>NW_021703778.1:109481025-109786361 GCF_005190385.1 Monodon monoceros
CACACACACACACACACACACACACACACACACACACACACACAATTTCATGCCTGATCCAGCCCTGGTAAAACTGTGATTATAACACCCTGCCCTTCATAAAACCCAGCAGGGTGCCTTTAATAACCTTTGATAAGCCAGCTCCCCATCTCTATACACTACCATGCTCTGCTCCTTTTTAGCCTGACTGTCTTTCCCGTTAAGATGCTGCCCCTACCCAGAGACTCCTGTCTAACAGATCTCCCGGTCACAGACTTGAGTTTCTCAGCGCATGCAGTCTTTTGTACTACTAGCCATCCTCTTAAGGGAAGCAGAGTTAGAGCTCTCTTTCCACAGCTTTCTGGGAGCTGCCTATTTCATGGCCAGTCCCATCAGGAAAGAGACTCAGTGTATGTGTAGGGCTTTCATTCTAGAAACCTCGAATATAACTATCACCGCTTTTAAAATTGTGTTCATGTTACCTGCCAAGACTGTCCACTATTAGCCTGAGGGTCTATGTAATATTCACAGTTCAGGTTATCAGTGTAAACCAAAACTCTAGAAAATAGACCCTGGAGGTACAAGCATGCTTTCTATCCCAGGCTTATATTTCACTTGTCTGGGTCTGGAATGGAAGTGGAGAGAAGAAATCCAAAGCAAGGGTTGTTACCCCTAGGAAGCACAGCAAAGCTAGGAAGAAACCAGCCTAAAACATGTAGAATCTTCAAGAAAGAGGTGTTAAGCATGTTTTTCTTTTGAGTGAACACTTTATGGGATTAACAGATTTGTTAAGTTCAAATGCATGTATGAATAAATGGACACGTGCTTTATGCGAGCAGGCAGTGGTGTGGGTGTGTTAACAAAATATGCCCCAGTGCATCTCAGCAGTTGCATTTCCTCCCTGCAAATTGGATAATCAAGTGCTGTTCCTCCAGGAAATAAAAATAATAACAAAAGCCTTCCTGATGTACCATCTACACTGAAAAGAAAAAAGTTTTAAAAAAATTGCACACTGAAGTTTCTATAGGTGGTTTGCCTTTCTCCATAACTGGATACTCTGCCCTTAGAATCTGGTTTGTCACAGAGCGCAGGCACTCATTTTGTGGGAACCTAATGTTTCCACTCTATGCAACAAAGAATACAACTCAGAAGCATCTGAATAATCCTTTTGTGATGCAGTACTTTTGAACTGGTGGCATAATTGTTACAGATTTCCAGAGATACAAAGAAGGAAGTAAAGCAGATTCTTGATTGGAGGGGACTGTTTGGATCAAGTCCCACTTTTTATGAATGTGTTTACAAGTCAGGTGGCAAGTGGAATCTACAAGTGGTGTCTAATTGTACCTCTTAGTATGTCCAGATTCTGCAACATGAATGGCTTTAATCTGTAAGATGAGTGGAAACTACCAATCTCATTCCAGATTGAATCGTAAGTCCAATTCATCCTGGAGCCAGAGGGGAAAGTACAACCCCTCTGCTTCATTTACTAGGCAGTCTAGATCAACTTCTGTTTCATTAACAGATGAGGATATGCTGTAAGAGAGAAGCATTGCAGAGGTTTGGTGATAGGTGCTTGTGCCTGTCTTTCTCTACTGTGTCTTTGAAGGCTTCATATCTCAGCCTGGGCTTTGTGTAGGGATGCCAGGCCTGAGGTACATCTGTTTCCTCTGATGGTAATGCAGGCCAGGGCCACATTAGGCAAGCAGTCTGTTCCTAATGCATTTAAAGTCTCAGAAAGCAAACCATGATTTTATAACTGCAGACTGGATTTATTTTCCTCCAGTTTCAACCTCAAGATAAGGTTGAAAGAAATGAAATTTTAATAGAATGACGTTAGGATGAAATTCCTAGTTAGTTAAAAATTAGCTAGAGATTTTGTTTATTGTGAAAGTCATGTGAGATCCTCTGGTGTTATATTTTTGAGGTATTTCACTTTCTGTTCAGGTACAAGCTGTCAATCAAGGCTAATCAAACTGGCACAGTTAACATGATACATCATAAAATTTCACAATAATGTCAACCTGTAATTCTGTCAATCTGGTTAAGGGAAATGGGCTAAAAACAATATTGTCACTTTGTAGTAACACTCAGAAGGTGTTACAGAATAATGTTGCCATCGTCTCCCTAACTCTGTGCCTGACTTCCACCAGAGGCAGCCCTTGCTGCTAACACGTGGCCAGGTGGTCAAAGCCCTTCGTTGCTCTTGCTACTCATGAGATTTGGAGTAGGGCCACATAAATGGGGGATGCCACCCCACAGCATTTCTCCAGGCTGACCTCTTTGATGCATTTCAAAAAACAAAAAAAAAAACAGTGCCAGTGTTTCACAGTACTTGTCTCATGTGGTATAATATGCATAGGCCTTGAGTATTCTTATTTATTCAGTCAGCTTACTTATTATACTTACCTTTTCTTTTTATGAACCTTCATTCAGGGGTATTTCAAAAGCATCCACTTGAAAAAGCATGCCCTTACTATAAAACACAGGCTGCCCATTACACAGAGCGATAAAGCACAGCTCCTTCTGCAAGCATTATGTTTTGCTTTGCAGCCCCAGGACATCATGGTTCCTCATTGAATTAGGGAGATAATAGACTCTCTACTCAGGAAGCCCCTGTTTAACATTGCCTGGGAATCCTTTGCCTGGATAGTGGACTCCTCTAGTTGGCAGGTCTTTCTTACAGCCAAGATGGCTGGATTGTAATTCTTAAATATTTCTTTCTCTCATCAAAAACCAAGTAAATGTAAAACCTTCTACATATTATTGTTTTAAAGCTGAGGAGACTTCCTGCAAATATGTCTTACCCAGACGCATAAACAGATGAAACAGTAATAGAAGTAGAGCTTCTCGGGTTGAAGTTGGAGGAGTAGTCCAGGCACAATTCCCTCTTACCCTCCCCTTCATGAACCACATTTTATAAGTGGCTGACATACATAATTTCTAGTGTTCCATTCTAGGACCCTTTATGCATTTTCTGGAATATACTTTGCCCTGACGTGAGACAAATTCCTTAGAAGGAAATGTGTTAGCCACTAAAGATTCACGAGGTAGAGCAATTTTCAGGTTGCCACCGTTAATATGAATACATTTAAAGTTGCACAGGGATAAGAGGAAGATGAGGAAGCAGTCATACCAATGCCACCAGTGTGCTTGTTAGACCACCATTCAGAATATCACTGTCATGTCATGTCATGTCATGTCATACCAGTTGCATCAGTAGCAGCTCTGGTGACCCATCAGATATTCGAGTGTTGTCTCCTCAGGATTGAGCTTCTCTCGTTGGCCATCCTAGGCACTGGGCTGCATCCGTGTTATCGTTCTTGACCAACTCTCCTCATTTCTCTGCCTCCCCACCTTCTCTGCTTACTCATAGTCTTATGGTTAAAAAAATCTTGAGATGTAGAAAAGAAAAGTGGGATCCAATGGATTAGGAAAAATATTAAAAAATCAATTTAAAAGCATAGCCAAGAGTTACTGTAAAATTTAATTTAAGGCAGCAAAATATGAAGGTGGGCATGATAGAGATGATCGCTCCCTCCCCTTCTCACTTCCTTCCTCCTTTTCTCAACAAACATTTATTGAGCATCTATTTAGGGTAAAAAATCTTGACGGACAATGAAGATGCTATTAAAATCTTCTAAAAACCTTTTGAAAAAACAATATGATTCAAGTGATTTAATAAGTGTAATGATAGAAAAACAAGACAGAAAACAGGATGGCAACCTGCTTTCCCTTAATCAGTTTTGATAAGGAGTGTTCAATATGATGGAAAGCTTAACACCAGGTAATACATACAAAAAGAAAGATTTCTCATGCATAGTAGATAAATTACCTTGAAAAGGGTGGAAGAAAGGATCTTGTAATTATCAAATGATAAAATTAATTGAAAAGAGAGATGCAAAATTCCAAAAATTAAAGTTCTATATTTTGCTTTATGGCCAAGTCTAAGAGGTAAAACTAATTTAATTCCAGCAATAGCTAAGCATTCAGAATTCAGAAGTTAGAGTATTAAATTAATATATGAAAATAGAGGTTTGTTAGTCATTTGGTAGTTCAAGATAAAAGAATCTTTGATCACTGAAGGGCGGATCATTATTCCAGTAAGACAATATTTACTGAAGAGTTGTAGGCAGTATGCTGTGCAGGTGCCAAGTAAGGCAAGATGTGTAAAGGGATGCTCACAAATGCCCATAGAACAAGGTAGAATGTGATGGTGCCATGAGAAGGATACAGATATTGTACAGCTGAACGTCAGAGGAGGGAGAGCTTACTTCTCTCCCGGAAAGCAGGACATGGCTCCATGGAGAAGGTTTCAGTGGTTTCTCGTTGCACTTAAGCTGTAGGAGTCTAAAATCATTCCCATGAAATCATGGTCTCAGCCCAGCCTACTTCTCTAGCTTCCTTTCTTTTCCTCTCCCACATTGGCCTTCATTCAGTGTCTTGAACTCTTCATGTTCTTTCCCTCCACGCTGTTCAGATATATTTCCTGCTGCATCCCAGTGTCCCGTTCTTTCATCTGTTTTACCTTGATTTTCACTTCCCATCTCATCTAAAGTGTACCTTCCTCAGGGAAGCTTTTTTGATGCCCCACACTAGGTCTGGTTCCTTTGTTATCAACTCTCAAGGGCTCAATTCTTTCCCTTCCATAGTCCTTGCAATTATACATCCATTGACGTGATGGATTATTCAATATCTGACTCCTCCACTGACTGTAAGCTCCATGAAGGAAGGGATAGTGTCTGTCATTGCCTGACATTTTATTCCCAGTTTCTTGTGATTGGCATCTATTTCACAGTAAAGACATCTGTATTTGTTGAATAAAGGAGTACCAATGCTGGGCCTTAAAAGATGATCAGGAATTGCACCTTCCAAGACTGGAAAGTGAGGGAAGAGCATCAGCAGGGATGAGTGATGAGCATGCCCTTGGAATGTCAAGGGACTGATGAGGTCCGCCATTCCTGAAGCCGCCTGGAAGGAAGGTAGGGCTGGATCATGGAGCACCTCACCCTTGATTGCGATGCTGGAGCGTTTGGAATCCTGGAGTGGAGTTTGAACTGTTAGAGAGTAACTTCTTAGGACTCTAAGAAGGAAAGATAATTTCACAGGAAAAATAGACCAGTTTTATTTATTACAAGCTAAGATTTATAAAAGGATTTCAACAAATTTTGTTGTGGGATCACAAAAAAGTAGTTATACAAAAATAATATTTGTAAACGAGAACAGATTTCAAACACCAAGTGTCTATTATGCATAAAACACCATTCTGGCTACTGTGAAGAAGTGAACAGAATGTGGTCCTTGTCTCCTTCCTGATGAAGAGATAGGAGGGAGGGAGGATGAAGTGGGTAACTACACCGTTCAGCAAGAAACAACAGAATTTACCAAAATAAGCCTGTGATGAAGCCATGTGCTGATGACCAAGAGCATGATAAACACCTCCTAGCTCCTGTAAAGTAGTGGCTTAAAAGTAAACCCTAAAGTTGATGTCTTCAGTCTCCACCATTCTGAGGAGACATTAACAAAAGACTTCTTTTTAGAAGCCCTTTGCAGATCCTAAGAGCCTGACACCATATGTGGCACACGGCTGACGGTCATTCTTCTCCAGCTCCATCCTGGCCTCCCACAGCCTTGCAGACAGCACTCTGAAGATTCCAAAAAGAAGGCACATCCCACTTTTCAAATAAAGGACTCAATGGCAAACTTAAATACAAAGAAGAGCTGCTTATTGCCATCAATGTCAATTCCACAGAGTAACTTTAGGCTCAGTTGCCTAGGTAAAGCTTATGGATTGGTTCTAAGTAAGCATCATGACCTGTAAATAATTGAGACTTAATTATTGTTTTCCAAAATTTTAATTAGGGTCCGTATGAAATATATTTTGTTTTAATTCAGGAGTAGTTATAGAGTCCATAAAGAGTGATATTGGTTCAAACATTTGTCCTGTAGAGAGTAAAGCCTTTATTTGCTGGCTGAAAGTTCAAGATGCCCTTTTGGTGAAAGACTGTATTGCTCACTTAGAAAAAATAGTCAACCAGAACGCAATGGAATGGAATCAGAAATACTGTCTGTTTTCTTAAGCTAAGGCTTTAATATAATGTCCCTATACAGATGAAAGAATTAGCTCGTTTGATAATGTATGCTGCAGTACTTTGCAAATGCTAAAATCTTAAAGCAATGCAAGACATAACATATTCTACCCTTTGAAAGCTGAAGACTCTTAGTTTCCCCCAAATGTTTCCCTGAAATAAAAACAGTAAAAATGCAAGCTGTGACTAAAAACTGAGGAATTAGTCTTGATTTTCCGGTGCAGTTCTACTGGCAGAGTGAGTTGAACCTTCATTCTCCCATGTAGAGAAAATTCACAAAAACTTAAATTTAATTCCTATAAGAGGTATTTTATCTCCATTGAAGGTGTTGCTGTCTAATCAATGTCTCCTTTCATAGATACACATTTATGTAGACATTATTCAGTGTATATACATGTACACCCATGTCCCAATACACACACATGTACACACACATGCATTCCTTGGTAATGAAAACTTCACTGAAAAGGTTGTAATTTTCTTTCATAAATACAGTTTCTAACACGCCGACCTGTCTGTGTCTTTGCAACATTCGTTTCCTGGTGTTAATTCAAGGTATTGATTTAAATCTATTAAGCCCAGTGGAGTTCTGTACGTCTTAGATAATGTAGTCCTAACAGATGAGGGCACCTGGGGTGCAGCTGTGAACCACCACTATATCACAATTATGTTTGGATGTGGATGTAACTATCTATATCGTAGAGATCTGCATCCAGATTTGCAAAGTCTGCATAAAAATTTGGTATCCTCTGAGAGTTACAGAATTCTGAGTAGAAATTCTCTCAACTCCATTCTTTTTGGTTCATATATAAACCAAAATGAAGCTAAACTGCCTATAAATGAGAACATAGGCTTAAAATGCAGTCGGCTTGGATCTAATCCCAGTGCTGCCATTTACTAGGAGTGTTAGCTGAGCAAGTGACTTGACACTCTTTGTGTCAGTTTCCTCACCTGTGAAAGAGGAACTCTACCTCTGGGTTGTTGTGAGCATAAACACGTGAACACACACAAAGCACTTAGATTATGTCATATATGTCATATGCTCCCAATAAATGTCATTCATTATAATTGTCTGGAAATGTTTATGTATACTGTTATTCAGAATATAACCCCAAAAAATCATGAAATAAAAGTGCCTAGTTCCCATAATGAGTAAAGGAAGATTTTAATCTCCTCCCTATATCTCTCCATTACTTTCATTTATCATTATTTTTAACTTGGAGATACTGAGTTATGTATTTCACTAAAAATATTGCCCAGTGGCCAAATGCTACCCATGGTCTTCAGTAATTTGACTCCTGGCTACTTAAGAGGCAAATAAAAAACAAAAAATAAACATGTACACCAAAACGGACATACTAAATTAAGTATGTTGGGTTCTCCTCGGTCCTGCTGTCAGGAACCCTGCTGCTTGCATATAGAAATAATCAATCTCGGATCTTTCCATTAGGAAGGAGTGGGTGCACTGACATTTCCAACTCTTTCAGGAGAGCCTGTCTGAGTTCGCCACTTGGCTGATGTCGGAGCCTTGTGATGCTGCCGCTGCATGATTTATCGTCACAGCCAGTGTCACTTCACCTGTTCTAAGTTTTCAGGCTGCTGAAGGTGCATCCCTTCCTGCCCTCCTTTCAGATTGGCTTTATAGAGCTGGATGTACTGGAGGTTTAATCACACACTGTGAGGTGGATGGAGCAATTGGTTATTCATATCTTGGAGGCACTTTCTGCAGTGAAAGGTCTGTTGTGGTTTCCACTGAATCACCCAGATGTTCAGTTTTTTTTCTCAATTAGCTCTTTCACATTGTACCAGGATAAAGATTAAGTTTCAGGGAAAGCTTCACAGACTGGTCTTCAGCGACATTTTTGCCTGCCTAAGATGGATGAACTTCTACCATTTTTAGAAATTACTAGATCTTTGCTGACCAGTATACTTGATAAGTCAATATATTGAGATCAAAGGATGTGTTTACTTTTACCTTTCTAACGCTTTTCCTCTTATCAAGGTCTTTCCTGCCTTTGTTTTCCCTTTCCATCTGGTCTCTGAGTATATACCATGTGCACAGAGGTGTAGTACAATGTTTATTTTAAAGGATTCTGGGGAGATAATGTATAGGTAGGAATGTAGTTTAATAGTTAGTTGTCTAACCTGTTAAGTCCTTTTCCATATAAATGAAAAATATTAATAAATATTATTTTTAATCCAACCATATTTATTTAACTAAACATAATACCTGGAATTTGAATAATTGGAAAAACGTGAACAGAAATGATCCTTTCTTCCTTCTCCTAGTTGCCAGCCCTAACCCTGTCCTGTAATGGTGACTTCTTCAAGGGATGACCTGGGGGAGCCTGTATTAATTTTGTCATCTGCTTCACTCAAGTCACCCCTAATGATATGCAATTTAAATAAAAAGAGTGGGTTCTCTATGCAAATGAAGCTTCATGACTGGTCTACTTGCACCCCTTCCAGTGGATTCTTACCTTTAAGGTCCCTAATACAGAATCGGTGGAGCTGTCATAGTTCTATGTCCACGTACCAGTGCTAAGCTGGGGTATCACAGTGAATGTGTTACTTTGGCTATCTGGTGTTCATTCACTCTCCTCCTGGTATCAGTATTACACTTTTCCTCTGGGGTACCATTCTTATCCCACTTCTCAGGCCCTGAGTTTGAATTGAGTTGTTTCTACTTGTGATCTTGGGAATGGGTTTGAGATTTAGTTTTTTCGGGTAGAGCTCTGGCTGCTTCTGGTTATGCCATGGTGAAGGGTTTAACAATGGACATGTGAGCCCTTTGCGGGACTTTTAGAAGAAAAGCACATTCTTTTCTCTGGATTTGAACCGAGAAGATAGGGCTTTGGCAGTGTTGTCAGCCATCCTACCACTTCATGGAGCCTGAGCTTGAAGACCATCAGGTGGAAGGCAAAACTCAGAGATGGAGAGAAACCCAATCTTGCTGATGTAATCTGAACCCCTGATTAAAGTGTTATCTGAAATCCTAGGTGCTAAGGCCTGCCTCCCTCCCCCCTCCCCCTCCCCCTCCCCCTCCCCTTCCCCTTCCCCTTCCTTCCTTCCTTCCTTCCTTCCTTCCTCCCTTTTTTTTTATACTTAAGTCTGAGTTGAGTTGGTTATTTTGTGTCTATGCTTAAGTTTGTGCTGAGTTGAATCTTCTCTTTCTCACTTAGAAGAGTTTTAATGCTACAAAGAGAGAGAAGTGGGGTGAAAAGCAAAGATAAAATATAAGGGATTCCAGAGCTTTTTTCCTTTAGAGTAGAATAAAATTAAGATCTAGGCAAATATTTGGAACATTATTCAGTGTCACTCAATGAATTGTTGAAACAGTTAAGTTCAATATGGTGGTTTCTGAGTAGGAAGTGATTGCTGTAAATACCAGGCACATGTGTTATAAGTCATGCAAAAGATACCATTGTAGTATAGATGTGGGTCATCCTTATGAAAACTTCTGTGCAGTGGTTTTGAATTAACTTTTAAAACTGGAGAATGACAAGATTCACCAGTATTTCCAATGACCCTGCAAAACCACTCAGTATCTTAATTCAGATGGACTTAGGAAATCTTCCTTTGTGATTAAAAAGTATTCAAAGATTTCAGTTTAAATCTGTTTAGAAGCTTGCGCATCTTGAAGAGTGTTTAGAATATTCTTAGTATTCTGTAAGTGAAAAATATTTCTTGATGGCTTGGATAGCTATAAAGGTCTTGTTTTCAAGTGCGTTTAACAGTCTGAAGTCTGCGAGCTGCGCTTCTTATCGATTTTTATTTATTTTATTGACTTATCGATTGCTTTGAAGTTGGGCTAGTAAAACAAAGCTTGCTTTAACAACTACTGTGTAATATTGGCCTAGCTATTGTGATGAATATTGATTCTAGGGATTTAAATAAAGATTTTTCTACTTAAAACTTATTCCTTAAATTACTACAGCTTGACCTCTGCAGCACACTACTTGAAGCATAAATAGTACATTTCACTTCAAGTTTGAAAAACTTTAAAATTCTACCATCACTTTAACAAACTTGTGGGATATAGTGGGAAGTCTCTTAAGACTTCTGGTCAGTGGCGTACTCTCCCAGGTCTCCCAAAGCTAAGCATGGTAGGTGTTCTTGGAGAACTTGAATGTTAAAATGTTACTTGGGTTTGAATTTAACTACCTGAATGTTTGTGGAAGAGTGTGTGTGCTTTTGTAGCATTATTAAAATACTCACATAGGCGAGGAAATTCAGATGTTTTAAAGTTCAGGAACAATACCAGGATGAAACAAATCAGCTGTACTCTAAACTGTTTATTCTCTAAGTACAATAGTAGTGGTAACGCATGAGACGATTTGTTTTCTTATGTCATATATCAATAAGCATATTTATTTTTAGTAGTTTTATGCTTTTTCCCGTGGCATGCTGATAGGTACCAACTTTATTATAACTACATAAATATATTTTCATACAATATAAAACAGATGGACCAACAGCTGTTCCAAGGAACACTGACCTATTTCTGCCATAATTTGTAACTAAAAGTTGGTGTGCACTGTTTGTGGCCTGCCTTCCCTTTTAGAGTGTTGGCTTTATGAAAGCAGGCATCATATCTGTTTCATTCACCAGCATATTCTCAGAATCTAACTGGATTCTCAATCAATGCTTTTTAGTAAATAAATGAATTAATGAATAATGATTAAAATAATGAACAAATTAATGAACAGAAATAGATTCTTGAAGAGAACTTAGGAGGGGAGGATTTGGATAGAACAACTTGTATGTAGGTGGACACAAAAACAGACATTTTTTTTTCTACTAGTAAGAGTGGCATTAAGTAATTTGGAAGACTATTTAGGGAAGCACACTGCAGCAAGTAGAAATCTCAGAGCACTGTGGTGAAAGGATTAGGTTAAGGTCTCAAAGAGTGATGACACATCTAGTCCTACAGCTGGGAACTAAGTGAAATTCAAAAAATGATGGAGGAGTATTCAGAAATTAACAAGGGTCAGTGGTAGCCAGAAGAAAATTGAAATGAATTGTAACATGGGGGAAAGTGGTGAAATCCGATGATCATCTTGAGTCTGTGCATCAAAGTGTGAAAAGTCGTTGATGAAAGAAACTGAAATGAAGAATGATTTTTGGGTTTCGGAAGAGACTAGTAGTTGCAGATATATTAGAAAGACATAAAATAGACGTAGACTTATATGAGACTAAAAATTAAGCCGTTTTCAGAGGAATACCTTTATTACCACTAACAGTCTGCATTACTATCAATACATAAGGCTCTTAGTGATAGTACTAACAGATATGAATTCCTACACACGGATGATCTGGCTAGTTCAGAATTTTCCAAGGTAGACAGAGGTATCTGAGCTTTCACGAGTTTCTTTCCCATTTTGTATCTCCACACAGGGCAGTCACACTCTGTATTTTAGAGTCCTGTAATGATGTGGAAGTGCTTGTAAGCTTCCTCACCTTTATTACTGCTTTTATTTATTTCTTTATTTTTCTGTGAGGATCAGAAAGGCTAAGGCCTTGATCAAGCTGAGTCACGGCTTTCTCATCTTTAAAAATGGCTTCTTGGGCTTCCCTGGTGGTGCAGTGGTTGAGAGTCCGCCTGCCGATTCAGGGGACACGGGTTCGTGCCCCGGTCCGGGAAGATCCCACACGCCGCGGAGCGGCTGGGCCCGTGGGCCATGGCCGCTGAGCCTGCACGTCCGGAGCCTGTGCTCCGCAACGGGAGAGGCCACAACAGTGAGAGGCCCGCGTACCGCAAAAAAAAAAAAAGGCTTCTTGTGTCTATTGTATTTGGCAAGCTGTTCATATTTGATGACTCTTGGCCGTTAGGACTTGTACTTAACTCTGCAAGATATAACTTTGAACTTTATCCCCAGATACTTTTCCTCTTTTTAATCCTCAAAGTAATGTGGTGAAATTTAGAACCTTCATTCTAGGGTTACTTGTGACTTTTTAACGGTGAGTGGGATTGTTGTACTCCAACAGAGAGGGTACCAAGGATAATTACATAAAAGGACAGCCAATTATAAATTTATAATTTACAGGGGAAAATTAGAACTCTCCTGAAAGTTCACCTACTTTAAGAAACCTATTATGAATCCTGGAGCATTTGAAACACTAATATCAATTGTTATAAAATATTTACTGTGTAAATTTCTAACTCTTATTCATACTATAAAAGATCAGAGTTCAGCGTGTGTCTATTACATGTGTAAAGAAACATTTCTACACAAGTTTAAATAATCAGAATTGATCTACAGTAGTTCTTTCATTTCCAGGTTCTCAGTTTTCTAAGACTTATTAGGAATTTCTGAACACAGCAAAAGTAAATGGGTGTTCTAAAATAATGAATAACAGAAAAATCAAATAAAAGCTGTTGCCTTAAAATAGCTCTTCATAGTATTAGGAGTCAGATACTTTCAGGAAAGGATGTGATACATCCTATTGTGTATCCCAATAATGTTTTCTAGAGAACAGCAGCACGTTGAATAAGTGAAGAAAATAAGATGTCTTGGATTCCAATAACTGGTCTTGTGCTGTTGTTGTTATTGAGGGGTGGTAATTTATAGGACAGAAAGGTAGAAATTCACTACGAAGCTTTGATTTTCATTCTTATTAATGACTCATTTTAAGGTCTTGAGAAAACCCCTCTGCTGCTCTGCTTCAGAGTTCACCCTTGGAAGTCATTCATAAGATTTAATGTAGAACTTGAAGTTCAACTAATTATAATAGTCCACACTTGATGAGATGATTGAAATCCTCTATGGCAGTTGAATTAATTCAGTTATTCTTTTAAATTCTTTTTAAGCTATTTCAAATGTAGAAGTTAAATTATCCAGTTTAAGTCCTGTTTTACAAAGTCATCTTAATCTTACTCATAGAAAGTTAGTCCTCAAACACAACTCTTGTTTCCCTGTGTTAGTATCTATGGAACATGGTAAGCGTGCCAAAATAGGGTGTGGGTGGGTGATTGCATAATACCTAGTGGACTGGATTTTACCTGTCCATACTTTTTTTCGTATCACCTTTTAGCCTTAAGGAATTTGGATGAAACATAAAACACGATATGTTTTCTCAGGGCTACATATGTGACATTGACCCTATTGTTATTTTTTGAACATTTGCTCACAGAGAAATTATTAGTACTACTAGTATTTTAACTTAAACTACTAATTTTTAAGTAACAAAATGGTATTAACTAGGCTTATTTGGCATATGTAATCGAGCAATCAGGAAATACTTTAAGAGACTCTGTGTGTGTTTATTTCATTTTGTGTAACAGTGCCTCCCCATATATAGAAATATCTGGTGTAACAAATGGCCCCAGACTTGGTAAAACTATTATGTAAATTTCACATACATGCAGGTACTAAGTAATAAGGAATCCTACTGTCTCCTTCGGAAACAATCAGGATTTCAGACATCTTAGGCAGCTACAGTATACTCAATTCTAATTATATACAGTTATCTGGGTTTTTTCCAGATTTTTTAAGATATAATTGACATAATATTGTGTAAGTTTAGGGTATATAGTGTGTTGATTTGATACACTTATATCGTTACATATGCAAAATGATTATCACCATAGCATTAACTAACGCCTCCATAACATCATGTACTTACCGTTTCTTTTACTGTTATCTGTTAATGTCCAGAAATTGGTGTGGATCTGTCTTGAAGCAGAAGAAGACAAGAGGTAATAAGTAACTAGGCAAATAATCACATTGCCCTGGAGAAAGGGAAGGATTTAAGAGCTAGAGGAAAGCTGTGATAAATTTTTTAAAGTGTGGGATTAGGGCTAATCCAATGGATGAACTGGAGGGAAGGAGTTGCCTTTTTTCTTGAATCGTTATTGTGTTCCAAATAAATAATATTATAATTTTTCCATAAATGGTGTTTAAACAGACCACTTTGCCTCTGACATTAGCTGTATTTACTTAATCAGAAAGGAAAGTAATTAGAATAACTCACTTGCCAAATTTGTCTAAATCCTTTAAGGCAATTCTGTTTTTAATGAAATACCACTGTGGAAGTCAATGTAGAAGCAACTGACTTTAATCTAGACAGGAGGATCTCATCTTGCAATGACTGAAAATGAGGACTGTCATGTTCCTCCTAAAGTCTGTTTGTTTTCACTGGGAAATGGAGCTTTTGCTAACAACTTGATGACTTTTTTGGAAGTCAGGAGTTATGCTTGATTTTTTAAAAAATTATATGGGTATTTTTTGATTTTTTATATATATATATATATATTTAAAACAACTGAAAAGTATGAGGGGGACTTTTTTAAGATAAGTAATTAGAAATGAAGGGATTGATTACAACTGTACCCAGGTTTTATAACCTTTTAAAATTACCACCATCTTATTTTTAATGGAATGACTAAATTAATCAATAGTACAAACGCTGCTGAGTTTCACTGGATTCTCCAAACTCTTTCCATCAGTGAGTTATATTATTATGTCATCCTTGAATAACCATGTTGCCTGTTTGGGGAAACATGCTCACCAAAAGTGCAAGTTGGTGCAATAATTTCAAAAAAAAGTTCTGCTTCTTGTATACCCTGGTATTCTCTGAGTTTGTAAGTTCAAGGCAAGCATGAGGATGTTTGATTTCTTGGCTTACTTATGGTACACTAGCCTAGGCTAGGGTAGGGATGGTGATGTTGGACTTTTAGGTTATTAGACCAGCATTATATGTTTCATTTAAACACAATTGTAGTATTTTCCCCATACTCTTAAAGTGCAGCAAAAATGAAGGTGAAATATTTATTTGGGAAAAAAACCTAGTATATAAGAAGAATGCTTGTTTTATGGTATATATTGATATAAATTAGCAGCACATGAAAATTAATATTCTTACTATTTGACTAAAACTCACTTCAGGTTATTTTTCTTTCTTTCCAAGAATGCCTATGATTTAACTAGTAAGAAATGCTAAGACACTTTAGAAGTTCTAGCTGTAAATCACATTTTTCTCATAAACTGACCTAGTGATATTAAATTGGTACAAAGCTCAAAATCAGTATTTAATGGAACGAACAAACTAATTCTGCAATTTAACTCAACATTTGCAGTAAGATGACTTGTGCCCTAATGGCTTGTAATTAATTTTTCTGAAAGTCATATTTATGATAGTCTGCAGATTTGGGGCTTTATCTAATACATAATGTTCATTTTGAGCCTTTAATTGCATTTAAATTAAAATTGGCTTAGCAGGAAGATGAATTGTGGGAATGCGTCAAACCACCCAGCATGTCCTGAAGACGTGAGCCTGAAAATGCAATTTGGTGGAGATGTGCGGAATCATTTGGAGTTCATTAATTTTTATTGTACAGGTAGTTTTCCTAAAGTAGGTTATTTTCTTTGAAATTTATATTTATGTTTATGTCAATAGCTGAATATTGTATAAGCCCTCACATCTATTAGAGTTTATTAACCTGGCCTAATAGAGGTTGTTCATATTGAGAAGAGAGATAATTTGTGTTTGCCTCTCATTCTGATCTGGTGAGACTGGGCTGGTAGGAAAGCATTTTTTTGGAGCTGGGGGTTGGCAAGGCGGTCTCAGTGAAGGAAGTCAAACAAGTGTGTGTTCAGGATTCAGAGTAAGCACTCTGGAAGAATCTGGTAATGGTTCTGAGAAGACATTTTTATTCCCGACCTTCTAAGGCCTTTTAGCCTGAATAATCTTTTTCTCTCCGCGAGACTGAGGTTCTGACCTGGCCATGGCGGCGAAGGGTTATAGATGTGCAACTCCGTTTGGTGGCTTAATGTGCCAGGGCTTTGGCCAGCTAGCTTGTAAGTGATTCCTAACTTGCAGATGCTGCTGAGGTTATCCGATTTAATTATAATGTCACTTTACAATTATAAGGGAAAAGAGGTTTTTACGTGGTCTAATGAATACAAATTGTCCGCAATTTGAAAATACAAAGAAATAAAAATTAACATTTGTCCTCTTTGCCAGAGAATTTACATTTGTGCAACTGGTACTAATAAGTAAAATAATTCCATTACCTAAATTCATTAAACACATGAGCTTTTTATTTTGGAGGTTGTATATCATTCTTACTAATAAAATGACATTGTTGGCATTTGCCATTCTGGACTCATTTTCCCTCTTTGCAGACAGTGTAATTAGGGATGGAAAAAGCTTCGGGATGAGCAAATGCCTGCTATAGAAATGAATTATATAATTGTGGTAATGATTTTCCCTAAAAGTCTTTCTGCCAACTGTAACATTTTTTACCTCACCACGTTTGTGTGCATGTGTGTGTGTGTGTGTGTGCATGCGCGCATTTGTGTGCTGTCTTACTTCATGAAAATGTGGAAATAGTTCTCCATTCTGACAATCTGCTGCAAGTTCCTAGTTTGTGGTCGAAGATGATAGAAGCCCATATTCATTTAATACTCACCAATCAGAACCTGACAGAGGTATTGCTTATTTTCTCATTTCATCACTGAAGCATGCTGTTATAGTTTAGTCCCTAATTACTCTCAGACTGAGACGATCCAAATATCCCCATGGTGGTAATATTTTCCTGCCTGGGTGAGTCATTACGTTGTTTGGCAGGCTGAAACACCAGCCTTCCGTTGTTGGAACACTACCCCTCATGTAGCGCCACATCCTCCCCTCAGTGCTGTCTGCTCTGTGACTCGGGTCCTGCTGAGACATTTCAAGCTACCCTGTATGCAGTCACATTTGCCGGCGTTCTCTCTGACTGATTGGACCGCTGCCAGTTCCCTCTTCAGGGCCAAGGACAGGAGAATGGGGGGTATCTGAATAGAACTGCTTAATGATCTAATGGACCAGTGCCTCTCTCCCGCTGAGAGAGAGGGCTTATTTGTTTGCTGGTTACAGGAAAGGTCGGGGAAATCCTTTTCAACAAAGGCTGTGACAGTGGGAATGTGCAATATCATATGTTACTGGTGTTTGAATAACTTAATACCTTGGGTGTGTCCCACCCCGCCAACAACAAAACCAGACACTTTTGGGTCTTTATTTTATTTTCAATATCCTCCAGATGGCAGAAAATGGAAGTGATGAAGCTTGGGTTCACACAATAGTTTACACCAAATGCCAAATATCAGGAAGCTTCAGAGGTATTCAGTTCTGAGGGGCGTGATGAAGTTTGGAAATCTGCTAAAGATAGTCAGCCTTTCTTATAGAGAATCTTATGTGATTATTTAAAATTATATATATAAAAAAACTACAGGGATACACAACATCTTATTTAGTGGAACTTGAAAATGTGCTCTTTTTGGTTTAGACGGGTGCTTCTTAAATACTTTTCCGGGCTGATCTTTTCATCTGTTAAGCACTTCATCAAAATAACCACAAATAATTATTTACCACAACATACTGGGAAGTTTTGAATAAAAGCTTTTTAAAAAATTTCTTAAGTAAAGAAATGAATGCAATGGCATGAAATTGTATTAAAAGGACTTGAGTTACGATGCTAAGGATAGCATTCTAACAAAAAGTCTTTATGTATATCTGGCATTTTTCTTCATATCCTTGGTAAACAGTGCTAAGAGCTGTGAAGTGGTTTTTTAGATGGAGAAGGATCATTGAAAATTATAAAAGAAAACATACGGTAAGGAAAAAAAAAAAAAACAACTTAGATGAGCCAGGCATCACACTAGGGAAAAATTTCGTGAGAAATTAACTGACTCCAAGAGATTTAGATTAAGCCATGGAGGAGCGAATTGCTACTACAGTCTACTTCTATTGAGATGTTTATTTAAACAAAGAAATCATCAAACAATAGTTTGAAGGAAGTTTTTTTTTTCTTTCTCTTTTTTTTATATTTTCTGAAAAAGGAATAGAGAAGGCAGGAGAGGCTTGTCCCTCCATGTCACGGTTCACCTGCCCCGGAGGTGGAGGGTAGGAAGGCTTGCAGGCTGCTCACTCAACTGTATTTGACTAGGGCCGTCAGCCCCTCAGCTTTCACAAGCATTGAATATGTCAAAAAATCTTTCAAATAAAGTATAAATTTTAACTGGGCTGCTTCTGGTTCATATATAATGCTGTTTAAAAAGCTTCCAGCATGTTGATGTCCAAGCGGCTCTCGGATGTGTGGGCTGTACCGCTCAGCTGAGGTGTTGGTGGGTGTGTGATTCCAAGCAATTAGGATAAGAGACAGTTGGTACAGATAATTTTTAGATGTCTAAGAAGCCTTTTTAGATATCTAAGAAGTATCTTGTCAGGCAGTGTGAAGTTAACCCTTTTTTCAAAGAGGTTGGCTGTGCCTAGATCATGATTTTTTCTACAGGGTCTTCCTCTTGAAAGGAGCTTCTTTCAAGAGGAAGATTTTATATTTATTGCTTACTTTTTAAAATGGACTGCAGAATGCTTTATAAGAACAAGTTATTACTGGGATTAACATGGTGATAATTATTTTCTGAGTCTGCCTTCCCCTGACATGTTAAAAGCTAACACTCAGCTTGCTATGGGGTTGGGGAAGGTTGTTGTCCGTATAGACCTTGTGAGAAGTCCTTGCCCCGCAGAGGGAGGAGAGTCGCTCCAGCACCAGTTGGAATGTAGGAAGGGTGATGCATGGACAGTCATGGTCTTCAGGTCCTTGGTATGATCCAGTTTGGTTTTGCTTTTACTGGTATAAGAATAAAGAAAGAGAGAAACAACAAGGTCCTACTGTATGACACAGGGAACTATACTCAATATCCTGTGATAAACCAAAATGGAAAAGAATATGAAAAAGAATATGTATATGTATGTATAACTGAGTTACTTTGCTGTATAGCAGAAATTAAAACAACACTGTAAGTCAACTATACTTAATATAAAAAAAGAATAAAGAAAGAAATATAGCCATAAAATGTATGAAAACATGACCTTCAGGTGCTTGAACTTACTATTTTCTCAGGCTCACATGTAGAGGATGAAGGGTACAATATTCATGCATACATATCTCACCCCTGATTGGAGTTTAGAGATGTTAAATGACGTTTTTAGAAGGGTAGCCTGTGGATGTCTGAAAAAGCAGCCCACATCTCTTTCTCAGCTAGTATGTGTAACATCTTTGAAAAGTGGGGCTTTAAGGAGAGTTGTTTATCCCTGGTGCCAAATTTCTCTGCATAATGTATTTCCAAAAAATTACTGGGGGATTTCCTCTGAGGAAAGAGGAGATGGGGGCACAGAATTGACAAAAATGAGTAAAGAGGGAGACAGACCCTCACATATTGAAGAACAGATTCTGTAGTCCTGATAGCTGGCAGAAATGTTAAGTGCTTTTCACAGTCAACATTCAAACAGATTATCAGATGGCATATTTCACCCTGTTGTTACTTTAAATGAAGTGACCATGAAATCAACAAATCTGCTGTCAGGTGCCTGTCACTAAGATAGTTCTTCCTGTCACACAATGCCTCACATAGCAGGTAATGTGTTTTTAAGAATCAGTCCTGTGTCACCTCATCAAGTCCTTGTTAAAAAGATGAAATAAGACGGATGGTGTTGTCTACCATGGAGTTGACTGAAATTCAGTAGAATGAAATGTACAGTCCACAAAGAAATGCTTCAAAGAGAGCAATGTGGATCCTGAGGAAGAATTGCTATCTCTTCCTACCCTCTTATAGACCTTTGCTTGTGTTCTTAGGATCACTCTGCACTCTGTCTTCTTCATTAAATTCTAGACTTCAAATGAATTAGGTTAGATTTTGAATTCAGTGATGAGGGCTAGGTGACGTGGGTTTGCACTATTCTAGCATGTGATTCTGCAGAATGCTACAACAAAATTGACTTAGCATCTTTGGGCTGTGCTTGCTTTCCTTTTTTTTTTTTTTGCGGTATGTGGGCCTCTCACTGTTGTGGCCTCTCCCGTTGCGGAGCACAGGCTCCGGGCGCGCAGGCTCAGCGGCCACGGCTCACGGGCCCAGCCGCTCCGCGGCATGTGGGATCTTCCCGGACCGGGGCACGAACCCTGTCCCCTACATCGGCAGGTGGACTCTCAACCACTGCGCCACCAGGGAAGCCCTGCTTTCCTTTTTAGAAGAGAGAGATTAATTTATTGAGCTTTCAGGGGTGTCACAGAGTATTTATGTTGAGGTCTCTTACTGCATTTGCGGGTATTGTTTGAATTTCATCATTGTCCCGTTTCAGCTATCCTTAGGCAAGATGCTCTCAGTATTTTGAAATGATGATGGAAGTAAAGAGAAAAATCAAAAATCTAAATGTAAACCATGTGCGTATTGAAAACCATATGACTGGTGCAGTAAGCACTCAGTTTGCCTACTGATTGATGATGGTTTTTGTTTGATCAGAAGCCTTGTTTATACAAGAATATATTGTATGTGTGAGTTTGATTTGGTTTATTATTGGTCATAACTATGATTTTCTCTTTAGTAAAGGGTAAAGCACTAGTACTAGGTGCACATTAGGTACAACACTGAACCTACATAACCTACAGCTTCTAATTGGAATTACTGATGCCATGAAGCAGTAGGTTCTTTGAACACTACCGAATTTATATCATCTGGATTCAGTAATGCAGCACCAAATCTTGTTGTAGCATCAAAGTCAAAATATCAGGATGTGGATTAAACTGTAGGAGCCTTGTTATTCATGCACACATCCATCCCACCCATCCAGTCCTTACTGAGTAATTATTAGGGAGCCATACTAGATTTGGTCCTAAAAAAAAAAAGAATGAAAATCAATACCTGCATCCTAGGAACTCAGTCTGGTGGTAGAGACACACAAATGATTGTTAATACACATGAGTGATTGCTAAAGGTGAAGCTGGCCTAAGAGAGAAGGGAAGGTGGTATTTGGGAGGGAGCTTGAAGGGTGAGTAGGAGTTCATCAGGGAGACAGTAGAGGGAGGGTATGCATGCCAAAGCCTGGAGGGGTAAAGGGCATGATGTTTGGGGGAAGGCTGAATAATTTGGTTGGGCCATAACACAAGGAAGATTATGTTCCAAAATCTTCATTTCTGAGTGGTTTCTAGAGAGAGAGGGGCTGCCTTAGAGCAACATTAACACATTCGGTGTGTTGAAATATAGTGGTTAGAACTGCGGTCGCATTTCAACATGGGTATCGTTATGGGAGAATATTGAGCTATTAACAAATCAACCAAAGGTCTTTTCAGATAAGAAGAGCTTTAAGAAACATCTCTATAATTATTATTTATTGTTAATATTGCTACTACTATTATGTAATTTCCCATATATCTTCTGTATATTTAGCATTGGCCTTTTTTCTTAGCTATGTCTAGACTTCCATAGTTAGATTTCTAGATGTTCTTCTCCAGGTTGCATTTATAATGAGACTTGCAGTTTTCTTCACACTTCCTTACAGCTTGGTTGATAAAAATCACAATTTGTTGTGTGTATGTGTGTGAAATATTCAGCTAGATAATCACACCTGTGGGCTCTTGTAACAACAGGAGTAATGTAGGTTTTTTTCCTAAATTGCTGTATTCCCATTACTACTTGGATTAAAAAATTGCAACACTGAGTTGGCATTTTTACTGCTTAAAGATTTTGACCATAGAAATACCAGTTGTAGTTTAAAATTACCTGGTCATGTCTTCAGTATTATTTTTGATATGTATTACACATTATGAAGTAGGTTGACAAGTATATTTTCCTTATGCTGTGGTTATTGATTCTTCCAGGCTTTGAAGTGAAACTCTGTACTTGAATGCATGTGGGATAATTAGTACGTTTCTCAGATGTTGTGAGGACGATTGAAACAAAATCAAATGAAACACAAAAGCCTTAGATACATATATACACAACTTTGGGAGATAGGAGAAACTATTCATAATTTTATTAACTCGTAGACATTTGAGTTTATGATTTCCTATTATTAGTCATTATATATAGGATTATGGTAGTTGGTCGTTTAATTACAGCATCCATTTAGAATATTCTAGTGTCTTAATGTGTTTATTGGGAATTGTGGGTCTTGCTTTTCCTGTCCTGAAATGAGCTCATGAAAATGCATGAATGCTCTTGTCATTTGTGGTGGCAGGGGGTGTTTTTGGCAGTACAATAAGTTTTTCCCTATAAAGAATAGCTAGGATGTAGCAGTGGAGTGTCGGAATGCATGGAGATCAGATTAAATGTATTTGAATTAGTATCTCTATGGGTTTTATATCTCAAAGTCAAAATAGTCATTCTCATCAGATAAAAATATTCTTGACTGGAGAAACTCTGATCCAGAAACAATCTATCATTTGAATCCCCTGATTGTAATATGAATGGATATTCAAGTTCTAACACACTGAGAGTTACTGCTGTATTCCAGTGGTTTATTGAATCACAGTGCCATCTAAAGCGATCCTCTAAGAGGAAAACAAGTCAGAATGAGTATTTAGATACCAACTACCAGGGCGCCTCTCTGTAGCACAATTCCTGATGGTAGAATTTATAAACGAAGTGTTGTCTGGCTGGCTCCTCATACAGGCAGTGTTAATTCCTGAAGCACAAAAGGCCTTGCTATAGGGCACTCTTTATCTTTAGCGTCCTGTGACTATAAAATGATGTCAGCATTATAAAAAATTGAGTGTATATGCATGCCATCAGTAGCTGTGATATCGGTAAGTATTTACAGCTAAGAAGCCAATTGTAATTACTTGATATGATCCCTGTCATTACTTATTTTAAGTCCTCAGAACCTTAAGCTTGAATTGCTCCACCATGTCAAACTTTGGGATTACTTCTTAAGTGATGAATGATGACTGGAGGCATTATACCAAGGACTCATGCCCACTTTTGGTTTTGGAAAATAGGAATCTCTATAATTGTGATATGATATTTTTATTTAAGTGGTCCTGTGGGTCATATTTGCTATATTTAAAGCATTATTTCTCTTTTACCTTACAAACGTTACCCGTAATTTGTTGAACTCTATTCAGAGGCTGCAGAGGCAGTGTTTCCAATATATATAGCCTGAAGTACTGCATTTTTCTTGTTGTTGATTTATGTTATTTGACTATTTCCTGATTTTTTTATTCCCCTTGGGTCTCAAAATATTATATATGGCGTTATTTGACTGAAGCAAGTAGACCACTTTATAAATAAGTGTCTGACTATAGATTCTTAGTTGATAAGAGATAAAACCTGAGGCAAATTCAAATAGCATGTCCAAACATGGAACATAAACTTAGTGACAGTCAGATACAAAGTATATCCATTTTGGTATAAATACTTGTTTTAAATAACAGATTTCCAAAACTTATAAATTATTAATTAAGTTATTTGGACGTAGTATAAATAACAAGGTTTTTAAATCACACAGAACAGATTTAAAATATTAGCTCCCTTCTTTACTGGGTGTGAAATCAAGATTCTCTGACCTTCAGTGTCTCCTCTGTGAAATGATGACAATGGTGTCTATATATAACGTTGGGATAAGAATTAGAAATAACATATTAAAAGTACCTGACTCATACTGAGGATCAGTACATGGTGGTGGTTGTTATTATTATTTAAAATTACCCCTTCCCATTGGCCTCTGAATACATGTATTAATAAAAACGAACTCTAATTGGATGATAGAATATCATCTACATAGAGAATATTATCTATACATGTAATGAATGGTATGTCTGCAGCAGATACTAAAAACGTATGGAATGGAATATGGAACTCCAGTGCTTACACAATTTGAATGACAAGGAAACTTTCTAACTTTACTATTTAACCTTTAGCAAAATTTGACCTGGTTTGCTCACAAAATCAAGCCTAATTTGTGGCAAAAGAAAGCTTTCCTTAAAAAATGAAACAATGAAAGTAATATTTCTATGCATTAATTTTAATCATCTTTGCCAGCCAATAGAAGCCATATTTATTAAAGACTAAGAAAAAATAGAAACCTCATCCATATCTTAATGAAGTTTATAATCTGCTTGTAGAGAACAGTATTTGTTAAAGATCTAAATAACAAGTTCATAGCACCAAGTGGCAAGACAAAATGATGAAAAACTATATATGTAAATACTAAAGGGATATGGAGAATGGGCAGTAGTTTAGTGTTGAAATGCTTCTTGGAGGAAATGACTGGAATTATTAGCCGATAGGAAAGGAAAAGGAAAGCTATGAAAAGGCATGTTGGTGGGTTGTCTCAGGGAGCCAACAAACAAACGCCTATCTGAAATTGATGGACAGTGTTGTCAATTTAAGAAAAATTATGAAAATATGGGCAAAAGATCTTTACCAGTTTCAGTTTTATTCAGTAGATGATAGGTACTAGTTTTAGGCTTTTCAGCACTGAATAGATTCTTTATTGCCTTATCTGTGTATCCAAGATGAGGATGGAGTCATTAAGAAGTGGTTGGCAATGTTAGAAGGTAAACAGATGAGAGAGGAATCAAACTAGGCATGTGTGCTTCAAGCGAGGAGATTTTGCATGAGAAAAGAGGAGGTATGGTTTGGCAGTAGTGGGGAGCTAAGCTGCCCTTATTCCTAGGCAGTTAATATGCATGTGTGTGTGTGTGTGTGTGTGTCTGTGTGGGTGGGTGGGTGGGTGGTGTGTTTGGTTGGGAGGGTTGTAGAGAGATATATAGCCTCCATTTAGAAGAAGGTGTGGGGAGAGGCAAACTTCAGTCAGAGTAAGAGATAAAATGTATGTTCTTTGAGGAAATTGAGGATGAAGGATTTCATGTACAGTAGAATGGATATTACAGGAAGATTCACCAGTGGGAATAGCCATGGTAGTAAGGTGGCTTGGGGTGAAGAGGAGAGATCCATGAACAAATGAGAGTAAGCATTGGTCAGAGCGACTTGGATTGTGAATTTTGTTGCTAATCCCAGAAGCGAAAGATGTGCATGAGATTTGTTAGCGTCAAGTTTCCCAACTGTAACAGAGCTGTTTTGGTACCAGTACTGGCTAAAGGTCCCAGTTGGTGACAGTGCCTGGTTTATTCATTTATAACCTCAGTGTGGAACAAGTATCTCAGGAAAGTTAAAATTGCAACTTCCTTTTGCAGTTTTACAGGGAACAGTCATGTGAGAAATAATCTTTATATGTTGAGGCTTACTTTTTTCCTCTATTCTGTCTTTTAAGTAGAATTAGTGATTCCCAGAATCATCTAAAAGAAAGAGCTCACTGAGCATTGAATATGTATCAGTTACCTTAATTGCAAAATTATGCTTCAGATTTTAGGTCAGCAATTTAAAGTTTGCACAACAGGTTTGATATGAAGGAAGTCAATAGATTTTTCTCATACATGGCTTACATATTGAGTTCTTTCCTGAAATATATATCATCCTGCAAGTGGAAAATGTATTGATCAACAATTGATGGATTTTTTTTTTATAGCATTATGTGGGTTTGGCTGTGCAAATTGGATCACGTGAGGTCCAGGGTGGTAATATGGCATCTTGCAGACTCAAAGAGGCTCTTGCCCTGCAGAATCATGAACTTGGATGATATCTCTTGAGATATTACTTTTAAGCTCCAAATAATTTCCGTTTAGCTCTGAATGTGGGAATCTATACTAATTTGCATGACTATACTAGTCACAGTGTTGATTTATAAAATAAATTCAATCCATTTCACATCATACAAGCTCTTGTTGCATTGCTTCTCATCTGAGTTGTTGAATGTCCTGAGGAGAGGCACATCTACTCTTGAACTATCACTAGAAAAAAGTTGCAGGTTCTCTTGTGCATGCTTTAGGATAAAGAAAGCATGTCATGTACTCTTAGAGCTGGAAGGGATATTAGAGGTCAACTGCTTCCTCTCTAACATAAAACAGGAATCCCCTCTTCAGTACCCCCAGGAGTGAGCCAGAAGGGGAGGTATTGACTCAGTCTGAGGAAGAGCAGTCACACCAAGACCTCAGAACTGAAAGGGATTGAGCTGTGATGTGATTATTCAAGCAAAGGCTTGAGTGAGCGGATGAGGAAGTTTGATTAGATCACTTCTACAGTTCTTTCTAAAATTCTATAAAATCATACCCTTTCCAGTTTAACTGGATTTCAGGTTCTGTATAGGTGTAAGGGGGAAAAAAAGAATGCTAACCTTGCTGGAGGATTTAAGCAAAACAAATTACACTGAAAAAGAAAGCATAATAATGAAGAGGCTAGCTTTCCATTTTGAGAACATCTCAAAATGACAAGGGAAGAACATAGCAAATGGCTACTCAGTACTATTCATGATAAAACAACATGAGCTTGCCCCATGGCAGAAATATTTCATCCCAGCAGCTGAAGTGTTCTGAGAACATACAACCTCTGTTAGGCACTGTGCTGAATGCTTTTGCTGTATCATTTTCTTAGTGTTCCCAACATCTCCATGAGGTAGGCGTTCTTATTACCCTATGAGGAAACAAAGGCTTAGCAAAGCTAAGTAGCTTGGTTAAAGTCATACAACCAGTGAATGGAAGGGCTAGAATGCAAACCCAGAGTAACACTTAATGGCTGCTATAGTATAAACCTTTAACCACTAAAAGGAAAGGCTTATGCAGCTTATAGCCCTCATTGGTAAGTCACGCATGTTGAAGTATTGTACTCAAGAATATAATGTTTTCCCATATGATCCAGCAATTCCACTTTTGGGTATATACTCAAACGAGTTGAAAGCAGGGTCTCAAAGAGAGATTTGTAAACCTGTGTTCATAGCAGCATTATTCACTGTAGCCAGAAGTTGAAAGCAACAGATGAATGACTAAACAAAATATGGTGTATATGTACAGGGGACTATTACTCAGCCTTAAAAGGAAGGAAATTCTGACACATGCTGCAACATGGATGAACCTTGAGGACATCATGTTAAATGAAATAAGTCAGTCATAAAAAGACAAATGCAGTATGATTTCACTTATATGAGGTCCCTAGAGTAGTCAGATTCATAGAGACAGAAAGTGGAGTGGTGGTTATCAGGGAAATAGGGAGTAATTGTTTAATGGGTATAGAATTGCAGTTTTGCAAGATGAAAAGAATTCTGGAGAGTGGTTGCACCATGATATAAATGTATTTACTACCGAAATGTGCACGTAAAATTGTTAAGATGGTAATTTTTTTAATTAATTAATTTATTTTTGGCTTCATTGGGTCTTCATTGCTGCATGCCAGCTTTCTCTAGTTGGGGCAAGCGGGGGCTACACTTCGTTGTGGTGCACTGGCTTCTCATTGTGGTGGCTTCTCTCATTTCAGAGCATGGGCTCTAGGCGCGAGGGCTTCAGTAGTTGTGGCACGCAGGCTCAGTAGTTGAGGCTCGCGGGTTCTAGAGTGCAGGCTCAGTAGTTGTGGCGCACAGGCTTAGTTGCTCTGCGGCATGTGGGATCTTCCCGGACCAGGGCTCGAACCCATGTCCCCTGCATTGGCAGGCGGAATCGTAACCACCTCGCCTCCAGGGAAGCCCAAGATGGTAAATTTTAAAAAATGTCACGATGTCTACAGTTTATCTCCAAATGTTTCCCAAAATTGTGTGTGTGCATGTTTATAGATTGAGCCACAGTTAGCAAATATTAACAACTGTTGAATCTAGGGAGAAATTATATGGGTATCAACTATTGTTTTAATTTGTATGTACATTTGAACATTTTATAATAGTTGAAGGAAGTGTAAAGTTATGATAGACAAAAATGATTCCATGCTTACTTAATATTTAAAGTATTAACCGAATGTCCTTCAAGTTACAGCTTAAATCCAACATCTTCTAACACATTTTCTGAGTATTCCAAGTCCTACTGACTTATCTGTTTAATATAAATAACAACACTTACAACCCTCCAATACTAGCTGTATCCTCCAATTTTATTGTATGCAACTGTTTTAATTATCTATTGCTGTATAACAAGTAGCTTCAATTAAGTAGCTTCAATTAACAATGCTGTATAACAAGTAGCCCCAAATAAGTGTCTTCAATTAACAATGAGCTAATAGTGTTCATGAGTCTGTGGATTGTTGGAGAGTTTTTCTGCCGGTCTCACCTGAGATTGTGTGTCTGCACTCACCTGGCACATGCGCAGAGGTTATCAGCATGTTAGGTTTTCCTGCGTGTGGCTTCTCTACATGGATAGTTCAGGCTGCTTCATACAATGCAGGTCTCAGGCTGGTGAGACTTCTTACACGGCAGCTGGCTGCGACGAAAGCAAAACTGGAAGTTACCTGGCTGCTTAAAGACTAGGCAGAAGCTGGCATGGCATCACTTCTGCCACTTTCTATTGATTAGAGCAAGCCACAAGCCCAGCCTAGATCCAAGGGAAGGTGAGATAGACTCCACCTATTTTACCTTCTTTGCTGCTCTTCCCACCTACTGTGGGAGAAGCAGCAAAGAATTTACGGCCACCTTTAGTCTACCACAACGTTGAAAACTGTTCAGTCTGTCACATGCTGCAGTTCAGATTCTGCCTTAATGAGTAAGAGGCAGCCCTTGCTCTCTTTGGTAGCACAGTTCAGTCCTGTGAAGGAGGAAGGAAACTGACATGGATTAAGTAACTGTGGGAAAGCACAGTGCCAGTTCCCTGTCCTTTACAGAAACTCCTAGGGTAGCACTGTTACTATTTATGTTTTATAGGTGAGGTAGCTGAGACTCTACCTGGTCAAGAGAAGCTGCTGACTGAAAGTGGACAACGTAGAGAAATTCGACCCCAATTCTGCTTTGCTCTTTCCTCTTTCCTAGATGCTTCACATGGAAAATAAAATAGAGAGAAAATTAGCCTCATCAACTTGTAAGATCCTTTCTAGTTGTGCCGCCAAGTTGATCCAATGGTATATAGCGAATGCATTATACTATACAATACTAGCCCTGCCCCTTCCAGCCTCTCCTTTTTCCTTTCCACACCATCAATATGCAGCTTCCACTGTACTCTAAGATGCTCAGGATTATAATTCAGTGTTTGACCCCATGTCTGCACGATAGCCAGGGTATGTCCCACACCATCCTCATTGTCACCCTTCAGGTCCCGGCTGCGTCACCCCCTTGGTAAAGCACACTCTCCCTGGCCTGCTTTCCTGTGCACCTTCAGTGCACTCTGTGAAATCCTGCAACGCAGCGGTTTTCAGCTAGGGGCAGCTTTGCCCCCAGGAGACGTTTAGCGATGTTTGGAGACATTTGGGATTTTCACAGCTGGGGGCGTGCTACTGGAATCTAGTGGGCAGAGGCCAGGGATGCTGCTAAACATCCTATAATGCACAGGACCACACCCCCACCCCATACACACATACAGCAAAGAATTATCTGGCTCGAAATGTCCAGAGTGCCAAGGTTGAGAAACTTCACACAGAGCATTTTGTCACATTGACTTGTTAGTTGTTTACATGTCTGCTTCTCCTGATAAATTATGCGTTTTTTGTGAACATGTTTTATTTTTCATGATTGTATTACCAGCATGTGGCACATGGTAGGCACTCAGTGTATGTCTTCTGATTGAATGAATCAAACCCAGAATATGACCAATGCAATAAGGGAGGTATAACAACAGTGGAGTGGAGCTTAAAGGGAAGAGATTTCTTTCTACTGTGACTGGTCAATCAGGAAGGATTTTGTAGAGGAGGCGGGGTTAGAGAAGCCATCAAAGGAAGAGTAGGGTGCTGAGCAGCAGAGGAGCACCTGAGGGAAAGGGAACAGTGTGAACAGTATTTGGGGAGAGAGAAGAGCACTGTGTGCCTAGGAAAGAGTTGTGCAGTGTGGCTGGAGCGTGGTATGTATACGGAGAGAGTAAGACGGTAAGACGTAGGGCTGGGAATTTTTGACTTGGAATCACTGCCTAGAGATAGCACATTTCAGTCGTCAGTAAGCACACTTAGAAGGTTTCGAATGGGAGGGGGATCAGTGTTGTTCTTAGGAAGATTGTTCTGGTAACAGGGCATCAGAAAGAAAAGAAATACAGATTCGTTGAACAATCATTGCTCTTGTTCAGGTACTGCGTATCTCCTCAGAGATGATGCCATCGGAAGCAAAAAGGAGAAGGTGGACATGAGAAGTGATTTGACACCCCAAGTAGATGGCAAGCTGGGTGAGGACTGGAACGGGGACATTTACATCGGTGTCACCCACAGCGCTTCACCTGGCAAAGGAAGCACGTAGAATACATGTTCAGTACGTGCATGAGGCAGTTGTAATCTATTGAGACCAATTTCCGTATATAATTGGGAAAACTAATCCCATTTCTTTCTGGAAAAGAAAACATAGAGTTGCTGATGACGAACATTTTGTTAATTGCTTGATCAGTGGTAAGAGAGATGGCCAGTGTATAAACTTCAAACAAGGTGAAGAAACCACAGTTTGGAGGATTGAATCAAGACGGGCTAGAACGTCCTTTAGCTTCTCCAGCCGGTGCCTCCATGCTGAGTGCTCTCCTTGTCCTGTGCTGGGGAGACATGCAGAAAACCGCAGAGAACATCCCCTCTCTGAGTGACGGGAAGCACCGCGTAAGGATGAGTTTCTCTAACCTTCGTGTATTTATTTTGTTATCAGGGTTTTGCACACCTCCCCTAGGGTGGAAGAGGTAATTAAATTTTAGTATAAAAGGCTTCCTACCAGACATCAGGCTTCATGGGGGAATAAAAGTAAATAAATAGATAGCAAGGCCTATCAACCAATGATTAGAGCCTGTCCTGCTTAATTAGTTCAAAATAACTTCAAGGCAAGATTGTGGAGATTGGTAGATACTCTAGAGTTGACCAACACAGGATGGGATTCAAAATGGGGTGGGATTTATCTTTAAGAGGTGGTATGGGCTGGCAAACAGTGGGAAATAGAGTAGGCTATCTTTTTGGCTTTTTCAGTAACTCCTGAGGTAACCTGTGTAAGGCACACCTTTATTCAGATTCTCCAGTCTCATTGTGAATAAGAGTAGAACAATGTGGTCCTTACACTCTGCTTGGGGGAATTTGGGGGTCAGTGTAACTCATGTCCATAGACATAATAACACAGCAGAAAGAGAGCATGAGTACTGAAGCCAAATTGTCTGGGTTTGACTCTTAGCTTAGTTACTTCCTAGGTAGGTGACCTCGAGCAGCTGACTTGAGAGTACTCTGCCTCGGTTCCTTAACCGCAAGACGGAGATAATGATTGGCCCAGCGTCTCCATGTGTGGTGATGGGTTAATACATGTAAATCTCTTAAAAGGCAGCCAAGAACAAAGTAGGTGCTCAATAAGAGGAAGTCCTTTCTGTTACTCGCTATTACTATCTTTATTTTATTAATTCTTTAGTGGATATATCATACTTAAGTCAGTATATAAATAATTCTACCCAATAACTGGAAAGCCCTTAAGACACAGCAAACCCCAGCGTCAGTACTAGTCCTACAAACAAGAATTATGTGATAAGCCTTGAGAAATCAGTAGGATTTAGACAGGTAACGGGGAGCAGGCATTCCAGAGACAGCTGACAAACCTACAAGAGTAGATATTAAGCCAGTTAGGTTTCGTGAGGGAGCAAGGAGCCTGGCCTTGCCAGAGATGGGGTTACTTTGCAGAGTAGTGGGAAATGGAAGCCCTCTGAGCCCAAGGATGTTATGCTCCCTAGCGGCTCCCCAGTACAGTGATGTGGACATATAGACACTGGGCTAAAGGTGAATGGATTAAATTGTACCAAGAGTGATGAAAATTACCGGTAGTGATAAAATCAAGATGTCTTTCAGTGAATTGCAGTACCAGCAGAGTTTGATGCTGTGAAATGCTTCTGACTCCCACTGCTGGTGACTAAATGCATCTGCCCAGGCTGATGCTCTCATGGTAATGGAACCATAATGGTTGGCTTTATTTTTTAGTCTGTAAACTGGCTGCCAGATTATAAGCTTGGTATTCAGATCTGATTTTGTTTGCATTCTGGAGGAGCAATTATGTCCTTGTTAACTGTACAATATAACTGTGTATATGTAATATACATATACATACATACAGATATTAAGTGAAAGTTTTTTAAAACAAATTTTTTAAGAAGGCTGTTTGTCATCGAGGCGCTCTCATCCTTCCTTGCCCTTTTGCTAAACATCTTTTTACTCCCATTCCCATAGACCTGTGCTCTCTGCCTGTGTTCAACAAATCCCAAACTAAAAGTTCCTATAAGCTATTAATGCTTGATGGGTAAAACTATAATAGTTGAAACCAAAAACATAAAGCTGCATAGATCCAAAGGAATGACTTACTAGTGGTGAAACTTCAGGTTGTAGAGGAAGTATTTTGGGGTGAGACACCCTTGCTTCAGGCAATGTTCTGTGCTGACCATGGAGAGAGATAGGTGCTTTCTGCCTATTTGTATATCCACGTGATAAAAATCATAAAAGATTTTTCTGACTTACCTTGAAGGAGAAGTTGTGCCGCAAATGGAAGTGCTTCTTTCATTCTTTTGGGCATTGCTATCACTTCTCTCTACTAAAACTCACCTCCTCAAAGACAGGGGCTGTGTCTTACTCTTCTGTGTTTGCTCGGCTTATAACAGCACCTGGCACATACACGTGCTTAATAATCATTTGCTGATGGAATGCTTTCCTAATGTATCAGGGTCTCCAAAGCTATTTACGCCAAATTCCCTCCGGGATCTGTCTCTTTAAACAAAATAGCCTAGTGGACTATGGGTTCATATCTCATTTATCTACATATCCAATCCACACCCTTTGCACCTCCCCTCCCACCCCCGCAGAGTGTTCAATAAATAACTTCATAATGAAAAGAAGCCCTTGCCCCCATGTTGAGTCATCTTGGTAGTCTGAAAAAAGTGGTTCACTACTGAATATTAAGACTGCCAAGCAAGTAGCAGAGGGAAATTTTTGCTGACATGCTCAGATCAAGCCCGAACAACTTTTTACCTCTCCTCTCAGGCACTGAGTACAGAGCTTTGTTCGAGAAATAGATAGATAGTTGTTAAACTGGTGAATGTATGGAAGGTGGTAACACTTTGGTATGCTTTGCTTTTTATAGAATTTTCATGGGACATCACTGTATGAAGAATTGTGTAGATGTGGGCACTTAGAATCAGGGCAGAGGGAGTGAGGGGAAAGTGCTCTCAGGATGCAAGCATCACTTGCTGTATTACTGTTCATGATCATTCCCAAAGCACAGGAACGACTGTGGCGAGGAAAGCTGATCACTCGATTTGCATTAATGGTTAACACTGTGTAAATTTGGGGGGCAAAAGGCTTATGCGGACATTTAGTAAAATTTAAGAATGCAATGGCTTAATAAATTATTCTAGTATAAATTATTCTGCCTCTCTTCTCAAGACAGGTAACAAGTTCTCTTCTTTCCGTGTACACCTAGTATCCAATCCTGATTGAATATTCCCACTCTACTCTGTTTTTGTAATTAAAACATCATTTATACCGAGAATAATTAAGACAACTGTACATTTGATTTTAAAATCAGTTTTGAGTATTGTGCCTTGTCAAGCTACAAGAATGGTTCCTGCAGCTTTTACAGCATAGCATTAAGAAGCAGACAGTGACCGCAGGCACCTGAGTGGAAGGTTTGACAGTTTGATAAATTAGGAATGACACTTGCCAAAATGGCTGTCCTTCCTGCAGTCTGCCAGTGGAGCATTTGCACACCGTTAATTGAATTGGCAATTTGTGTAACAGTGCCTGCCCCTGAGCTTTTGTGACGCTGGATCTGCCATTTAACTCTGATAATCCAGGACTTGGGAATAAGGACGAAAAGCTTCACATGATATTACTGCAGATTTAAAATGACAGTTGGGGACCTTGTTGCCAATTTCCCATTAAATGAGAAATAATTAACAATAGCAATAACAAAGTCTTATAAAGCTGGAAAGTTAAATTGACTTTTCAGCACTAGTATCATACAAAATTGCTTCTAGTGTGATTATCGAACTGCCCTTTCAAGATTATGTACCCTAAGTCGTATCATATGATGAGCCAAACGTGGGACGCTTTGTAAGCTAACCTGTTTTATTGTTGTGAAAATCTTCTGATTATCTGCAGGGATTATATTGTCATTAAGAATTTGCTTTATGCTATAAGATTTCATAGAGATAGAGACCTTAATGAAATAATAGAGATTCTTATTTCCTTACTTTTGCTAGTAATTTAATGACAGCTACAGCAAAATGTTGAAGTGCAGCTAAATAATGTCAATTGTAAGTTTTATAGAGTACTGTATGTGGCTTTTTTGGGCGTCCTCCTTTGATGCTTCCCAGAGTTTTGAGAATTCCTGAGTATTTTTTCGTGTGTGTTTGAATAATGGTTCATACTTAGAACAATCGTTTAGAACAATACGATTCCTGTCACAGGATTTTTTTTAAAATTGCAAAAGATGTTAAGTTTCTGTGATTTTCAAAATCGTGGATGTTATAGTTATCACTGTTACTGTTTGTTTAGTTTTGAAGTTGAAGTCTTTTGGGGTGGTATTGAGTTAGTCATGTTAGCATGGACTAGGTTGGTATTTACCTGGTGCCCTCCAGATGGTCATACCCATTGGGTGCATTCAACATTTGTGGTTAAATATTTTCACCTCCACCTTTGACCATATACTGCCATGTCAATATTAGCTAGGTAAGGAGTGGACACCAAAACAACTAGAAGAGTTTTAGGAACCAATTTGATGGCAAAAGTTTATCCTTTTCCAAGTTTTAAGTTATTTTTTATTACAGACTCCCACTTCATAAGTATTCAGTTACTCAAGAATGGGATGGAGTCTTCTATTTTTTACTGTGGTTAGAAAATAAGATGGTCTTTGCGCTGTTTTTTAGAGTTTGCTTCTTTTTCTTTTGACCAGTGAGCACATTCCATTAATTTAATGTGATGACAGGATGTAGGAATGGAAACCTCCAGACAGAGTAGGGAAAAGAGCCTGTCATACTGGATGGAGATCAGGGCTTTTCTATATAGAGGTTTATTTGAAGCCTGAAGCTGCAGTAACTGCAAGAGAAAAAAGTAGGGGGACAAAGTGTTCTGAGCGTTAACAGTTAAGGCTTAGGAGCGGGGGGTAGAAGTCAATGAAGGAAACCATAAATGAAGAAGAGAATAAAGGAGAGAACATGGGGTAGAATGAGGTGAAAATGAACTTTAAAACAAAAGGCACTGTATGTGGACTCATGGCACCTGGGTATTTTTAACAGCTTAGTGCTATAAAATTTGGCAAGTCAGGAAAACTCTTCTGGGTTTCCATCTCTTCACTGAGAAATGGGAATAAATATATGCCTGTTTTTTTATACCTCATGAGGGGTTTTTTTGGTGTGAACATTAACTGGATTATTATATGTGAAAACAGTTTGCAATTATAAAATACTATTTGAAAATACAAGCTGTTAATATAAGTAGAAATATAGTTAAGAGCATAATTTAGAGAGAAGTGGTCAAAACTTTCAAAAGCTGTAAAACTCTGAAAGAAAAGGAAGAGGGGGAACGCCCAGTGGATGTTGGGAAGCATGTTCTCCTGAGCCACGTGGAGAGTTGATTTTCATACGGTGGCTAGGACAGATGGCGGGGCCCAGAGCTTCACGGAGAGACTGAGTTTGTCAAGAAATGCGGTAGCGGGTGTATATGTCAAGGTGGTGGTGGAACCACCTGTTATCTCCAGAATGATGGGGATGTGTGTGCAAAGGACTGATGAGTGTTACAAAATAGGAGAGTAACTTGGCATGAAAATTGCTGCATTTCCACACTTTGACATGTCTCTGAAATTGAAAACGTGTCTTGTAATTGATGTATATGCTCAGTATGATAGTTTTTCTTCTTTTTCCCCAGGAGAGCTGATAGTAAACTGATGACATGTTTAAAAATTGATTGCAGTTTGGCAAAATGTTATGATGGACATAGCTTGCTGGTGGCCAACTTTGGCATACTTAATCGTTAAAATATTTGAAAGTTTTCTGTACCTTTCCTCATCCAAGGTTAGGATATTATTTTAGTCATCATTTATTGAATACAAATCATATTGAATGCTTATTATATACTAGGCACTCTGCTAGGGGTTGTATGTACATAATGTCATTTAATTCTCAGAATAACACTAGGAATTAGGGATTGTTTTTAACCCCCCACATTATATGCGAGGAAACTGAGGCTTAGAGGTTATGTTACTTAAAATCCTGGCTTGCTATAAAGCCTGACGCTAGGTTGGATGCTATGGAGAAATCAGAGGTACACATGAAGTGGTTTGTTCCTCTCAATTACAGCATAGGAAAGCTAAAGCACATATTCAGAAAACAGGCATGCAAGGAAAGATACACTACAGTACCGTCAATACCACAACAGAGGCACAAGCAGGCTAGAAGGATTCCGTGAAGAGAAACATTATTTCCAACTAGGAAATAAGGGGGAAGTTTCTTCATAGACAGGGGTAAAATTTGAACAAGGAGAGATGAGGGGTGGTAACACAAGCAGAAAGAACCAGATGAGTAAAAGAAGTAGAAGCATCAAAATAACATGTGTGTTGAGGAGACACTAGGTTCCCAGGGTTAGCTGGATTGGAGTGTGTGTGAAGAGGAATAGTGAGAAATAAAGGCAAAATATTTAGTGCATTTCGAAAGGATACCACCCAATGTTTTGTGGGTATAATTATGAGTTCACTAGTAATCAGTTTTCTTTTTCTACCAGTTATTTTGGTTTCGTGTCTCTAGCCACTTGGTAAAACCATCTCTGGAATTATAGTAGGTTTCTAATTTGTTCTTGGTTATTGTTCTTGGTGTTTTCAAAATGCTGTATGATACTTTTGTCACTAGAAATAGTCATGGTGGATATTACTTTAATAGTTTAATTGACATAAAAGTTTATTTTAGAAAATTTAATGGGACATGAAAAGTTTATTTTAAAAAATTTAATGGAAGGAAAAACCCTTTTTTTTTTTTTTTGCGGTACGCGGGCCTCTCACTGTTATGGCCTCTCCCGTTGCGGCGCACAGGTTCCGGACGCGCAGACTCAGCGGCCATGGCTCACGGGCCCAGCCGCTCCGCGGCATGTGGGATCTTCCCGGACGGGGCACGAACCCGTGTCCCCTGAATCGGCAGGTGGACTCTCAACCACTGCTCCACCGGGGAAGCCCTAAAAACCCTTATTTTTAATGGTGACACTGAGCTACCATGTCATGATGAAAAAGTTTGGGATGCAATTAGCTGAGGAGGGATCTGGAAGAGCCTGGATGAGGTTCTTCTCATTTTTAAAGCTTCATTTATGACTGTAGTTACTGCTTCTCCTTTTTTATTTCCAGGTGATAAGCGTTTATTTTCTGTTTTTTAATACATTTTCTTATAGAGGTTATGAACACATATCTGCATATTCTTGTTATTTGTCCATCATTCTTTAAAAATACAGTTTCATTCCTTCATCTTCCCTATTATTTTTTCTCTATGTGTATTTATAAGATAAAGTACCTTTTCTTTCTTTCTTTCTTTGCTCCTTCGGATTTTCTTAATTGTGCTTTTCCTAAATTCTTCAGATGAATACTTACTCCTTTATTTTTAACTTCTGGGTTTCATGAAATTCGTATTTAAAGGTATACATTTCCCTCTGAGTACTGCTTTAACTGTGTCCTGCAAATTTTAACATGGAGTGTTTTCTACATTACCCACTCAAAATCTTTTGAAATATCTGATTTTTATATTTAACTCGAAGGGTTTTAGTAATGTCATTTAATTCCCAAACATATAAGGATTTTAAACTGTCTTCTTGGCATTAATTTTATCATTCTATGCTTGAACACTCAGGCAAATGGTGCCTTCAAAACTCCTTCAGCTGACAGCTCATGTATGATGTTTCGCTATTTGCTTTAAGGATGAGATGCATTCCACAGATACTGCTGTCTATGTGACAAGCCCTATTCATTAAGCTTTTATTCTGGAGTGGGGTGGAGGGGACAGGCAATAAACAAGCAAATACACTAGCCACATGATTTAGGATAGTGCTAAGTGCTATGTAGAAATGAAGCAGGATGGTGGTGTGGTAGAGGTAACCTGGTATGGGCAGGTGTGCTGCTTTTGACTGGGTGAGCAAGGAAGGCCTCCCTAAGTTGAGATTTGGGCTGAGACCTGGATAACCAGAAAAAGCCAGCCACAGCGTGTCTAGAGACAAAGCAGTCCAGTGGAAGCAACAAACACAAAATTCCTTGGGTGGGAACTAACTTGGTCTCTTCCAGGAGCAGACTTTTTTTAAAAAAAGAAACCCAGTGGAGCTTGGGTGTACGGTGTGGGAGGACAGACTCAGATGAGGTTGGCTAGACAGGCTGGGGAACAGGCATGTGGGCCTTCTAGGACTCCGTGAGAGTTGGGTTCTATTCAAAGTGTGATGGGAAACCACTGGATAGTTCTTAACAGAGAATCCTATTAGTAGGCCTTTTTCCTAAGCTTATCTTGAACATTAAGATGAGATAGTGGGTGTGTGTGAGCACGCATGTGTGTGCGTGTGTGTGAAACACTTAAAAGGATGCTTGGAACACATTAAGCTTTACATTTGCTTATGTTGCTGTTAGATGACAGTGAACAGTCTTCTATTATTCCTTGTAAATGCTCTGGCACATATTAGGCAATATTAATGTTTAGGTGACTAGATAAAAACCACACTGCCTGGATATACTAACTTTACTCCCACACCTTTATTTTTTTAATTTTTATTTTATATTGGAGTAGAGTTGATTGACAATGTTGTGTACCCACACCTTTAAATTTGTTGGTTCTCAAAAAACACTTGTGTTCTCTGAATTAATGATCTCCACATTCATTTTCATGTACTTCCTGGGTGACCCTGGGTGAGTCACTCTTCAGAGCTGTTGTGAGGATTAAATGAGATAATCTCAGCAGCAGGTGTAATGGTAGCTTATAATGTGCACTCAGCGGTGGCTCTTTTAATGATCTAATTATAGTTCAGTATACTCTGTTTAGGTTCATAATTCCTTCAATTTGTGATTTAATTACTTGGAAGGATAATTCCATTCACTGTATACTAAATATCTCAAAGTGTAAAATAAGACTAAAATCCCCTTTTCTGTCTTCACAGAGGTACTTTTATAGTTCATAGACATCTCATATTCCACAGGCCTTCTCAGAAGCAGACAAATAAATTGATAGTCACTTAACATTCAGTTTGGAGGCTCAGGGAGTAGAATTTTGTGGAAAAGGTTATTCAAAGAGTGTGTTTTTCCTGGATTTATTTGTTTGTGAGGACAAAGAGAGGAGCTTGCAATTTATAATTTCTATTGAGCAATGACCTGCATGTGAAGAGATATTTTACTTATTTATGAGGAATAATTAATTATTTGCTGGTGTGAAGGAGGAAAGCATTCTAATGAAGGTATACATTTTAAAGCTTGAGGTAGAGGAGAGGAAACAAAAGTTGCCAAAATTTAAACTATTTACATTTCGATGATTTAGTGTGAAAGAGATAAAACATTCCTCAGACTGGTATAGTGCTAAGGGTAGCAGTAAGTTGAAATTTATAATAATGTTTTATATGCTGCACTGTAACTCTTGAAATTCAAGCTTGTAAATCAGGAATCATCTTATCAGGGTAAGATCTCATCAGTATCCAGACACTTTTAGGGCTATAAAGTTGTTCATAATTTATGCATATGAATATAATACATGTGCAAGAAAGCTTCAACTATCTGGAACTTAAAGGATATTATTTTGGATAAAAGGGGGCCTATTCTTTAATCACCAAACTTTTTCTTTTTTATTTAAGTCATTGTGGAAAGAATTTTTTGTGTGGAAGATAATTGAGCCTTTTCTTTATGACTTAGGAGCATCATTATGTATGCATTTCATTACCATGAAAATAATATGGTGTGATATCCTCAGGGACTTTCGGACTATGAGACCTGCTTTAACTGTTTACCAAATTGGCCTGTGTTATAGTGCATTTTGAGGATTTTTTTTCCCTGCTATTTATCTCTCCCCCTTTTTCTGTTTCTCCCTTACTGTCAGCTATAACTCTTCTCTGCTGTTAGCATTTCTAGATCTCCCTTTTAATTTGCTGCTTCAGATATGCTTTTAGCTTGGACACCCAGGTTTGCTGGCATTATATATAAACTGAGCATGAACAGAATCTGATAGAGGACAAAAGGGGTCCTCTGTGAATAAAGTACCTGGACTCTGTGATAACTCTTTTGACTCTTCAGAGGCATTTTTCAGGTTTCTTAATCTCATTGGCATTTTGGATGAATAAAATATCCTTACCTAAGGCTCAGAGACACTCTCTGGAATAAACTCTCTTAGCTACACATATGTGCATGTGCACCATACACAGTTACCCGGCCGCAAAATGTGTTTCTGTCTAGTTCTCTGCCCTTTGCTAACGCTACCCCCAAAAGAATGCTCTTCCCCCAAAGATGCTTTTAGAGACCTAGAGAAAAATCCTATCACTTCTCTAATTTCCTTTGCAGCTCTTGTTCCTGAAAATATTTTAGCCCATGCTTTGTGCACTAAGTATGTAAATGAGATCTTTGATGGTTCTACGTAAAACTTTCAAGGAGCAAGCCTTCCCCCCAATTTTAAGTAATTAAAGCTTCTGGATACTCCAAACTTTAAACTCACATAAAATTATTATAGGTATAAACTTCCCAAACTGATTTTATTTACTTCTCTAAATTCCTGAGTGTGTTTTAGCTGCTTGGTTTGACCTCTTGACTAAAATAAGTTTACCAGCCTTTCACCAAAATGATACTTATCTTTACAAAGATAAATATGGCCATATTTCTCAAAAATTCAGATTAAGAATGTAGGTTACTGGGATTTATGAAGACTATTTTTCTTTTCAAATATTTGATCAGTATCATGGAATGCAGTTAGACACCTTGGAAAGCCATTAAATAGAAATACATCATGATTTTTAGGGGAAGAAAGGCAAACATAGAGAGGAGAGGATACTGTTAGAAGATTCTCCCGTGTACCCAACTGACCATTTGGGGGCCAAGGAAACTGATTTTTATGTTTTAAAATTAATCCAACCTAGATTAACCATGTCACGTCCCCTTAACACAGGCGTGTGAATCTCAGGGTAGACAGCTGTTTGGATGTCCCACACTGGGACTGCTGCCCTCAACAAACGCTTCTGATTCTCCTACATGGTCACTTGGCAGCATCTGTGTGCACCCATATGGCTGGATGGCATCGTGCCTGTTTACAAGTCAGTCGAATTGTTTCACTAGGACCCAGGTGCCAAACAAACATGGGTTCACTCTAACTGCCTACTCAACTATGCAGCTTCTTTCTCAGAAACAAAAAAACCTCTCCTTGATAATGACCTCCAAGTTGATGGCAGTATATTTATTGGCATTTCGTTGCCTTCCCTACTGTTTTGACAAGTTCTCTATCTGTACAGATAACAAAGGAAAGAAGAAGAATGATATCTCATGTAATTACTAAGCAAATAGTACCAAAAAAACATGAAATACAAATTCGGGCTGTCACCTTGGACCTCTCAGTATACACACAATTCCCGGAGCATCTATAGTCCTGCCTGAAGGTGAAATGGAGCATTGGTTGCTTCTGTGACACTGAGCCTGGTCATTTAGCTTTCCTTTCAACTGGCTTCACGATTTAAGTCGGAATAGTAGTTTTCACATGGGGATATGATGAAGATATATGAAATGATACATATGATGTGCTTCGAGCCCTTGAGATAAACTTATTTTATTCATGTGGCTAACATACACCTCAGTGAAGGAAATCGTGCCTTTGCCCTGGAATTAGCAAATGGATGTTTAAGTTCAACAGCTTTTTCTTTTGCTCTTTCTAAATAGCTGACTTTTGTATACTACTTGAGTTCATAAAACACTTTTACCTATATTGTTTTAGTTAGTCTTCATGTAAAATTTATGAAGTAGGTTGATCAAGTATTATTATTATTAATTTTATTTTGCAAATATGGAAACTGGGGCTAAGATCAGTATTGTGGCTTATCTCAAGGTTTCTCAACAAGTTTAAAGTGATAGAGTTGAGACTCAAACACAGACTTCTTTCTGGAGAGTCCATTGCATTTAGCATGAAAGCATCCTTGAGATAGTATATTCATTTGGATGGATTCAGTTTTATTTCATTACTGAGTTAAGCCTCCAAATAGTTAAGAGGTTGATTGTAAAATATATATTAACATAAAAGTAACTTTAGTAGGAAATATTCCCAACAGCTGCCACTGTAATGTATTGCTCTTATTTTCTCATTTGATTTGCTTCTCGAGTAATGTTTTGGGTTAGTTTCTTGGCAACAGTTTTGATTTGGTTGTTTCCTTTTGTTAGGAGGTCAAAAAATTTTCATTTGCCTAAAAGGAAGAAAGTTTGTCAGGATTCTAAAAACCCATACTATTCTAGAAGTGACATAAAACTTTAAATCTTCATCACTTATAATTAAGACCAACTTATGAACACTGGCATGACTTCAAGTCCATTTTATTGAAGCAAATGAAAACAAATCAGAAAAGTTATGGGTAAAGGAGTTTTGAAAGAGACGTGGCCGAATTTGACTTTGCTACTACCTTCCTCTTTTAGTAGGACATGTGTCAGAATTCTCTCCTGGAAAATTTTGAATCAGAAGTATAATGTAAATGGGAGAGAAATTTCATAACCAGGTGGATTCTAAGATAAATTCTTAATGTTGAATATGAATAAGAAAGGGTTGAAAAGTTGGATTGTCACTGAGTCAATGTTTGACATCTGAATATTTAGAAATATTTGCAAAGTAGGTATGGCAGGTTCATTTTGTCTTATTATATTACAAATATCCCACTTTCACTCCTATTTTTAATGGTGTTTTGATATGAAAAAGCCTTTTCACTTTTAAGAGCCTTATTGAATTTTACACACCATACCATCCACCCTCTGTAAGTGTACAGTCGGATGGTTTTTAGTAAATCTCAAATTACGTAACCATCACAACAATCCAGTTTTATTTATTTTTTTACATCTTTATTGGAGTATAATTGCTTTACAGTGTTGCGTTAGTTTCTGCCGTACAACAGAGTGAATCAGCTATACGTATATATATATATATCCCCATATCCCCTCCCTCTTGAGCCTCCCTCCCACCCTCCCCATCCCACCCTTCTAGGTCAGCACAAAGCATCGAGCTGATCTCCCTGTGCTATGCAGCAGCTTCCCACTAGCTATCTACTTTATATTTGGTAGTGGATATATATCCATGCTACTCTCTCACTTCACCCCAGCTTCCCCTTCCCCTTCTGTGTCCTCAAGTCCGTTCTCTACATCTGCCTCTTTATTCCTGCCACTAGGTTCATCAGTACCGGTTTTTTAGATTCCATATATATGTGTTAGCATATGGTATTTGTTTTTCTCTTTCTGACTTACTTCACTCTGTATGACAGACTCTAGGTCCATCCACCTCACTGCAAATAACTCAATTTCATTCCTTTTTATGGCTGAGTAATATTCCATTGTATATATGTGCCACATCTTCTTTATCCATTCATCTGTCAATGTACACTTAGGTTGCTTCCATGTCCTGGCTATTGTAAATAGTGCTGCAATGAACGTTGTGGTACATGACTTTTTTCTTTTTTTGCGGTACGTGGGCCTCTCACTGTTGGGGCCTCTCCCATTGCGGAGCACAGGCTCTGGACGCGCAGGCTCAGTGGCCATGGCTCACAGGCCCAGCCGCTCCGCGGCATGTGGGATCTTGCCAGACCGGGGCACAAACCCGTGTCCCCTGCATCGGCAGGAGGACTGTCAACCACTGCACCACCAGGGAAGCCCACATGACTCTTATTGAATTATGTTTTTTTCAGGGTATATGCCCAGTAGTTGTATTGCTGGGTCATATGGTAGTTCTATTTGTAGTTTTTTAAGGAACCTCCATACTGTTCTCCATAGCGGCTGTATCAATTTACATTCCCACCAACAGTGCCGGAGGGTCCCCTTTTCTCCACATTCTCTCCAGCATTTATTGTTTGTAGACCTTTTGATGATGGCCATTCTGACTGGTGTGAGGTGATACCTCATTGTGGTTTTGATTTGCATTTCTCTAATGATTAGTGATGTTGAGCATCTTTTCATGTGTTTGTTGGCAATCTGTATGTCTTCTTTAGAGAAATGTCTATTTAGGTCTTCTGCCCATTTTTGGATTGGGTTGTTTGTTTTTTTGATACTGAGCTGCATGAGCTGCTTGTATATTTTGGAGATTAATCCTTTGTCAGTTGCTTCGTTGGCAAATATTTTCTCCCATTCTGAGGGTTATCTTTTCGTCTTGTTTAAGGTTTCCTTTGCTGTGAACAATCCAGTTTTAAAAGACCTCCATCATCATAAACAGTTCCCGCATGCCCACTAATCCCTGTTCCCACCCCCAACTCAGGCAAACACCAATCCACCTTCTCTTTCTCTATAGTTCTGCCTCTTCTAGTGATTGCATGTAAGGATAATCATAAAACATGTACTCTTTTGTTCTTGGCTTCTTTTTCTTATCATAATGTTCTTGAGTCTATTTCAAGCTGTATGTGTCTATAGTTATTTCTTTTTTATTTCTGAGTATTAGTTTATTGCATGGGCATACCATGTATTCCTTATTTACCAGTTGATAGATATTTGGATTGTTTCTGATTTTTGGCTATTTTGAATAATACTGCTATGAACATTAACATACAAGTCTTTGTGTGGAAATATGTTCTCATTTCTTGCAAATAGACACACAGTAGTGAAATTTCTGAGTTTTATGGTAAAAGCATGTTTAGTTTTTAAAGAAAATATAAAAACTGTTTTCCAAAGTGATGGGATTGGACCATTTTCTATTCCCACCAGCAGCATATTTCTGTGGGTCAGGAGTCCGAATACATGTTGATTGGGTCCACTGTTGAGGGTCTCACCGACTGAAATCAAAGTGTTGCCTGGGACCACGGTCTCATCTGAAGCTTGAGGTCCTCTTCCAAGCTCACTAGTTGCTGGAAGAATTCATCTCCTTGAGGTTGTAGGACTGAAGTCCCCATTTTCTTGCTGGCTATCAGCTGAGGACCCCTCAGCTTCTAGAGAACACCCTAGAGTGGTCCTTGACATGTGGCCCCTTCCAGAGGCAGTTTACAACATGGGTGTTTGCTTTGTCAAGGCCAGCAGAAAAAACCTTCTCACTTTGAATCTCTCTTTCACAGAAGACCTGTAGCGTCTCTTAAGGGTTTACCTGATTAGGTCAAGCCCATCCAGGATAATCTCCCTTTTGATTAGCTCAAAGTCAACTGATTAGGAACCTAAGTTATATCTGTAAAATCTCTTCGCTTTTTATCATATTATTCAACCTAGTCAGAGGAGTGAAATCCCATCATACTGACAAGTATTGACCATACGCAAAGGGAGTGAGAATTTTTAGAGACATCTTAGAATTCTGCCTGCCACTATTTCCATAACGATTGATGATGTTGAGCATCTTTTCATGTATTTATAAGCCATTCTTATATCTTCTTTGGTGAAATTCTTTTCAAATATTTAACCATTTTTTATTGGGTTGTTTCTCTTCTAATTGAATTATAAAAGGTCTTTGTATATTCTAGATACACATACTTTATCAGATTTATGATTTGCAAATATTTCCTTCCAGTCTTTGTTTTTTTCATTTTCTTAATAGTGTCTTTTGAAGAGACAAGTGTTTTTAATTTTGATAAGGTCCAGTTTGTCTTTTTTTTTTTTTTTTTTTTTTCGGTACGCGGGCCCCTCACTGCTGTGGCCTCTCCTGCTGCGGAGCACAGGCTCTGGACGCGCAGGCCCAGTGGCCATGGCTCATGGGCCCAGCCGCTCCGCGGCATGTGGGATCCTCCCGGACCGGGGCACGAACCCGCATCCCCTGCATCGGCAGGCAGACTCTCAACCACTGCGCCACCAGGGAAGCCCAGTTTGTCATATTTTTAATAGATCATATTTTGAGTGTCATATCTGAGAAATCTTTGCCTAACCTGAAGTCAGGAAGATTTTCTCTTAGGTTTTCTTCTAGAATTTTATAGTCTTGCTCTTAAATTTAACTCTATGACCCGTTTTGAGTTAATCTTTTGTACAGAGTATGATATAAGTGCCTAAGTTTGTTTGTTTGTTTAGGCATATGTATATCCAGTTCCAGAAACATTTGTTGAAAAGACTATCTTTTCTCTGTTGAATTGTTTTGACACTTTTGTTGAAAATCAGTTGACCATATATGTCAGGGTTTCTTTCTGGACTCTCTCTTGTTCTATTGATATATTTGTCTATCTTATGCCATTATGACATTGTCTTGATATCTGTAACTTTAAAGTGAGTTTTGAAATCAGGTGGTGTTAAGTCCTACAACTTTATTCTTTTTAAAAATTGCTCTAGCTATTCTAGGGCATTTTCATATAAATTTTAGGGTCAACTTGTGAGTTTCTTTGAAAAAAAGTCTTTTGCAATTTTGATAGAAATTCCACTGAGATCAATTTGAGCAAAATTCCTGTCTTAACAATACTGAATCTTTCAAACCATGAACATGGCATATCACCCCATTCATTTAAATCATCTTTAATAACTCTAAGTAATGTTTTATAGTTCTCAGTGTACATACAGGTATTATAATTCTTTTGTTAAATTTATATCTAAGCAGTTTATTTTTTTAATGACTATTGTGAATGGAATTGTTTTCCTAATTTAATTTTCAAATATTTGGTAATATATCGATTTATGGCTGATTTTTTTCTATATTGATCTTTTATCCTGAAACCTTGCTTGACTTGTGTATTATTTCCAAAATTATTTTATGGATTCCTTAGGATATTTTAAGTATAGAATCATGTCATCTATGAATAAAGACAGTTTTAATTATTCCTTTCTAATCTCAGTGGCTTTAATGTCTTTTTCTTGCCTTATTTCACTGGCTAGAACCTTCAGTACAATTTTGAAGAAAGAGCCTTGTAAGGGTAAAACACGGTAACTTTGGGGGTAGCTTGAAAATAAAACAGTATCAATTTGTTACTTTCTGTTTCTTAGATGTAAATGTCCCTTTTGAATAGTTATTCTAAAAGCCATCTTTTGTCCAAGACCCTTCTTCTTTTTACTTTTTACCTAAGAATTGTGATAAATCTGGGGGTTTTTTTGTATAAACAATTAAATATGCATGGCTTAGGGGGATGATGGAGAGATACTTTTAAGTCTTTGCCAAGATCCAGTGATTCCCAATCCATGGAGATCGTTATTGTCTTTTGTCTAGCTGTTACTAAATCTTTTAAGCAAGTTTTTGCATACTATCACAACTTAAACTCAAATATCGCATGTTTTACTTTCAAATCGTTTTCTTTTCTTTTTTCCCAAGGAAGAAATGGAAGGCACGTTGGCCTGAAAGTCAGAAGACCTGGAATCTAGTTGCTAGCTAGCTGTTTGATTTTTGGCAAATCACTTACCTTCTCTGAGCTTCTGGTTTTCTTTCATCTGTGTAGTAAGATGATTGAGTGTTATGTTACAAGCTCAAATACTATTCTGTGCTTTAATATTTTATGGTTATGAGGACATACTACTTTATGCATCTTAAGCAAGAAAAATAAAATTTACCTTACTTTAAATTTTTAAAAATTCAGATTTGTTTTCTATTTGCATATTAGGGAATTGAAAAGGCTCCAACTCACCATACAATCACAAAAGACACCTGTGTTAAAACAAATTTTTTCTCAAACAGCATGGCCGTCAAATAGGCAAAAGTTAGGAATTAACATTAGGCTTTCTGAGAAATTGCATAGTCTGAAGCTCATACATCTTCTCTCATTTCCATTAAGATATAATGTAAACTATATCATTGCACGCACCTTCAGGGAAGTCACTGAAGTCATTTTGCTTACTTTTTTGTGTGTTTGGCATTAGTACTATAGAATTTTGTTTTAATTGTGTTGTGTTTGGCCTAACATAAACTAACCCTGTAAGGAAATGTGTGATAACACCTGCCATAGAGTTTTCTGCTAGCCTACCATTTATTTATTATTCTTATACTAAATATATTATCATAATAATGGTAAATTTGAATATGGTACATGACTGCATTTCAACCCCGATTCAAATTGACCTTTCAACTGAAGATAGTGGGCTGTCTCATTTAAGACCACAATTATCAGACCTTAAAGTTGTTGAGGATGATCTTTTGCATTTTCATGGGGGTGGGGAGGCAGCGGGGCAAAGCACAGTATAGCAGCATCAGCTTACAATGTTTAGCAGTAGCTCAGCTTTTTCCTCTTTTTTTTCAAGAGATGCTAAAAGGGTGTTCAGAAAAGATGAAAGCTACATGATTAAAATGAAGCATGCTATAATGTTTAACTGGCAGCTTATGCTACATAGTCTATATACTCTGGTCTAATCATCTGGTATTGTGTCTGACTAGTTTATAGTGGTTGAAAGTTTCTTGGCCAGAAAGGACCTTGTAAAATTAGTTCTTATTAGAAAAAGCATGGATGGCTGCAAAATTTGGAGACAGGCTGATTTTAGTCCTGTCTAACGACATAAATAAATAATCAGGAAACTTTTTGTCTAATTTGGAGGAAAAAAAAAATCAAGTGGTATTTGTGTGTAGCATTTTCTAATAGGTAGAATTCCCATCAAACCAACGTTTCAATTCTTTTCATAAGTTTATCCCTGAATCCTTGTTTTCAGAAATTCTACTGTATGTGTGTGTGCTTCCAAAGTTAAAGTTAACATATGACAGATAAAATGATAAAATATGAATATAATACCTTGGGATATCCAAATTAAGTAAGGATATAAGATGATGGTCCAGGATATCAGGATGCAGAATTTGAAGTCATCTTACCTTGTGAGCCAGAGACAAAAAGCTTAACTATTTCTTTTCCATCCGATGGTTGGACAGTTTTTTGGGGGGGTTGGTTTTGGGTGGGTTTTTTTTCAATTTTAGTTAATTTATTTTATTAGTAAGACCGGTGGTCTCCATCTCCTAAATGAGAAAGCATATACAGTCATCCCTCAGTATCTGCGGGGTGTTGGTTTCAGGACCCCCATGGATACTAAAAATCTATGGATGCTCAAGTTCCTTATATAAAATGTCCGAGTACAGTTGACTCTGTATCAGCAGGTTCCACATCACAAATACGGAGGGCTGGCTGTCGTTATTTTATTTGTTGCTGGTCACACAGTATGAAGAGTTTATATCAGAATAGTGTTTTGGTGTTGGTTTATATATAAGATTTTTTTTTAACTTCTCTCTTCTTAGGTAGCAATAGTTTTTTGTTTTCATTTTGTGAAGTTAAACATTTGATATTTTGTTAACTTACCAGTTGTTAAGATTGCTCCCTACAGCCTGAGTGTTATTTATAGGTTAGAAGGTAAAACACGAAAGTACCTAAGTACGTTGTTTTAGTGAAAGAAACAGGACAGTTTCCTTAGGGTTCTCTAAACTTTTAATCCTAAGACCCAAAACTTGCCTGGCCATTCCTGTGAAATTCTGCTTTGGCAATACTAATGGGTTAACTCCACAGGTACAGTTTTGCTAGGTATGATTTCTTACATCATTTATCTGAATAACGTTGGAACTGTTAGCTCAAGGGGCTTGTGAAAGGAATCTAGAAATGATTAGAGCAGAGAAGAGATTGTTTTATTCTTGGGATCTTAAGTAAAAATGCTACTTCTAGTGAGAGAGCCACAACACTGTCACCTCTGATCTTAAAATGAACAAACAAATACACAAATCTTCCAAGATATTTTATTTATTGGTAGCTTTGATCTCAGTTTTCAGCTGAGGATGTGTAGTTTTCCTTTGCCAAACTCTACTAAAACAGGCAAAATTTTCATTGACCTATAAATTACAAGCATGTGTTACTTAGAATTAATCTTTATAAGCTAGTGAAAAGAAATGTAATGGCTTTTATAGCTTGACAGTTTTAAAGACAAAGTATCTTCCAGTAGATCAACTTTTGAAATTAGGGAAGCCACATGTAATCTCAAAACTATACACTTTAGTGGCACCTGCTGAGTATCAGGTGTTTATAACTTGACCATAAAAATTCATTCCAGCCTAAAGTCTCAACTCAGCAGGAATCTTAAAACAGAATTTGGCTAAAATGATTTGTTTTTTGTACTGTAATCTGAGAGGTGCAGAAGCAGAAGGCTTAAGATCCTGGACATGATTTTATGGAAACACTTTAAAGGAAACACAGGTAGGACATTTGTACGTGCTATGGGCTAGTACCCCTGTAAATTGAAGAAAGAGAGGGAGAGGCAGGGAGAGACAGAGATGGGGACAGGCAGCTGGGTTGGGGGTGGGGAATCTTGACTATTAGTGGAAATGGCTGCTTCATCACAAGCTTATTGGGTGGATACATGTTTGATGAAGGAAATGGTATATGCCTGTATTCTACGCTTGTCAGGTTGGCAGGTGTTAATGGCTACGTTTGGTTTCTGTAAATTTCTTATCTTGGGTTCTGCTTCAATCACCCTACATTTTGTGGGTGTGAGGGAGATTCCACATAGCACAGTTAGGCCTTTGAAGGCTAGGACATAATTTTGGACAGATGAGGAGGGTTCATTTAAAGACGTTGTTTGTCATTAGTTTTGTCTTGGCCACTTCAGAATCATTGTAAGTAGACTAAAGTCCTCTTAAGCACAGTTCATCTTCAGGGTTTCATTTTTATTTCAGTCATCTCCTCTGGTTTATTAGCATCTTGTCACCAATCCTTGGCTCACCATGATGCCCTGGGAGACAAGATTTTCCTTTCTCTTTTCTTCCCTGGTCTAATGCCTAATCCCTCCCCTGGCCCCCCACCTCCTCACCCAATGAAGGTGGCAGGAGGAAATCTGGTCACTAAGTAATTACTAAAGTGTTACACAGAGATCTGTAGTGTCTCTCAAGTGGCCTTACAAGGATAATGAGTCTAAGGAATCCCAAAGACATTTTTAAGGGAGGGAAGTTCATATCCTCAGGGAGAAGCAGAGGAGGAAAACAGTTTGGAAACAGAGCTTATGGACACCTCCTGTGCTTTGAGGTGATCCTAAGCTATACAGTACCCAGGAACAGTTGTCCAAGTAGGATTACTTACTGAACCATCCAGGAACATGGGGGGAAACTGGGTTAAAGGTGAGGCCACTCAAGCCTACCAGTTTAGAGCTACAAGTGTCCTCATACATCACTGGTCGTGGAATGTGTGTGGCCCTGTTTTCAGTTAACCTTTGTGTCTGTAACTGGAGCAGTGGCTCAGATACCTGCAAGCAATTATGGCATTTCAGTAGGTTAGCTGGTGTGAAGCTCTCTGGACCAGCCTTTCCACATGGCAACCACTGGCTTTTATTTCGCATCCCTGCGGCAGGTCAGCTTTGACGTCTCAAGGGTGGTTTCACAGAGCGTGCATTTTAATGTGATAAGCGTGTGTGTTTTTCCTGAAGTGTTTGCACTTATGTATTAACATGGTTATTTTATAAATTGGGCTGACATTCCCATTGTTTCCTCCGTGTATTATCTTGCTCTGTTGCATGCTTTAATAGTTTTTATAAAGTTTATTGCCCCCTGCTGCTCCATATCTTTGTATGCTGTGTGTTGTTCTTTACATCCTGCTGGGGTGCAGTTTATGAATTATTTTGCAATGAGAATGATATGATTTTTACAGCCTGCTCCCAGAGATAAGCGATTTTAATGTAGTATTTGTTTGATTCTGTACCCTTGCCCATTTTTTTTTCAGCCCGTACATGTCACCAATACTAGCATCTGAGTGTCACGAGGTGTTGGCTGTCCAAGCTTGATGCCATGCATGTAATGGTCTCTTTTATTGCATATTTAATTCTTTATCTTCTCTTATCTTCTCTCTGGACCTTTATCTTTCATTCCGTTTCAAACAGTTTGGCTTTTATCCCAACATCTGTACATTTGCTTTGCATTGAAATTCCAAGAAGAGCATCTTTGCTGCTCGTAGTCTCTCTTGCTCAGTAATTGAATCCACACATTCCTAGGGTGTGTGACGTGGGGCAATTTAGCAACTTTAGGTTTTTGTCAAACTAGGGCTTATTTGAAACTTTAGAAATGAGTTAGGGTTTATTTTGTGAGCACTTCTGCTTTCTTTTCTTCTCATCGTCCCCGGTCTTACACAGCAACTCTTTTCCCTAATCTGGTTGAATCGTAGAGATTTTTATTTCTATTTCCAGAAATGTAGTTAACATTTAAGTACCACCACTTCTAGATCCCATTCCTTTCAGTTTAGTCTATTTCCCCATATGCTTTCTCTGTATACGTCACTATTACCCCCTTTCCCCTGCCCCCCACACACATGTATTCCTCCATGTTAGACTTAAATTAATTAATATAGGCATTCATGACAAGGGTTGTCTCAAGCTTGGAACATTCAATGAAAAATTTGGAAGTCCCAACACTGAGGGGACACCTTGATATTGACTGTGGTTTAAAAACAAAATTTACCAGATATATCAGTTAAAATATGTTTGGCTGCAAATAATAGAGTATGCAACCTATGACGGGTTAAACAATAACATGCTTTAATTAGAGTGCCATAAGAGAAGTCTGTGGGTAAGTAGCCCAAGGTACTACAGTGGTTCTGCATGGTCAGACAGGACTCAGATTCTATTTTTCTGCTCTGCCATCCTCAGTGCATTGCCTTTTCCATTCAAAACTTGTCAAGTCGGGCTTCCCTGGTGGCGCAGTGGTTGAGAGTCCGCCTGCCGATGCAGGGCACGCGGGTTCGTGCCCCGGTCTGGGAGGATCCCACATGCCGCGGAGCGGCTGGGCCCGTGAGCCATGGCCGCTGAGCCTGCACGTCCGGAGCCTGTGCTCCGCAACGGGAGAGGCCACAACAGCGAGAGGCCTGCGTACCGCAAAAAAAAAAAAAGAAAAACTTGTCAAGTCATGGTGAAAAGAAAGGTTGTTGCAGCTCTAGGCATTGGTCCTTACACAGGAGCTTTTCAGGTAATGTGAAGAAGCGTGAAATATTTCCCAGAAGCTTCCAGGGGAGTTTCCTTTATGTCTTATTGGGCAGAACTGGATCACAGTCCTAAACTTAGGGTGATCACATATATGGGATCAAAGATATGGGAGAATTGGCTTAAATCCCATCATTATTCATTTCCTGGAAATGGGTACACTACCTGTCCAAGGAAATCAGGCTTTTCTTTGCAAAGAAGAGGGAATAGAGCAACAAACTTGGTTCCTTTCAGATAGGCAGCATGTATGTTTACTTAAGCAGGGATTGGACATTGTTGAATTTAAAAATGACAAATATAGAGTCTGTGCACAATGGCACTCTAATTCTCTATTCTCAGTAGTGAATGTGGAATGTCTCTTCATTTTAGATTTATCAAGTTCCATTTGTAGAAAGTATTCTATAACCTTATAGAATATACTCTATTTGCAGCCAGTTTACTTCTAGGCAGATTGCTCTTTCAACAGTGACATCCATAGTTTGACATTTTGAGAATACATGTAACAGCTGTGGTACAACCAATGCTATGCTTTTGGTTGGGTTACGTTTGCTGCAACACCAGTCCAGAAGACTGTAATCCCTATGAAGGCAGGGGCAATGTCTCTTCTTGTTCCTAGTCATTTCCTTAGTGCCATCTGAGCCCCTGGAGTATAGTGGGTGATCAATATATACGTACTGAGTAAATGAACCTCAGACATATGGGAATGACATTTTGAACTCATGTTACTTGCTCTTATAATAAAATGCTATATGCAAGAGTGAAACTTAACATTTGAATCAAATAATAGAGTAATTTTATTTGTCAGTTTATATCTCCTCATGTAGTTAAAAGGATTTAGTTGCACATAGTTTCATCCAATGCTTCTCATAAGTCAATAAGCATCTCCCTTTTACTTCCCTGGACCTGCTGTAAGACCAGACCATTGCACAGTTAATGTCATTATGAAACATGAAAGCAGAGAAGGAAGACACAGGTTTAATGTTATTGGTGTGTGACACTGCAGAGTCAGATGTTGCCCTGCCTCCCACTCCTCCTGGATAGGGAAGTGGAAAGGGAGGGGGGTGCCGAGAATAGAAAGGGCAACGGTCAGTAGTGAAGGGAGTGGAGAGGGGTCACATGCAAGCTCTGGTGTGCCTCCTTCTCTCCTTTTCTCCTCACCTGGCCAGGTAGCTAAGGGAAATGTTAATGGGAAGGGATGTAGCAAAGGAATATGTTCCAGAATATTTACATTTTCCCAAAGGGAGCACAAGTAATAAGTAATTTGCTCTAGAAGAAAATACATCAAACTGAAATAAATGTAAACTTTACTGAGCCTATGCAAAGCTCTCTTCTAAACTCAGCTTTTACATAATGAAACTTGCCCTAAAAGATATGAACCAACTGAGAGAGGCAAGGAGATGAATCTGGTTTCAAGGGCATTAAACATTGAATTGCCATTTGTACTGATTTTCAGATGCAATTTAAAAATTAATCCAGAATGTTCAGGTCATGAGTATTATGAAAGCTTTTTATTGTAATCCTAGACAAAACTTTATTATGCCATAAAGAAGTCAGGAGTCTTTAGTGAAAATCGTAGTTGACAGGAAAATAAAGTCGATTCCACTTAAAGCTAAAAGGTATACTAGGTCAAGAGATCCTTATATGTATCTTTTACTTTAGAGTGCATTTATAGCTCATGAAAGGAAGTAGATTGATATTCTAGAAGTTAGTAAACTTCTTTCTCTTGTGTTCACAAAACCTGGGTTAGCCAGGTGGAAGGATATAGAAGTAAGCTTTCATTACTCTGCCTGGAGCGTATGAGCTGGTGTAACCAGCCCAGGGATGAATGCGCACTTTCCAGAGACAAGCTGACCTCTGCTCAGACCACACATTTCCCTCCCTTATTTTTCTCATCTCAGCTAAGCACTTAAATAAAAGTATCTTGAATGACACTGTTTCTTGGAATCTCATTTCATTCGTCACTAGCCACTCTCCGTTGCTGGAACTTAATCATGTTCGTCATCATCACGTGTTTATGGAAAGACTGTGGGGTACGTAGAAATGTTGATTCAGGGTTAGGAGCATTTCAGCTGTGATCTTTGCCCTCAAGGAAATTAGGATCTATTAGCAAGATTTATAAACATGAATTCTTGGTTTTCAGTTTATAAAGCCAGTATATTCCTTCCTGGAAAAAAAAAAAAATAGTGTAAATAGAGGTTGGATTCCTAGCTGACGTCACAGAGCCTGTATACCCATAATAGAACCCAGTGACAAAAGTGACCACGCGGCCATACTTTGTAGGCCCTGGGAGCAGGTTTCCTTGTGGCAGGATCTTGCGGCAGAGGGAACCTCACCTGGGCCCTAGCATGGTGCTGGGCAACATTTTGAAATAAGTCAAGTCTGTTTGGAATTCCTTTCTATCAACATTGCAGATGTTTCCTTCACCTGCTAGTAAGGTTTCCTCAGGCCCACAAGTACCCAGGTGTCCTAAGGTTATCTATCCTACACCTACTGCACTAAGTCTACCATTTTGGGAAAAGGTAGGTAAGATAACCTCCTTACCCTGAAAGAGTTCCACGTTCAAAAATTATGTGTTTTTTTTTTCCCCCACACTATCAAAATTCTGGTTCCCCTAGTACAGCTCAGTTCCTCTAGGGATTAAGGGAAAATCAAACTGGTAGCATCAATGCCATGCTGCTGTGTGAATTATTAATAGTCTTTTTACCTACTCAGAAGATTTACTTTCTAAACAAGCATGTTTGTTGTATCAGATAAATTTCTAACCAGAGTTATTTGTATTATTTCAGACACTGTACCAAAAACTAAAGGAAAAAACAGCTTAAAACATTTCTTTAATATTTTTAGGAAGACCACTAGAAATATTTATTAGCACTGTGAGTCGTAAATAAGAACAGTCCCATCACAAAATGTGGGCACACACACAAGAAAACTATAAACAAGGTATAAAGTCAAAGCTAGAAGAACAGTATGGAATATATTGTAGAAGCTCAGAACAGAGCAAGATGCCTTCCAACTGTTTGTTGAGGGGAGGCTTCTGGTGAGGCTGGAATGACAGGGTTTGTATGGACTTATTTAAGGGTGAGAGATGATCTGAGCCAAGAGAATAATATAAGCAGAAGTGCTGCAAAGCTGGTCAGGAGGAGCCTGTCCTCCAGCTAAGTCCCTGTTTCTCAAGGGTTCTTCCACTGTGGAGGGAGAGAGGAGTGGAAATCGACACCTGAGTATGTAGGACATACTCTGTGCTTTGTTTACTTGAGTTCTCTTCTCAACCTTCAGAGCAAGCATGTCAGAGAGAAGGAAATCAAGGCTCAGCAGGATCAGGTAACTTGCCTGAAGTCTGTAGTTGGTAAATATCGAGACAGAGAGAGTCATTTTGATCTGCCTGGCTCTAGATCCTGCGCTCCCATCATTGTGCAGCCTCTGACCCCAGGGACTCAGCACCTGCAGGAATGAGGGTCGGATGGGGCACTCATAGCATTGGTAAGGTGAGAATTTTCTGCACATGGGTACATTTATTTAAACTCTGTGTAAATAATCCAGGAGAATTATTCATGTTATTTTTCACAAAAATGACGGCGTGATTTAGCAAACCTTCTAAAGGGAGGACTAGTAATGGAACCCCTCATTTTGAAACCATGATACATATGACTTTGTTTTTTAACCATTCTTGAGTTCATTCAGAAACACGTTGAGTTGTGTAGGGCAACATTATTTATTTTTTGAAAATTTGTCTAGTTTTGTCTTTTTGTTTTAATACTTTTTCTATAAAATGCAACAGAATTCTACTGCAAAAACACCTTTGTTTAGGAAGTAGCCCCAGTATTTCCAGTGGTTCCTAGAGCCCAGCAGCCATGCAAGAAGGGTCTGGAGTTCCTCTTCATGTCCATCTTATCAGCTACATGAGAACCTTCATCTTTCATCAGTTTATGGCAGCTTATTTGTCCTTTGTGCTTTCTGATTTGGGAAGAAGTGGCCAGGGTTATTTTGTTGGGGGAGGGACTCAGTTTGGTGTCACTAAAGTGCCTCCAACTTGGAGTTTGATTCAGGCTCACTCCATTACTTCCAGCCTGAGTTTTCACTTGTTCACTTCCCAGGCTCTTGGCATTGTCTGTGTCCCTCTCTTGGGTCATTAGCACTTCCATCCAAGAGTAGCCATCAGAAGCTGAAGAAACCAAATCCAGTGTAAAAGCTCTTGGGAGAATTTGTTGAGGAAGGAGATTAGAAGCATGTTTTTGGTAATACGAAATTTGGGGATTGTCTATGGCTTTTCTCCTTTTAAGCTAACTATGTCTTTAATATTATGATTTGGAAGATTTCTTTGAACTTTAATTGTTGGTCGGAATTTTTTTAGTTAAAAATACAACTTTAATGTACTTCCTAGCCTGTTTATATTGTTAAACGACCAGTTTTATCCAGGCATGGAAATAGAGGGATAGGACCCTTAATGCAGAGTGGGCTATAAGAGACAGTTATAATCAAATACTTCTCATTATAGAATTGCTTTAATTACTTATAGAAGGTGGGTATATATATAATCATCTTCCTAGACCTTGTGGACTACACACTGTATTTAATAAATTAACTAATCGACAAATGTTCTAACAATCATGATTGTATCACCCTGTGAGGTTTTTGCTTATTTCTGGATGTCTCTCGTATTCAAATTCTAAGTGATAACTTTAAATCATTAAAGAGGTTTGCAAACATCATTATAATTGCTTCTGCCCATCCCCCATCTTTCTGTGTTTTGAATTTGTTTGGAAAGAATAAACATAGTATTCTGATTAGACACTTTTTTCTGGCATCTGAGAGTAAACTTAGTTATGCACGAATCATTTTGTGTATTATGAGTCACTTGCTGTTAGACTCATTTTTGGTGAAATCGAATTTGTCCTTTTCTCTCTCAGATGGGAATAGGGGCTTACTGTGTTGACCTCCTGCTCAAAGCGAGTGGGGATGCTTGTGGCATAACTGGAGGGAATCACTTTATATCCTTTTATACAATCTCTGAGTAGAATTGTTGAAGGACGGAAGACTTTTCTCCAGCAGGAGAGAGACGTTTCTCCCTTGATACAGAAGTCTCACACTCCAGGTGCTTCGACACATCACTGACTGCTGGAGAGCATGGAGCCAGTGTTTACTGCTGGTTCTTGGGTGTTAAACAGCCCTCCACTGCTTTTATTGTACCATTAATTGCCCTTAATGCAGCTGCATTTCTAGTACGCTTGGCTAGGCTCTGAAAATTAAGTAGAGGGTACTTTGTTATAAAATTCACTGTAACGAGCTCTGGTGGGACAGGGTCTGTTAAGTTTGAAATTACCTCGGGCCATTTCTAAAGGACTTCTTAAAATATTTCACATCTATAAAAGTTTGTAACTAGATAAATAGCCGTGGAGGGTGTTATACTAGGCAGAGGGAAATCCACACTTCTCCTCAGTGCATCTTTCATAAAGTATGAATGTTTTGAATATTTGAAAGGGGTGTTTGTTTTCCTCATTTTCCTCTGCTTCCCATATTCACTAAATTCCAGCTTTCAGCCTGTCATGACGTCAGCACAGCGCTAGCTGTTTTGCACCGTGGTTTATATATACAGACCTTTTTCTTTTCTGTTTTTTTTATGTTGTTTTTGAATCCAAATCATACACTGAACTAGAATAAATATAGGGCCCCCCTCTGGGTGTACATAAATTGGTTCAAGAAGGGGTCACACCTCCGAGAACAAAAACACTGAAAGGACAGCTGTAACTATTAGCCAATTAGTTTAATGTTACAACTACCAGCCAGGGCCTGAAACGGATTCCTGGTACCTGGCTAATAGATGCTTAAAATGACTTTAATTCCCCCAGTATTCTTGGGCTGTGTGACTGACTGCTGTAATGCTTTGCGGCTAATAAAATTTCAGGCTGACTAATTTACCAGGCACCTTTACCAAAACATCCAAGTAATCCGTACATACTCGTTGGAGACAGATCCAGAACATATTCCCTTAGGACTGATTTGAAAAACCTCACTGAGCTCAGCGTCACTGAGCTTTAGATGCACTGGCACAAATCAGGTGGAGGATCTTCTATGGTTTTAGTGCAGCAATTTATCTGAGTTTTGTAGTTAAAGTTTGAGCATGAGGTAATTAGAGCCCTCCAAGCTTGAAATTCTCATGAACCTTATTCCGCCTTTAATAGACTCTATACAAGCTCGTCAAGTTCATGTTTGACGGATACATATGGAGGCGTCGTGAAAAGCCTCTGGTCAAAATGTAGTTTTAAAACATTCAGAATTGGTTTTCTTTTATTTTGAGCTCTTACGTATGTAAACAGGGAAGATTGCCACGTGTTATTACCAACGGTCAGCCGACAGTCTCTTGTGCCCTTTGGAAATATTCACTGGTCAGTAGTCAAATACACGCAGCCGTTCAGAACCACACCTGCTCTCCAGATGGGTCTGACAACAAACATGACGTGACCAATCAGGACTGAAGAATAGAGGGGGGCAGAATGCTGAGAGTCTTTTGGGTTTCTTCTACTGTTTATCCCTCCTGGCAAAAAAAATGGAAGACAACCTTTCTGCTGCTACCATTGTTGTAGTGGGCAGCGCTTGACTATATACACCTCTGCATCAGACAGTCATAATTTAATCAAGCTTCCCAATACGTATCATGCATATAGTTTTTAGCAGTTGAAAATGCAAGTGTAGATTTAAAAATATGAATATTGACACATACACACCTGCTTATACATGTGCGTGCACACGAGCATTCATATGTACACAACCCAGGGCAACCACACCATGGTGCCTTTCTCCCTTGATTCTCAGAATAGATTGTTATGCTAAAACCCACAATACAGAATCAAAGCTCAGATACAGCCCTAAGGATTTTTATATATGCCAAAATATTTTCTCTCCAATAACCATTTTTATTACTCCTATTTGTGAACAAGGCCATGATATCGATTGACTTTACAAAATCTGTGGGGGGGTTTGCTTTTGTTTGGTCTTCTTAATTTGCACATGAAACCTAAAATACACATCTTTGAAGAAGAAGGGAGCTAACATCTTTGAAGAAGGAGAAGGGTGTTCATTTAGTGGACACCTAGTATGTGTCAAATACCATGGTAGGCACTTTGCATACATTATCTCATTTAATCCGTAAACAACCTGCTGAAGTGGGTGGTGATATGTGTTCATATTTCTGGTAACCACATTTGTCTGAGATTTTTCTAACTGGCTCAAGGTCACACACCACCTAGGATATAACAGAAAAGTCCTATTTATAGAATGTTACCGTAGTGACTTTCTTTAATCCTCCTGATCAGAGGCATTTTGCCAGCACCCATTTATATTTTGCTGCAGAGAGATTCTTAAAAATCCAGATTGCATTCAAATTGATATATTCCTTACTGCTTGTTAGGTATGTGCTACAAAATTGTCACAAACATTTGTATTTAGCCCTCGCGTGACTCTTTGGGCAAGGGGTTATTAACTCACTCTATAGATGAGGAAACCAAGACTGGAATGTCAAGTGTCTTGTTCACCAGCTGGCAGAGCTGAGACTGGAAATCAAGGTTTCTGTCTCCAAGAATTACGCTCTTCATACTAAACTATAGCTGCCTCCCCACCTTTAAAAGCACTCCTAAACACTTAGATGGAAAAACGTTGAGTACTACAAAGGACAGAGCTAGACCTCGGTGGAGATACTAACGGAAAGAATTTCTCTGTAAACAAGTGAAGTCATCAACTTCTGAAGGCACCATGTAGAGTTCATTACTCTTACTCTCAACTATGGTTTAAATTATGAAGAAAAAGGAGGTGGCAGCAGTGCTGCAAATGAATAAAAGTGAAATCAACCCAAGAAAATAAAGGTGCCCACAAAGCCCTGATCAGATTCCAAAAGGCCCAGGGTGAACTGTCTTTGAAGGAAGCAAAAGAGAGAAAAGCTAAGTGGAGCAAGTTGAAGGAGCCAAAAAGAGCATTTAGTATTTTCTTCTGAGTACTGAGGATGTAGTTTGTTTAAATGATATTTTTGAAATTCTAGAAAAAATTGTCTTTCTCTCTTGCCACATAGAAAATTCAACCTTACTGAAGGTGAGGCAACTGCTTCTGTAAGACATGTTTCTTGGGAAACTGGGCTTTTTGTTCTGTCCTACACATAGCAGTTCTTGGCTTCTTTCTTCATTGGCTTAATCAAAATTCATTAAATAATGCAGGAGGAATATGAAGTTCTTCTTTCCTTTTTCAATTGCTTGTTCCAACAAATATAAGGCATTTTTGTTTTCTCCAACTACTTGATATTCCTTTAGTTCACATCTGAGTATATTAATGATCTGTTGTAATACTTGCCTATGGGTATTTGACAGATCTTGGCTGCAAGGAAGACGTACTTATTGCTTTTGTGATCCAAGAGTTGCAGGGACTCCAAAAGCAATTCCAGGTATCTCCTCTATTTGTGACATTTTCAAAGCTTTTGTTTTGGCAGAAAGGACAGAGAGATTGGGGGCCCACGGGACCAGGAGAGAGCATTACCACTGATGCATGAAGTGAGGGACAATATTGGAGCATGAGGTGAGGGGAAAGCCTTAAATAGCTTCATACAGAAAAGGGGTCTTGTACTTTTTATAGCCTGTTTGTAAACCCATCTATATGGAGTTTTCTTTTTCATGTAGTTGGCAGGAAAGTCACTCCAGCAGTAGAGACCTGGATCTTAGTCAAGAATGATTTCCCCATTTACACAGTGGAGAGAACTAAGGAGGAGTGAGACTGCTCTGAAATAACGAGCCTATAGGACCAGCAGAATGAAGACTCTTCACAGTAGAATATAAAGGATGGAGGTTTCAGGAGGACATGATGGCTTGATTTTAGATGTGTTTAGGCAGGTTTCCCTGTAGAAATACTTTTCTGAACTTGGATTGTAGATCATTATGTTGTTCGATCATCATCTAGGAGAACTGGTTCTAAAGTTGAAGTCTTCATTGGCTGGATGGGCCACCACACCACGGAGCATCATTTTTGTAGATTCAGATTATAATAAAATACTGAATTAAAATATATGTTACATATTGCTCAGCTTTACCTAAACTCTGGACAGTTGTGTACCTTCTTTTGAGGGTTTTCCACCTTTCTGTGTCTCATAGCTGTTGCTTGCTTCTTTCTCTCAGGGTATAAACATCCTTAAGTCACTTAAGAGAAAACATCTCTTCACCCTGGGCATTTCCAGCTTCTCTTCCTTGCCAAGCTTTCTTCCCTTATTCGCCTTCCTTTCACTTTCAAATTTCTAGAAAAGGAATTTATATAACTCGTGGTTTTCACCTCTCATTACTCCTCACTTGACAGCAGTGTCCCCACCCAAGGTCTTCAGTGCTCTCCCCTTGACATTTGACGTAGTTGATGAGTCTCTCCTTCCAGTGTTCTGCTCTTCCTCTTTGTGGAACACCACTGCTTCTTTATCTACCTGCTGCCCCTCTGGGTGTTCATTCTCAGGTTCTTTGCTGGCTCCCCTTCCTTTCTGTAAATGCAGATGTTCCCCAGGCCGAGCCCCGCCCTCCCCTGGCTTCTATGCCCATCTGTATGACTTGCAGCCAAGTCTTCATCTTTGCCCGAATCTCAACCCAAAGCCTCAAGTCTACTGGACATCTCATCTCAATGGGCCTGGCCTAAAGACACCTCCAGTTCAGGGTCGCATGTTCTAGTATTGTCCTAGTATAGGTAGTGATTGAAGCACCTATACTGTTTGCTAACCTAAACAACTTGAGTTCATGCTTGACTCTTCTTTTTCCCTTAATAGTCAGTCACAAAACTCTCTCAATCCTACCTCCGAAATACCTTTAGAACCAAACTCCTCTCTAGTCTTTCTAACTTATTTACTAGGATTAACTCATTATCATTTCTTGTCTAGACTATGCGATAGCCAGGTATTCATCTTTCCTCCAACACACACTTGTGCTCAAGTCCTTCCCCTACTCAGACTCTTCAAGTGGATCCCAATCTCTGTGTGTCAACTACAAACTCCTCTGCAGTGCTCGTGAGGCCAGTTGTGACTTTTTTTTGCCTATAGAGGTCTCCTGAAATTTCTTTCCCCACACGTGTAGGGAACTCACATGTCCTGCTGGCCTTGTGCCATTGTATGTGTTCTTCTCTCTACCTCAACCACTAATCCCTGGCTTGTTTGCCTGGAAAATTTCTACTCATTTCTAGCCCAAACATCCTCTTCTCTTTTACCTCTTTGAATTTCACTGGAGTTAGATGCTTCCTTTCCTGAGACCCTCCAAGTAAACCATTCTTTTGCTACACTTTATATTTTCCTCTCCCCAGCCTCTAGGTTCCTGAAGGATACTGGCTCCCTGCCCTTTCCTGAACATGGTAAGCTTCTCGCATCTCAGGGTCTTTATACTTTCTCTTTCCTTCACCTGGACAGCACATTACCCCTTCACCTTATTCGTATCTCTACTCAGATAGATTGTTGGAGAGGTCTTCCCTGATTTTCCTGTATTATACAGAAATACCTGTCACTTCTTGCCCCACCCCCCTTTATTTTTCTTCAGGCTGCTTACCGTGTTTAGCTGTATGTGCATTATTACTGCTGTTGTTGTTTTTGACTTCCCCACTGGAATGTCAGCTCTGTGCAGGCATGTGTTTCTGCTTTGTTCACTCTTCTATGACCTCGCACTAGAAGAGTGCCTGGCATTTAGTAGACCATCAGTGAATATTTAGAGGAACAATTGTATTCCATTCAACTAGCATATTACTAGGCACAGAGCAAACACTCAGTAAAGGTTTATTAAAAGAATAAGCGTGGAGTATGCATTTGATCATGATAAAATAAATCCCCATGCCTGAACCTGCTCAACTAAAGAGACCAGTGGCTTCCTGGAAAAGAGAAGGAAGACAGCTGGAAGGCAAATAAAAATGACTGGCGAGTGGCAAAGTCCATTCTCATCAGAATGCTGGTTCAGTTCTTCAGTTCAGATTTTTGGCAAGTGATGCAGATTCTTTTTCAGAAAATGTTGATTGATTGCACAGTTGTACCCACTTCATTTGCAAACCTTCATTATCTCTTTTTCCTCTCCTCCCTCTGTCTGCATTTAGAAGGGGAGGAGCAGTGTATAATTCCACAAAGCAATTTTTGTGAATAAACCAACTAACTGGCTGCTGCTTTCAGACTCAGAGTCCCACACAGAATACAAGCGTCTACTTTAGTTGTGTGTTCTCTGACTGAGTCTCCTTGCATTCATTCATTTGGGTATTCATTTGATTACTTACTCATTCATTCAAGGAATCATTTGTTCAGTCCCACTAAGTGCCAGGCTGGTCCAGGATGTATGTGGATGCCTGGCTCTTGTCTAAAGCAAGAATTCTTGACATGAGGTCTATGGATGAGTATCGGAGGCTCTCTGGAATTTTTGTAATTGTATGCGCAAAGTTTTGTGTTTGAATATTGCCTTAGGGAGACAGTTTGCTTAAACATGTCTGTTATTCAAAGAAAGAAACATGTTAAGAAGCTCTGACAAAGAGAGGCTTGAGCTAAGCTGTGAATCTCAATAATAGGTCTTCAAATTAGGGGTTTTTTTCTCCTTGATATGTTTCATGGTGGTGATGAGTGTGAAAGTATATGCTTGTGTGTGTTCTTAATTTTAGGTCTGACAATGTTGTCAGCTTGTTTACTAATCTCTAAACTCCAAATAGTGTTCATTTTTCTTATTTAGTTTCTAACTCTGTGTAAATCATAGCCTCTCTAGGTCCCCACGAGGCAGATGGCAATGGTGATGTAGACCTTGATCTGCTAACATAAGCAAGACCTAGTTCCCACTCAGTTAAAATTGATAATTGTGTGGGCTTTTGTTTATATGAAGTCTGAGAAGATGATGGGGTTGTAAGACGTGATTTTGGTTTCCAGTGGTGGTGGCTCTGTACATTTACCTAATCAAGTTATGTTGGAAGTGTTCAGCATCTTAAAACGAATGCCTATTACTGCTAGAGTAGGCCACGAGTGAATCTTCAAGAGAAAATTCAGTGGGCGGTTGCTGACACTCAGTGAATTGCTGGCTCTTTGCCCAAGTATGTGTGAAATGTTTGCACTGGTTTGAGGCCCTGATTGCAGTTGGCTCACAGGGTTTGTGGTGACACTGTAGATTTTATATCATGCCACAGGAAAGACAGAAACTAGGGACAACATACAGAGAAACAAAATATTCCTAATATTTTAGGAAGTAATTCCTAAATATTCCTAATATTTAGGACAAAATAGCTCTAGTATTTTCATAAAAATTGGGATAAAGATAGTGATTTAGAAAGTCATCTTTGTCTCAGGTTCCGCTTTTCATAACATGGAGGAAAGAGCTGACATGTGCTGAGTGACTCCCATGGGCTAGAACTCTAGAGTGTTCATTTATTCACAAATATTTACTGTGCACCTTCTGTGTTCTGGGCCCTATTCTAACTGGTAGGGTTTCAGCAGTGCACAAAACGATTCCTCCAGCTTAGGAAGGGAACAATGCTAGTGAAGAAGAGAGACAACACGCAAATAAGTTCTAGGAGGAAAATAAAAACAGGGCAGGGGGATGTCACGTGTCCTCACAGCAGCTCTTCTTGACAGAGTGAGACATTGAGGTCCACAGAGCCTAATTTGTCCATGACCACCTGGCTAATAGAGATAAATGGAGGATTTAAAACTCGGTCGGCCTGACTCCAGAACCCAAATCCTTTCCTCTGTGTGCAACCATTTCCCAATAATGTGATTCCTCCCATTGAACTCATGCAAGAAGAAGACAAGGAGTATCTTGGGAAGGAATCGGATGGCCTACAGTAAGGGATCTGAGTCAGGACAGTCCCTTTCAGAACACCAAGGTGAGGAGATTGAGATTGGTTCAAGATGGCAGAGTAGAAGGGCGTGCGCTCACTCCCTCTTGTGAGAGCACCAGAATCACAACTAACTGCTGAACAGTCATTGACAGGAAGATGCTGGAACTCACCAACAAGGATACCCCACATCCAAAGACAAAGGAGAAGCTGCAATGAGATGGTAGGAGGGGGGCAATCAGAATAAAATCAAATCCCATAACCACTGGATGGGTGACTCACAAACCGGAGAACAATTCTACCACAGAAGTCCATCCACTGGAGTGAAGGTTCTGAGCCCCACACTAGGCTTCCCAAGCTGGCGGTCCAACAGCAGAAGGAGGAATTCCCAGAGAATCAGACTTTGAAGGCTAGCGGGATTTGATTGCAGGACTTTGACAGGACTGGGGGAAACAGAGACTCCACTCTTGGAGGGCACACACAAAGTAGTGTGCACATCAGGACCTTGGGGGAAGGAGCAGTGACCCCATAGGAAACTACCGTTGGGGGGGGGTCTCCTGCAGAGGCAGGGTGTGGCTCTGGCTCACTGTGGGGACTGGGACACTGGCAGCGGAAGTTCTGAGAAGTGCTCCTTGGTGTGAGCCCTCCCGGAGCCTGCCATTAGCCCCACCAAAGAGCCTGTAGCCTCTAGTGCTTGGTCACCTCAGGCCAGACAACCAACAGGGAGGGAACTCAGCCCCACCCATCAGCAGACAAGTGGATTAAAGTTTTACTGAGCTCTGCCCACCAGAGCAACACCCAGCTCTACCCACCACCAGTCCCTCCCATCAGAAAGCTTGCACAAGCCTCTTAGATAGGCTCATCCACCAGAGGACAGACAGCAGAAGCAAGAAGAACTACAGTTCTACAGGCTGTGTAACGAAAACCACATTCACAGAAAGATAGACAAAATGAAAAGGCAGAGGACTATGTACCAGATGAAGGAACAAGATAAAACCCCAGAAAAACAACTAAGTGAAGTGGAGATAGGCAACCTTCCAGAAAAAGAATTCAGAATAATGATAGTGAAGATGATCCAAGACCTCAGAAAAAGAATGGAGGGCAAAGGTCGAGAAGATGCAAAAAATGTTTAACAAAAACCTAGAAGAAATAAGAACAAACACCTAGAAGAATTAAAGAACAAACAGAGATGAACAATACAATAACTGAAATGAAAACTACACTAGAAGGAATCAATAGCAGAATAACTGAGGCAGAAGAACGGATAAGTACCTGGAAGACAGAATGGTGGAATTCACGGCTGTGTAACAGGATAAAGAATAAAGAATGAAAATAAATGACGACAGCCTAAGAGACCTCTGGGACAACATGAAACGCACCAACATTCGCATTATAGGGGTCCCAGAAGGAGAAGAGAGAGAGAGAGGACCCGAGAAAATATTTGAAGAGATTATAGTCGAAAACCTCCCTAACACGGGAAAGGAAATAGCCACACAAGTCCAGGAGCACAGAGAGTCCCAGGCAAGAAAAACCCAAGGAGAAACATGCCAAGACACATAGTAATCAAACTGACAAAAATTAAAGACAAAGAAAAATTATTAAAAGCAACAAGGAAAAACTGACAAATAACATACAAAGGAACTCCCATAAGGTCAACAGCTGAATTCTCAGCATAAACTCTACAAGCCAGAAGAGAGTGGCACATTATATTTAAAGTGATGAAAGGAAAGAACCCACAACCAAGGTTACTGTACCCGGTCAGGATCTCATTTGGATTTGACGGAGGAATGAGAACCTTTACAGACAAGCAAAAGCTAAAAGAATTCAGCACCACCAAACCAGCTCTACAACAAATGCTGAAGGAACTTCTCTAGGCGGGAAACACAAGAGAAGAAAAGGACCTACAAAAACAAACCCAAAACAATTAAGAAAATGGTCATAGGAACATACGTATTGATAATTACCTTAAATGTGAATGGATTAAACACTCGCTTTAAAAGACACAGGCTCACTGAATGGATACAAAAGCAAGACCCATATGTATGCCATCTACAAGAGACCCACTTCAGACCTAGCGACACATACAGACTGGAAGTGAGGGGATAGAAAAAGATATTCCATGCAAATGGAAATGAAAAGAAAGCTGGAGTAGCAATACCCGTATCAGATAAAATAGACTTTAAAATAAAGAATGTTACAAGAGACAAGGAAGGACACTACATAATGATCAAGGGATCAATCCAAGAAGAAGATACAACAATTATATATGCACCCAACGTAGGAGCACCTCAATACATAAGGCAACTGCTAACACCTATAAAAGAGGAAATCGAGACTAACACAGTAATAGTGGGGGACTTTAACACCTCACTTACACCAATGGACAGATCATCCAGACAGAAAATTAATAAGGAAACACAAGCTGTAAATGACATAATAGACCAGATAGATTTAATTGATATTTATAGGACATTCCATCTGAAAACAATAGATTACACTTTCTTCTCAAGTGCACACAGAATATTCTCCATTATAGATCACACCTTGGGTCACAAATTAAGCCTCAGTAAATTTAAGAAAATTGAAATCGTATCAAGCATCTTTTCCAACCACAACACTATGAGATTAGAAATAAATTACAGGGGAAAAAACGTAAAAAGCACAAACACGTGGAGGCTTAACAATACGTTACTAAATAACCAAGAGATCACCGAAGAAATCAGAGAGGAAATCAAAAAATAACTAGAAACAAATGACAACAAAAACATGACAATCCAAAATCTATGGGATGCAACAAAAGCAATTCTAAGAGGGAAGTTTATAGCAATACAATCCTAACTCAAGAAACAAGAAAAATCTCAAGTAAACAATCTAACCTTACACCTAAAGGAGCTAGAGAAAGAAGAAGAAACAAAGCGCAGCGTTAGTAGAGGGAAAGAAATCATAAAGCTCAGAGCAGAAATAAATGAAATAGAAACAAAGAAAACAGTAGCAAAGATTAAGAAAACTAAAAGCTGGTTCTTTGAGAATATAAACAAAATTGATAAACCTTTAGCTAGACTCATCAAGAAAAAGAGAGAGAGGATTCAAATCAATAAAATTAGAAATGAAAATGGAGAAGTTACAACAGACACCACAGAAATACAAAGCATCATAAGAGACTGCTACAAGCAACTCTATGCCAATAAAATGGACAACCTGGAAGAAATGGACAAATTCTTAGAAATGTATAACCTTCCAAGACTGAACAAGGAAGAAATAGAAAATATGAACAGACCAATCATAAGTAATGAAATGGAAACTGTGGTTAAAAACCTTCCAACAAACAAAAGTCCAGGACCAGATGGCTTCACAGGTGAATTCTATCAAACATTTAGAGAAGAGCTAACACCCATCCTTCTCAAACTCTTCCAAAAAATTGCAGAGGAAGGGACACTCCCAAACTCATTCTACGAGGCTACCATCACCCTGATAACAAAACCAGACAAAGATACTACAAAAAAAGAAAATTACAGACCAATATCACTCATGAATATAAATGCAAAAATCCTCAACAAAATACTAGCAAACAGGATACAACAACACATTAAAAGGATCATACAGCATGATGAAGTAGGATTTATCCCAGGGGTGAATGGATTCTTCAATATACACAAATCAATCAATGTGATACACCATATTAACAAACAGAAGAAGAAAAACCATATGATCACTTCAATAGATACAGAAAACGCTTTTGACAAAATTCAACATCCATTTATGATAAAAACTCTCCAGAAAGTGGGCACAGAGGGAACCTACCTTGACATAATAAAGGCCATATACGACAAACCTACAGCAAACATCATTCTCAATGGTGAAAAACTGAAAGCATCTTCTCTAGGATCAGGAACAAGACAAGGATGTCCACTTTCGCCACTCTTATTCCACATAGTTTTGGAAGTCCTAGCCACTTCCTAGTCCTAGAGAAGAAAAAGAAATAAAAAGAATACAAATTGGAACAGAAGAAGTAAAACTGTCACTGTTTGCAGATGACATGATATTATACATAGATAATCCTAAAGATGCCACCAGAAAACTACTAGAGCTAATTGATAAAGTTGGTAAAGTTGCAGGATACAAAATTAATGCACAGAAAACTCTTGCATTCCTATACACTAACAATGAAAGATCAGAAAGATCTTTATTAAAAATTAAGGAAACAATCCCATTCACCATTGCAACAAAAAGAGTAAAATATCTATGTATAAACCTACCTAAGGAGGTAAAAGACCTGTAGTCAGAAAACTATAAGACACTGATGAAAGAAATCAAGATGACACAGACAGATGCAGAGTCATACGATGTTCTTGGATTGGAAGAATCAATATTGTGAAAATGACTATACTACCCAAAGCAATCTACAGATTCAATGCAATCCCTATCAAATAACCAATGGCATTTTTTACAGAACTAGAACAAAAGATCTTAAAATCTGTTTGGAGACAAAAAAGACCCCAAATAGCCAACGCAATCTTAAGGGAAGAAAACAGAGCTGGAGGAGTCAGACTCCCTGACTTCAGACGATACTACAAACTACAGTAATCAAGACAATGTGGTACTGACACAAAAACAGAAATATAGATCAATGGAACAGGATAGAAAGACCAGAGATAAACCCACGCACCGATGGTCAACTAATCTATGACAAAGGAGACAAGGATATACAATGGAGAAAAGACAATCTCTTCAATAAGTGATGCTGGGAAAACTGGACAACTACATGTAAAAGAATGAAATTAGAACACTTCCTAACACCATACACAAAAATAAACTCAAAATGGATTAAAGACCTCAGTGTAAGACCAGACACTATAAAACTCTTAGAGGAAAACATAGGAAGAACACTCTTTGACATAAATCACAGCAAGATCTTTTTTGACCCAACTCCTAGAGTAATGGAAATAAAAACAAAAATAAGCAAATGGGACCTAATGAAACTTGCTTTTTCACAGCAAAGGAAACTATAAACCATACGAAAAGACAACCGTCAGAAATGGGAGAAAATATTTCCAACAAATCAACAGACAAAGGATTAATCTCCAAAATATATAAATAGTTCATGCAGCTCAATATTAAAAAAACAAACAACCCAATCAAAAAATGGGCAGAAGATCTAAATAGACATTTCTCCAAAGAAGGCATACAGATGGCCAAGAGGCACATGAAAAGCTGCTCAACATCACTAATTATTAGAGAAATGCAAATGAAAACTACAACAAGGTGTTACCTCACACCAGTCAGAATGGGCATCATCAGAAAATCTGCAAACAACAAATGCTGGAGGGGTTGTGGGGTAAAGGGAACCCTCTTGCACTGTTGGTGGGAATGTAAATTGATACAGCCACTATGGAGAACAGTTTGGAGGTTCCTTAAAGAACTAAAAATAGAGCTACCATAGGACCCAGCAGTTCCACTACTGGGCATATACCCTGAGAAAAGCATAATTCAAAAAGACACATGCACCCCAATGTTCCTTGCACCACTATTTACAATAGCCAGGTCATGGAAACAGCCTAAATGCCCATTGACAGATGAATGGATAGAGAAGATGTGGTACATATTTACAATGGAATATTACTCAGCCATAAAAAGGAACGAAAGTGGGTCATTTGTAGAGACGTGGTTGGACCTAGAGACTGTCATACAGAGTGTAGTAAGTCAGAAAGAGAAAAACGAATATCATATGTTAGTGCATGTATGTGGAATGTAGAAAAATTGTAGAGATGAACCGATTTGCAGGGCAGAAATAGAGGCACAGATGTAGAGAACGAATGTATAGACACCAAGGAGGGAAAGCGGTGGAGGAGTGGTGGTGGTGTGATCAATTGGGAGACTGGGATTGACATGTATACACTAATATGTATGAAATGGATAACTAATAAGAACCTGTTGTATAAAAAAATAATAAAATAAAATTCAAAAATAAAAGATACATGCATCCCTATGTTCATAGCAGCACTATTCACAATAGCCAAAACATGGAAACAATCTAAATGTCCATCGACAGATGAATGGATATACAATATGTGGTACGTATATACAATGGAATAGTAGTCAACCATAAAAGAAGAAATGAAATAATGCCCTTTGCAGCAACATGGATGCAGCCAGAGGTTATCATAGTAAGTGAAGTAAGTCAGAAAGAGAAAGACAAATACCATATGATATCACTTATATGTGGAATCTAAAATATGCCACAAATGAACTGATCTATAAAACAGAAACAGACTCACAGACATAGAGAACACACTTGTGGTTGCCGTGGGAGAGTGGGGGAGGGAGAGGGATGGACAGGAGTTTGGGGTTGGTAGATGCAAACTCTCACATTTAGAAAGGGTAAAGAGCTGTATTTAGAAAGGGTCCTACTGTATGGCACAGGATATAATGTATATCAATATCCTGTGATAAACCATAATGGAAAATAATATTAAAAATGTCTGTATGTGTATAACTGAGTCACTTTGCTGTACAGCAGAGATTGACATAACATTGTAAATCAACTATACTTCAATTAAAAAAGTAAAGTTATTCTTAAAAACAACAAAAAACAAAAAAAAACCTCCAAGGTGTTAGGACAGTCCATCTGGCGATGGGGTTGCCTCACACAGTGCCAAGCTGTCTTCTGTGGTGTAGGTGTGCACTTCAGGAACTCTGACTCAGGCAGTGCAGGAGGTCGAACAGTAAAGTTAGGGTTTGCAGACAGAGCTGAGCGGAATTTGACTCTCCTGGGTGCAATCATGTGACTGCATGATTAAGCTGTAGTGTTGAGCCCCAAGAAGTTGATGTGGTAGTGGGGTACCCAGCCCTGCAAGTGTCTGTAGGAGTATGACAATCCATTGGGGTTGCAGCTTAAGGAAAAGCAAGCTGGAGGTGGCCAGATGGTGAGCCTGGAACCTTGCACACGCAGCTATGTTAACGTGAAATGGTTCTTACCTCTCTGTCCAACCAGTGGATCCCAGGGTCTTGGTTGTCATAGTTCACTGTCTGCGTAACCTCAGCCTTCACACCACAGTTCCAGCAGTACCCCTATCCTGAAGCCTTTCCTGCCTCCACTCTCCCTGCCCCCATCCTGAGTTGAGAGTTGAGAGTCCCACATTTATTATGTTTTATTCGTTTGCTTGTGTATCAGTCTTCCCACTAGATTCCAATCACCTGGAGAGTCAGGATGGTGCCTTTTCATTTTTATATTCACTGACATAGTGCCAAGCAAGAAGTAGAGGCTCAGCATATTTTGCGTGGATGCTTTTAGCTTTCTTCTGCTGACATATAAAGAAAGCATTCAGAAATGGAAATGGGAACCAGGCTTCCATCACTAGCTCCTAGGCCATTGAGGTTAATATCTTCGATATTATAAATGTTTACTAAATTTTGGATAAGTAAATATAATACCGTGGCCTGAGCTAGTTGAGCTCTGGAAGTGGATCAGTGTGACTTTTCAGTAGCAGGTGCGATTATCATCACAGCATCTCGTCCTTTGGGCCAACAGCCCACTACTTCATGGAAGTATTTATGTTGACTACTCTTTTGTCAGAAAGTCACTAAAGACACTGCCAAGCATTGATGTGGTCCAAGAGTGAGCTAGCAAGCGAGAGAATGTGAATATGGCTGAATATATGAATGGGTGAACAGGAGAAAGAGGAGGGGAAAGGGACAGAGACACTGCCTTCTTTCTACCTCGGAGACACAAGCTACTTCCTGCAGATCCAGTGTTTCTTAGCTCCCTGTCGTATCACTGGCCTGGGAAAGCCTAGAGGATGGATGGAGCATTAGACTGGAAGTAATAAAGTTGCGCCTGACTTACCTCACTATTTGTAGCAGATGTTACAAATGTCATAACATGAAGCTTTGGGATCAGACTTGGAAAAAAAAAAATCAAGATAACAGCTGTGGACTTTTTCCTTTTATCAGTGAGTGCTGACTGACACCATACAGATTCAGTGATAATCTCCACCCCCTTCCTACTGGGCAGAATCATGCCACTGACAGTCTGTGTGCCACTGAGGTCAGAAGGGGTGACAGTTGTACAACGGCACTCAACTGAAAGGCTTTTTTAAGACAGTTTGCAAAATGAAAGTATAATAATCCTTTTTTTCAGCCCCTGCTGAGGGGACCTACCAAATCTAAGCCCCATTAAAAATGTAAACTTCTCAAAAACATTTCTAGCATATTATTGGAGGAGGTCATTTCTACCAATTAAAGGACAGGTAGCCAACTTTGCCCGGTTAGTGCTGCATTCAAATCCCAAATTAGATGCGTCCTCTCTAGTTTTCCCTTTGATAGCTATGGTCAGAATGTGCTTGCTGTCTTTCTGTGAATCGTGCCCTTAATTCATGCGATCCCGTGGTATTCCTTCCTGACATACACAGAGTAGGTGATTTGTAGAAGGTTGTCATGGGAAGAAAAGGAACGAGAACAACAGCAACAACAAGAAAAGAAGCAGCTCAGAGCTAGAGCTTGCAGATGGTACTCAAGGGACAGAGCACCTTCCCACATCAGGCACGTGTTCAGGCTCTGAGCCCGGGCTGGTGTCTGCACTGCCCACTCCCTGTGGCCCACGGGACCCTTCTATCACACAGGACTCGCTCAGTAGACTCTGTATTGGTCATCTTTGTGCTCTCAGTGCCCAGCAAAGTGCCTGCCATGTAGTGAGGTTCAGTACGTGTTTGCTGCTGTAGCCCTGAAGCCAGAATAAATTCGTTGATATCTTCTTGCTGAGTTCACGTTAGATAAAAATCAAGACCCTCTGCCACTCAAAGTTTCTCCTAGTCTGCATTCTTCATTCTCAAGTCACTTTATAACTGCCTCACTCTTAAAACTTCCCCAGATTGAGAGGGAGTGCAATTCATGACATCCATATCTCTGCTGGAATCCAAAGACAGGAATTAGTCAGGGTCTATTTTTTTATCTTTTATTTATTTTGTAAATACAAAGAGGAAACTTTCATTTCCTTCACTATGTAAAGGGAATTAAATAGTTAACTTTAAACTTTGCGTCCAAAGCAACCCCTGTAGCATCAATTTGTTGAAGCCAAGAAATATATTCAGAAAAGGCTTGGAGTTGTGTTTGGACTTCAAGTCCTTTAAAAGTGACTGTTTTTTTATATCCATTGTTATGGAAATGTTGAAGAAAGTTAAATTGGAATGATTACTACCTACCATTTTCAGAAAGTCCTGTTTGGATTTGCAACAGTTACTTTGAAGTAGCAAGAAATAAAGCATGCCTTCATCTATTAGTCCAATCCTGCCCTTACACCTCCATGCATCTCTTGAGGATTCCCCTCATGTGCCCCACTCCCCAACCTTCAGCCTAGCCTGTGGATCATGCCTGTATGTTCCCGAGGTTTCTGTTCTCAGAGATGTTGACTGTCAGGGCTTCATCATTCCCTCAGGTGCTGTCACTCCAAACAGCAGCTTAACCCATTGCCTTAAGAATTTCATTGTCAAGGGGAGGTTTGGGTTCCCTCAAGAAGAATGTTAACTTCTCTGTAGCCCGTGTAAGGTAAATATAATAGCTCCTATAGTAACTTCCAGATTGTCAGAGAATGGCTATTCCTCTTTCCCCAGCTACAGATGAAGAAATAACTGCTTTGGTAAGTCTTATTTCCTTCAGTGGAAAAGCAAGGCAGGTGGGCACAATGACTTTTTTTTTATTAATAAGTTTATTTATTTATTTTTGGCTGCATTGGGTCTTCGTTGCTGTGCGTGGGCTTTTCTCTAGTTGCGGCGAGTGCAGGCTACTCTTGTTGTGGTGCATGGGCTTCTCATTGCAGTGGCTTCTCTTGTTGTGGAGCACGGGCTCTAGGCTTGTGGGCTTCAGTAACTGTGGCTTGCGGGCTCAGTAGCTATGGCTCGCGGGCTCTAGAGCGCAGGCTCAGTAGTTGTGGCGCGCGGGCTTAGTTGCTCCATGGCATGTGGGGTATTCCCGGACCAGGACTCGAACCCGTGTCCCCTGCATTGGCAAGCGGATTCTTAACCACTGCACCACCAGGCAAGTCCCAAAATGACTCTAAAATGGAAACTCAGTACTAAAAAGAAGTCCCTGTAATTTGTACAAAAACCTTTTCAAGACTTATTAAAGTAATACTTGAGTGCTATTTCACTTTTAGACAATTTTGCCATTTTGATGGAGAAAAGTTTTGTAAAGAAAAGTTTTCAAAAATATGTGAATACTACTTAGTTCTTCAGAAGATAAGAAGCGCACGATAAACACATCCTTGTTTAAACAGATCTGTTTGAATGTTGTGTTTGCCCTTAGTTTGTACTAGTTGAAGCCATACAGATAGGCTTTTTGGGGAAAAGCAGACATGGTTCCTTCTTCTTAAGTTCAGCAATTCATTTGTAAATATTAATACTCTCACAGTCATATCACCCTTAATGCTTTTCCCTAATATATTCAATCCATACTTAAAATGTGGGAGAAATTTAAATGTGTTGCATCAAAGAATTTTTTGAATCCGCGTAAGACTTCTTAGAGTTTCAATTATTTTAATAGATTAAATACCTCTTTTGTCTCAATGGCTAATAGAATGTGTTAATGGGTTTGGGATATGAATTATTAAGATGTATTTTTTGATTTTTAAAAATATTCTAGATATGAATTTAAAAATAAACCCAAACTGTACTATTTTTGAATATGGGAGGTTTTCCTTCTTACATTTAATGTTAATCTAACATTCAAATGACGGGTTAATAATACTTGTCCCTATTTCTCTTCTCTGGTCTTCAGTTATCCTGTATTTTAAGTGGCAAAAAACTAATCTTGGTTGAAAGTACACTGTAAAAGCATTGTTAGTCTTTGTTTTCAGATATTTGTGTTATGCATTGTGTGGAAACTCCACATATCCTGCTTTTGACAATAGAGTTTCTGTTTTAGTGCCGCTGTATGGGTTAAGCTGGTACCTAACACTGGTTATTTGAGTGTATCATCTCCATCCCAACCTGAAATTCCCCCAATGTTTAGGGCATGCACAAACAATGAGGAATTCAGTGTTGAAAGGGTACAAATTGTGAATCTGGGCAGTAGGCAGAGCTGTGAGAATGAGTGTCAGAATGAAGAATTGGTCCCATAGTCAATGAAGGCATATAAATGTTTATTTTAGATAAAGGGAAACACACACGCACACACAACTGCGTACCTCATAAACTTCTAAGGCTCCTGGGAAAACCCTCCCTGGCTTCATTTGCCCTACAGTGAGGGAGGCTAATTGACATTCTTCAAAGGAAATCCCTTTTCTTCTCTTTGGTAGCCATGGAAAGACTCATTAAGCATTCTGTACTCCTTTCTTTCCCAGACCCTGACTTTGCTTAGCCCAAGTGCTAAAGCCCAGGGAGTGATGTCGGGATTTCATTAAGCATGCCCTTCAGTCCTCTCTTCCCCCAAGCTCAGTGTGGGAACAGAGCCTTGCCCCTTAGATGACAGATTCAGAGGGTACCCATAAAGCTTGCCTTTTTACTCGGTGGACGATTTTACTCTTGAAATAGCACCTGCAGAATGTTAAGGCTACATTCACCCATCCTGCCATTCCGCTCCCCATGGAGGGAGAGCTGGATGAGAAAGTAGCTCTAAAATGGTCTTCCCTATCTGTTAATGACAACTTTTTCCAAATAAAACAATCTCTTGGAAATCCTGCCTCACGATGTCATACTCTACCTTTGAATATCTTTTTCAAGTGATCCCTGAAATAATGAGCCCCTTTCTCTCTCCCTGCCTGTGGTTTACCTTCCCACTGTGAGCTGTGCTCGTGAGGAGCTGGGGCAGTGCCAACTTTTCTGGAAATGGGGGTGGGGAGGGCTAGGAGGAAAAGGGCAATGCAGGACACAAGGCAAGAAGGGCTCGTGACTTTTCCCTCTTTCATTATGTGTGTCCACTGAGCTGTCCTGTTTCTGTTTTGTAATGGGTTCTTATGTGGCAAGCTGACCTTTTGGCTGAATAGGTCAAACTCCCACTGAGCGATAATCCTCAGCCTTCCTGGTGTTTGTGCATCCCCGAAGGTGACAGGCACTGGTTAGGAATATGACTGGGAGTGTGTGGTACATTTCCCCAAAGAGGAATTGTCTTTTACTGCACTTAATTAATTCTCAAAGACTACCTCACAAGGTTATGTGGAAGAGTCTAGATTAGAGTATTTTTGCTGACGTTGTTGAGGGACAAAACTAATTTTTCAGATACATATTTCAGATTGGGGCTTCCTTCTGTCTTCCATTTTTTAATGAGAGAAAGGCCAAAGGCACCATCCTAATGATTCATCATATCATTTTAGAATTCTGAGACAAACAGAATTTCTTTAGTTGATTTTTAAAAATCTTTCTCCCTATATATCTCTTCCATTTAAAGTCTCTTAAAACTCTAGGTGTTTTATTTCTAACCCTTGAAAAACATGAGATGATCATATTGTGGTCTTGATAATTATATGCTGGGCCTAGGTTTGTTTTGAATTGCTTAAAATTTTCTTGTGGAACGTTTATTAAGTCTTATAACACTAGTTACTCTACAGTAGCTAGCAGTTTTCAGTGTCAAATAGTTACTCAGTAAATGCTGAATCGAATTTGAATTACTATATTACTATAGCTTGATTTTTTTTTTCTTTTAACAGTTTATATAGCCTGTTCAGTTTATACAACTCTCACATCTCACTGTCAGTGACTTAAGAGATATAATCCTCACAGATAATGGGATTATGTGTTCCATTTATTTAGCAATGTGCTGTGCATTTTTTAGTTAATTTAGTGTTCTTTAAATTTCAAACGCAGTGTCTTTTAATTGAACAGACAAATGGATGAAGTGTCTGTAGATCAGATAAAGCATTGACCTATTCAGCAATAAGAAGTATGCAGTGTGTGTGGGCTACCAACTGGTTTTAGAAACGGTCAACTTCCAAAATAAAACAATCTGAGAGAGCTTCATAAGCAATGTATTACTTTTCTGAGAATGATGAGCCTCACTGAGGAAATGCCTCTTTAGTTTTTCTTTAAGCATGAATGATAATCCGTAAACACAGTGACATTAACATAGAGGAACAAAGTAACTGTTTGCATCATTCCTGAGTTATCAGATTATTGTCTAAATACTCAAAATACCAAATGTGGTAGGATGAAAAGTACAAGATAAAAAGTACATTATTTAACATCTATTCAGTTACCAATAATGCTACAGGCAGAGCTGGGCTTCTACTGGGGGCATAATGGACTCCTGTTTAACATATTTATGTTGGTTGTAAAATTAGGAACTGTCATTACAGCCCCATATCACCTGCATAAGTGCAAAACATATAAATCAAGAGAAGTTCCAGTGCCATAAAAATGCCATTGAAGAGAAAAGCATGAAACCACTTACAAGATGCTTGTATGCTATGCTAGCATGTACTAGGATGCACACTTAGATTTCTAGAGGGTCTGAAGAACAAAGAAAAATAACTGTGCAGGAAGGACTCATGGATAGAAGAGCTGATGAAGGCATGTGGGATCCCCAGGCTGACCTAAGGAGCTTTTAAAATAAAATTCCTAATTATTTATGCATTTGCAACATTTACTTAGAGAACAGCTGAGCCCTAAGTTGAGGAAAGGCAGGAAAAGAAAGGCCATCAATGGACAGGCTTAAATAACCCCTGCAGGACCCCACTGTAGTCACCTGTTTCCATGCTTCTAGAGGGCAGTTGTTACTGGAGCATGCTTCTTGGGCCTTCTAGTAAATAAACATGCTCCTTTCCTTTCCTGTGATGTTTTAGGGTCCTCTGTAGGTTGGTGGCTGTTGCTCTCTTGCCCCACTCTTAATCCAGTTCTTTGGAGAATAGCCTGTGTTCTCTAAGATCAACCCATTTCTTCTGTGAGGTACAATGGTTTATTTTGAACTTCATAATTGGAAGTCCTGAAATGCCCCCAAATTATGAACTATTAATAAGGAGCTTTCTGGATCCTAATTACTGCCTCAAAAACAGAGTGGACACTTTTGAAGTTTTTCAACACCCCCCTTCTGCCTCCCCAAAGCTCCCCTCCCCACAACAATCTTAACAAAAAAAAAAAAAAAAAAAAAAAAAGAACTGCAGATTTTATTCATGTGGGATCATTCACACCAAGCTACCATAATGTGCAATTAACACTCTAGAAACTGAAAACGGTATTCAGCAAGACAGCTGCATTATCAAAAATGCCAAAGGAGTTTTGAAGGGAGTAATGTGCATGTTAGAATAGGAAATTAATCAGAAATGCCACACACCCCGTAGTACTGTCTTGAGTACATCTTAGATTAAAAATTTAAAACTCATATGTCTATGCTTACAGTAATGATTAGTCTTAGGATAGAAAGCTGATTTTTCTATTTTAAGAATATTAGTTGTGTGTTTTGCTTCTGAAGCAAATGAAGAATTTGGAATTGAGATCTTTAAGACCCCTTCCAACTGGAATATTCTTTGACAATAATCACTCTTCAATTATATTTTATAAAGTTTCTCATTGAAAATAATGCCCCTTTTATTTCTTCTTGCTAGTGATAATGATACTTACCACTCATGCTATTTCCAAAGTGCCTTTCAGACCTGGCAGACATCAGCTTGCAATTGCAGGGGTAAACTGCCTATTTTGCACAGCACGATAATCATAAGTACATTTATACTATAATCCCTACTAAGCTATGGATCCAACTGACTGACTTAGTAACTGAAACGAAGCAGAATTATCCCAGCAGCATTTTGCTGGAATTTTCTTGTCAACTATCTGAAAGTGTTTTGAGAAGTAAGAAAGTAGGGGATTTGATTTTATTTTCAATTTATAGTGTCTAGGTTTGAGAGAATAGAGGTTTGTCATACAATTTTTAAGAAAAGCAGGAAGACATAAGGAATGTACTTGTTGGAAATATGGAAAGGTTCTGAATATTTTTGTTCATAAATTACTGGAAAGCAAATTGATTTTTAGGTTTGAGAACTTTTTGAAACAGGGAAAAGAGCCAGAACAGATTCAAAAGCAAATTGTGATCCCATTCCAAAAAAAAAAATTGTAAGGAGAAGGCCCTCAATTTTGGATCCCCAAATATCATGCATTAAGCTCTTTTGTTAGGGGTTGGGAGGCCCTTCGGGTGTATGTGCCTGCAGACAGCTCATGTAGGGTATGCCAGGAAGAGAAAGACAAACTATAAGTTAGTAGGAGAACAGAAGTATACAGATAATAAAACAGTCACTGACCTGCAAGACACATGCTGGGCAAGCATCCACCTGGGCTCCCTGTAGGTCCTGTAGGAATAGTTACATGTGAATATTCCGTAAATATGAAACCCAGCCATCCTGAGACACTTAACACTAGTGCAAACAGTCATTAATGAGAATCTCTTAGCCGACATGTTGTGCTTATTAAATTATGATAAAGTTATTGCATTAGAACATTTAAAAAGTCCTGTTTGCTTTTTTCTAGCCTAGAGGATATTAAACATTCAGGTTTCTCTGGGAGGAAAAGGCAATATGTATATGCTTTAAAAATAACAATAGCTAAATTTTAAGAAAAACAGTTTACCAGTTTATTTTAAAAGAGCGTGAACATTCATATTTGTTTTGTTTTTTTGCTCCAGTGTAGGAAAAATAGTTCAAAAAGGAAAAGAAAATTGTTTTAAGTCTGGATATGATTTTTAATGTTTGTAGAAGTTGATATTCTGAGATGGAAATTCACCCTAGGCTCTGATTTTGCTCAAGCAACTCAGAACCAAAGTTAACACTGGGTTGTGTTTCTCTCAGATCTCTTTGATATAGTAGCTGTCTAGTGATACAGTTACAGAGAAATGAAGCTGAAGATGTAAATCAGAGCCCCAACTTAATTTTTTTTTCTTTCTTTCTTTTCTTTTCTTTTTCTTTTAAGTTATAGGTGCACAGCGAAGGAGAAGCCCCAGTGCACTGGCCATTGAAGTATTTGAAGCACATTTGGGAAGTCACATTTTGCAGGTACCTTTAAATGAAAAAGAAGCTTGCTTATATTTTACTAAGAAAAATCCATATGTTTAGTCTTTTTATAAAAATGTCTTATTGCAGCTATGTATATGACTGTTGCTATTTTATCTCGGAATTCTGAAATTCTTATGAATTTATATTTTTCTTTTTAGAAAGCCATCCCTTGAGAGCATATTAATGAGAAAGGGAGGGCAAGTATTATTTGTGCTATAATAATTGAGATGAATTGCACTACTCAGTTGATGCACAGTGTATAGTAGCTGGCTGTTCCCAGAATGATTGTGTGTGCTGCATTTGTAAGTGGACATATGCGTGTGTCTTTGGAGCTATATATTGTTTTTGGAAGAGCAAAGAAGTTTTGTTGTGAAAGTAGTGTGACATTTTTATGTGTTGTCAAATTTCAGTTGTTCTTTGCTTGAGTTTGTATTCATAAGTGCTTCCAGTCCTAATGTTTGTTTCCCCAAATAACAGTCTCTGTCAGGGTGAGATGTTAGAGTACATTTTTAAGTAAAAGGAGACGAATAGTAATAATTTGATTTTTTTTCCAGTGACTTTCATGACAAATAAATGTGAGGGGGACTAGGGTGGACCTGTAGTTATTTACTCTTGGAGAAAATTGATCACAAACTTAGCACCTCACTTACTCAAAACTTGTTCTCTTAAAACTTTGCCATCAATCTGACCCATCTTCCTTTATCCACGGGGTAATTGTTCTACGAAAATACATTTTTAACGGGGAATTAGAGAAACAGACACATGTGGGATGTTTAGGCATCTTATTTGAAAAAGATGGTTATGTTTTTCTTAGATGAGATTTGGGGTAAAAATAAAGCTAAACTCCAGATTCCTGTCCATTCAGAGTAATTTTTTGTTAAAAAAAAAAGGCCTCTGTGGTGCTTTCATTTTCTAGATAGCCAAAAGTAGTACTGAATCTACCATATTATTTCTGACAATATGTACCTTAGAAAACTGCTATCATCACATGTCCATGGTCAAATTAGAGTGGTTCTCCTAAATGGTTCCTTGGCTGGCAGCTTCAGTACCACCTGAGACACTTGTTCAAAGGACAAATTCCTGAACCTCTCCTGGACCTAGTAAATCAGGATCTTCAGGGTGAAATCCAGGAATTTGTTATTTTTAGTAGCCCTTTGAGATAATTTTGATGTTTTAATAGGTCTGAGATGTCACAATTCACATTTGCAAATTTAAGGCCCTGAAAAGTCTTACTTTATTTATTTTTTTTTATTTCGATATTTCTCATTTCTCCCCTAATATCTGTTAACATCCCATAGAACTGATGTTTCTTGAACTACACCTTGGGAGATGCTATTCTATTGTGCACATAAAGTTTTGAATTACCTTTGCAGTAGATTAGGTTCGGGGATACAGAGAGGACATTTCTTTCTAAAACTTTGAATTTTTATTTCCCTCTTTTCTGTGCATTTTTGTGCATAGTCTCCTTTATAAGTTTTGTATGAGTGATACCATATATACCACTGTCCCTCTGTATTTGTGGGGGATTGGTTTCAGGACCCCTGTGGATACCAAAATCTGTGGCTGCTCGAGTCCCTTATATAAAATGGCATAGAATTTGTGTATAACCTACGCATGTCCTCTTATATACTTTAAATCATCTCTAGATTACTTGTAATACCTAATAACATGGGAATGCTATATAGATTGTTGGTAGCATGTGGCAAGTTTAGATTTTTCTTTGTGGAGCTTTCTGGATTTTTTTCAAATATCTTTGATCCGTGTTGGTTGAATCTGTGGATATGTATGGCCAACTGTACATTGTTAGATTCTGATGTGATCCAGGATGACTCCTATTTCTATTCTGACGCAGTCAGTGCATAAGACTTTGTCAGTGAGAGAAGTGGTTCAAACAGTATTCTATCATCCTGTAAATGCTCTCTGGAAATCTTGAGTTCAGTGTTCTGTAGGGACTTAGGAGCTGCAAGAATTTGAAACTAATTTAAAACACAAAACTTAGGAATTTGAATGGAACATAAGCTCAGTGAGAGCAATGTAGAGTTATAATATAGGATGGCTGTCCCCAGTGCCAGTTCAACATTGGACTCCATTGAGAGAGCAGAGGATCCAGATGAGGCTGCTGAGCTCTCTGCTCTTTGGTTTGGTCACACCCGCCTTAGACAACACTCTTCAAGAGAAACATAGACAACTGGATGTCATTTGGAGTGGAATAACTAGATGGGTTTGTGAACTAGAAATCGTGTCACGTGAGGTGTGGCAAAGGGCTTGGTGAAGCTACGTGTGGAAAACACGTGGCATAAAAAGGACATTAATATCCTCTCTATCTATCTGAAGGCCTCATGCCAAAAGAAAAAAAACAAAAAAAAAGGATTAGATCCATTCTGTGTAGCTTCAGAGTGTAGAAAGAAGAGAAAGGGGTGAAAATTGAATAGAAAAAAAAATCACCTTCATATAACAAAACTTGCAAATAGGGCTGTCTATATCTCCAACATGCTCAAAGCCTTTAGCCTTAGGAGAAGTATAGGTGGCTTGGTAAGGATGCTTTCAAGAAAGTCAGACATTCAAGTGTGGTTGCCCTAGATAGTCTTGAAATTGTCATAGAAACTAGAAATTTCTATCATTAGATTCTAAAACCAAAGGTTATGGAGGGGAAGAACTGTATATGCTCTTCAAAATGATATGCTAGAATTGTAGGCAGGAAGGGGTTGGGAAGTAGTAGTAACAAGAAGGGCTTCCTTTAAGCTATGTGGTTAGATATCTTTCCTCCTAGCAGGATAACTCTTGAACCCGTAGATCTGTGTCTGTACCACATTCAAAGTATCTCAGTAGTCTGCTAGGGTAAGATGATTTCCTTATTTTCCTTCAGGAGGTTCCATAGTTGAATCTGGTTGATTCATGGGCACTGGGATGAATTCTTTCTTCCTTCCTTCTCTCCTACCATTCTTTCATTTGCAAATATCTGAAAAAAACCCTGTGTGGTCAACAAGGTGGGCGTGGTCTATAATATCACAGTTTTTCATCATTACAAAAAAATTAAATACTTAGTAACAACAGAATTTGCTGTAGTAGGCACATGGCTGCTCTCCTTAACAAGCTTGCAATCATTTGGTTAAAGAACCAGGAGGCTTCATAAAGTGAGAAGCATCACAGTGGTCAAGTACTATGGGGCTGTGAAAGAGCGAGGCTCTGACTTTGCCACAAGGCATCAGAGAGGACGTCTCAAGTTGATGGATGAATAGGAGTTTATTAGGCAAATACAATGGAAGAATATTGCAATCAAAGAAATGTCAAACACAAAGGCATGGGGGCAAGTCATAATAGATCTTGTTTGGGGACTGTTAAGCTGTTCAATTTGATGGCTGTTTTGCATGCACAGGGGAGCATGTAAGAGATAAAGATGGAGAACTTATGATCCATATTGCACAGGCTCAGTGAGCCAAGCCAGGATTCTATAACCAGCAATGAGCCTATGGAGAAGGTTTTCAAACAAGATTGACAAGGTAAATATTTGGTTTGTTTCTGGAGTTATTATTAAAATACAGTCTAGGAAGCCTTTGGGTTGTGAGAGGCTATTATAAAGAGACAATTTAGGAAATTATTACAACAGTCCAAATGATCTTATCCAAGATAGAAGCTCAATTAATGGAGACATGGTATGGAATTGGGATAGAATTATTGGCACATGGTATGAATTAGATATGAAAGGCTAGGGAATGATAGGAGTTAACAATGACCACAGGTTTTCTAGACTGGTAACTAGCTACCTAATGATACTCTTGCCTGAGAGAGGTTGAAAGGGATATCCTCTTACATAGCCAAGTCTGTAAGAGGTAAGCAGTTGGAAACCAGAGTCTGATCCTCTAGAGCAAAATCAAGGCAAGGGGTAAAAATAGGGCTGGGGATTACTGATCACTAGTGTGTAGATGAATGGTGGTTCACATCAAGCAGTGAGTTGCAGACCAGTGGAAATGATATGGAACAAAGAGAGAAAAGGGTTGAGGAGAGGCATCCCCGTATATATCATCACTTTAAGATCCAAGTAGAAAATGAGAAAGGAGTAGACAGAAAGATAAGAAGAACCACAGGATTTGATTTTGCTTAAGGAAGGAGTATCAAGGTGACTGAGGATATAAATCCCTCAGTAGGGTAACCACTGAAGAGATGTCATGGGTTTTGTCAATTAAAACAATTGCAGTAAAAATTTAGGTGCAAGAGACAAACCAAAAGAGTGATAGAAGGTAGAAGTGTCTGGATGTTTGCGGTAAAGGATGGATGGGAGATGAGAAGGTAGTGTTACAGGAAAATTTTGTATTTAATGTTGTTTAGAGTATGTTTATATTTCTGAGAGTCATGGGGTCAAGCATTGGTCAATGATATGCTCTTTAGCAATCAGCTTTTTAAAAATCAATATCTAGTGGTCATGTCTGCATTAGGAAAGGGTAAGCTTTCATTATTATTAATGACTATATGCCATTCCATACTGTCAGGATTAGGGATCTGATGGAATTGGAGGGTAAAATAGAGATCAGTTCTGAACACCAGGATGGGGCTCAGGAAATACCTGGGTATTCTCTGCACCAGGTGGCAAGCCTCCCTGTTCCTCATGCCCCCAGTGATGTTTTGTGGAAAAGTGTGCTAAGGACCCCTTGGTGTAGAGAGCTGGGGGTGGGGGATGAAGACAGACTCCTTAATTTTTGATCCATCCATTCTGTGGGCTACAATATATGTGTTTGCTGTGTGCATCTTATTAGCCATATATTCTCTTAGGAAAAATTAGAAAGCTTGGTGGATCCTTTAAAATGTGACTTCTTTCCTCCTGAGAGGGGAAAAGAAAGAAACATAATGGTGATTCTGTCAATATAAAAATCAACTGTTGCAAAGTTATTTTCCAGTTTAATGATCCAATACCAGTGTATGTAGGCAAGGCCATCGCCCAACCTGTGTACTGTGTAATTCTGGGACCACCATTCACATCATATACACAAAAGCCTCACTACTGACTGTGACCCTTAGTAGCCCCAGTGAACCTGTAGCTCTTTCAGGCATGGATTTCAGGACAGGGGCATCTTCTGCAGGAGAGGTGAGGCGTTCCAGGGATGTCAGCCTTGCAGGTGCACAACTATGAGGTGTAGGCACTGGGCCTGAGTCAAGGCGTTTATTTGACTTTATTCCTCTTTGACTCTTATTAGAGGAACAGGAGGGCAAGGGGTCAAGATTGAGAACTGTGCTATTTGTGACAGGCTAAGTAAAAATCCAAGAACTTTAGGTCATTATGTGAAATCTTTCCTGTGACTTTTTTTGTGACTAAGCACTAATTTGGTTCCTGCTTTAAAAGCTTTCCTTAGGCATTATTGTTCTCACTTCATGATTCCTTAATATTAAAAATATGAGTGGATATTTACTTTTACTTTTCCAGTTTAGAGACCAGATAGAATATTCATATTTTACTTCATCAAAGTTAACGAAACAGAAAATGGTAACAAATATCATCTTCGTAACTCATAAAATAAGCTAGTGGAATGACTTTCCCTTAGGTGCCAGATTTATGAATGGAGTGCTTTAATTATTTGCATGCCCTTAGCAGAAGGGTTTAAGTTATTTTTTCATTCTGTAAATAAAGCTTATATAACTGTTATATGAAATTGTGGTATTGTTTTTGCATGCTCCACAGTAATGCCACTTTACTTACCTCACAGGTGTCAAAACAAAGCAATCAGATCAAACCTTGTATGTGGAAGATCTTTAGGGTTTATATTTGTATTCATTGTGAGCACATTATGGTGAACTACAGATAGGATATGTTATATGACTGACATTGAGTAATTCATGTCATTACTAATAACTATTACTTATAAACTGAAGGATGGTTTTTATCCATAACTAGTTTTGGATATTACGATAAATGAAAGTTTGTGAGTTGGATGAATACAATCATAAGTACCCACACTTTTGTATATAAATGATACAGAACTAAAATTATTATTTAAATGAAGTCTTGGGAGAATCAAAATATTCTGTAAGAAATGCCTTAAAGGGAGATAATGGTGGAAGTGTGGCATCCCAGTGTTAGTTTTGGATTTGTCTATGTTGCATGAACCCTCCTATATCTGTTATCGACTCTGCATTATTTCTGGGTATTAAGACATTTTTGTATTACTGTTATGGCATTCAAACCCCATAAATGAAAGAGAATACCATATGCAGAACCTTTGAGGAAGACCAAGAGAGACTCACCGAGAACATTCCAGTATTACAGCATAGCACCTGAGGGTCTCTGCCTGGGAGTGCACAGAAAAGGCTGGGCAGAGAAGTCGCCTGACCGCCTGTCTTCCTCAGCATAATCAGGGAAATAACTGCTCTTGAAAGGATTAGTTTTTGGTAGAACAACTCTCTTGTAGAAGACGGATATGGGCATCACCTTAGCAGACTAGTTTAACTAAAGTATGTATTTTCTTAAAATGGTGAAAAAGAGGGGAACTCAAATGTAGCTATTTTTCTATTTGATAAACAAAGTCGTCAGAGGTTTGTGTGCGTTAATATGGATGATGCCAAAGATCTCAGTGAAATGTCAGATTCGATCATGTGGCTTTTCTTTCTCGTAACACCTTCAGCCATGGAATAGAGAGTAGAAGTGAAAGAAGAGCTAGATTTAAAAGAGGATGTTATGGATGAGATGTAGAATAAAATAAAATTAGGATTTACATTTAAATATCTATGTTTCCATTTTTAATCATATTTTGAAGATCGCTTAAGGGCATACCCTGGAATCATGGTTGGGCTACATACTATTTTGGCCCTGCAGAACTCTTGTTTGACAAATGAGAACGTATAGATTCTCTCCTGGAAATATTTAAAAATTTGGGTTAGTGTAGTAAGGAAAACAAAATGAAAACATCTTGTGACGTTTTGTATCTTTGCTATCGTTTAAGTATTTCTAGCCACAGCACTGCTTCAGTATCTGAGACCCACTCAATTGTAGGAGACTAAGAAGATCCTTTAGAGAAAGTAGACGTATAGGCAAAAGAGCTACTTACCACTGTGGTGGAGTGGGGCTGGAGAATGCCAAATCTGTTATTAGCATCTTCTGTCATCTCATTCAGCAAGAGACAGTAAAGGTAGACTAGTACAATTCAAACATCTGGACAAAGAAAAGTGAATAATACCTAAAACAGCTCAAAAACTGACTAATACAAACATAAAAATTATTACGTAAGTTGCTGCCTAGCCAAGTCAACATTCGTTTTACATTTGATGGCAGTGTTTTCAAAAGACTTCTGTGAGAGGGAATACGTTAAGTGTATTTTCTGTCTTATTGATGAGTTGGAATTTTACCCTCATTTATTATTTTATTGGAACTTATAAGTATCAAAGAAACGATCATCTCTTACTCCTTATGGCCCTTGTTGGCAAAGTGGTATCCTGCCGGACATCAGTTCTAAAATAAAATAAAGTTCAACTAGTAGAGGCATTCTCTAGCTGTAATAGAGGAAAGAGAAAAAGGTTAGTGACCCTGCAATTTCCCAATGATCCAGAATGGTAAGAAAATGTAAAACTAAATATAGAAAAAGAGAAAGTTAGTGAATATATTTGCATATGCAGATTAGCTTAATTGATACTGCTTGCCTCTACAGGGATTTTTCATTACAAACTGGAGTGCTACATTGTTCAGCTCATATTGAGTAATTTAGTAACTAATGAGACCAGTTTGCACTAATTTGCATATGATAAATGAGCTTAATTGCAGTAAATAACTTGGAGGCATAATTACTTAATTTTCCTGTGTTGCACGGCTTTTAAGTTCACGTATGAACAACTCAAGATAATTTTGCATATTTAAATTAGTTGCTTTTAAATTTTCTTGAACAACAACAACAAAAAAAAGGAACACACCTTATCAATTGAGCTGTAAAACAATTGGATGTAAGGCTTAGAGTATTTTTATTTAAAAGAAAAAAGGAAAGCAAAGAAAAGCAGAAATTTGTCCATTGTTCTCTCTAATATCTTTACCTCAGATAAGATGTCAGCATTGACATTAGGAAAATGTTTTTCATGTTGGAAGTTAATTCACAACTTCTATTAGTAACTGACCTGGGTGTAAACTGAAGTGTGTATATGAGTGAACCATAACTTTTGAAATAGGGTTTATTAAAAAGATGTGTTTTGTCCCTTATCTGATTTGGCAAACCAATATCAGAGGAGTCAATTGGATCTGCCATCTGCAATGTGCCTATCTTCTAAGTTGCTGGGCTTGGATGAAGCAAACACCGCTCTGACCTTAGCATGTATTTTCTATCTAGATTAATGTTTCGTCCTTATGAAATTGGTTTCATTGGAGATTCTCGGTGTGGTTTGCCAAGAATTATCTCACTGGTCTTCACATGAACTCAAGAATGTATGTTTTATCAAATCTCCATTTGCAAAATTGAAAAACTGAAGCACACAGAGGGTGATGACTAAACCATTATTTCATAATACTATATTGCCTTAGAATTTCACTTTGAGGGGAAAAAGGATAAGTTATTCAAAATTAACTTCTTAAGTCATATAAAATCATATTCATGATTATAAGAAAATATTTTATGGTTGTGAAAATTTTAAAGCTGTCACTTAAAAAGTCACTGATTCTTTAACTCATTGTATAAAAAACAGAAGGGGACGTTAGGGTTATTCATTTGCCACAATCTGGAAAAATAACTCCTGAAACTTTTCTTGAAAAGGCTCAAATCCATTAAATTCGGTATAAGCATCCTATATCTTTCAGAGATGGGCCAAAGCAAGTGCTAATAGTAGTATATCTCAAGTGGAAAATTTGGGTCCTTCATGTAATAGGTGCTCAAGAAGTAACAGATGAATAAATGAATGAACAAATCATTCTTACCAAAGTCACATTTAGTCCTAGAACTAAGGCCTCCTCTCACCTCTGTGTTCCCAGCCTCATCTTTATCCATTTTTTCTAGGTGTGTGACAGAGTATGGCAGATTCTTTTCGTGCATGCATTTTGGCATCCAACCAACTTGAGCTCACATCCTGATGTGCCCACTTATTAATTATGAAACCTAAGACAGCCTCTTGCCCTCTCTAAGCCTCAGTTTCTTCATCTTTAAAATGGAGAAAACAGTAGTAGAAGTTCTCCCGACAGGAATGTTGTGAGGATTGAAGGAGACAGTATAGTTAAACATGCTTAGTATAGAACCTGGCATGTAGAACGTGTTTAATAAACACCTGCTAGCATTTCTATGTGTTCTGTAGTCCAAAATAATGGCCAAGTTTTTAAAGAAAAATGTTCATGCTTATCGGCAGCATTACCACACAGGAATTAAGGATCATTATCAATAAAACCCTCTTAGGTTTAAAGCAAGGTAAATAATTTTCATTGAACACAACCTAAACTATCTGGTTACATAAGTGGTATTTATATTTGGTAGTGTATACCGGTTTACAGTAAAATTTTAAAATTTGGTAGTAAAAATATATTTTCACCTTGGGAATGAAAATCCTTTTATAACAACTGAAGTTGTCAGAATAATCTCACTAGCAATCTAGAAGCAACTAGAAAAAGTAGAGTTTGTAAAGTGACTCCGGATGCGACATCTCTTTTAGACCAAAATGTGATATGCCATTACCCTTCTCAGCATACTGTACAGTCTCCTTGATTTGCTTAGAAAAATGGGAATAAGCAGCCAATCAGAAGTCCAGAAGAGCAAGAAGATAGAAGCAGCCACCAACACAGCTATAAATTATGTTGAAGAGACATTGACGTGCATATATGATTCTCCTCGTGCACATTGCACAAAGTCCATCATCTGTCATGCCAGAAAGGGCTCCTTTCCACATCAAGAGCAGAAGGGAGGGCTTCCCAGGAGAATTTTCATGATGGTGCGTTGTATATATGTGGCAGGTACAGATCCCTTTGGGTTTTCATGTACCTTACTAATTTGCATGGTAATCATGTGTCATCATTCACAGAGAAGTAGCGTGAGAGGTGTGGGTAAGGAGAAGAGGTTTGAGGTAACTGTTACTATGGAGGAAACTGTGGTTTTGGTCACATGACTGCAACTAGTACTAATTATAACTGGGGACTTCCTAGTCACAATATTGATTATCCTAGGTAGGCAGGATCTAGGAAAATGAGACAATGAGTTTAAAAATCCTAAGCTTCAGTTTAGTAAATATTTACTGAGTACCTAGTTTGCATCAGAGGCTAGGGAAAGTATCAAGATACAAAGGTGAGTCATGGTTTTGCCTCTCAGCATTCCCACTGTGAATAGAGAAGACCAAAAACAGACCAGCATAATTCAGTGTAACATAGACTAGTGGCTTTGAATCCCTGCTCTTAGTTATGTAGACTTGGGCAGTTTATTTAAACTCTCTAAGCCTGAGTTTCCTCAACCCCAAATGGAGATGGTAGCAGTTCTTACCTCAGAGACGGCTGTGAGAATTACGGATGGGGTACTCACACAGTGCCTGGCACATAGTGAGCGTTCTGCAAAAGTTGGCCGTCACTGCACCCTGGAAGTACCAGGAGAGAATCAGGTCACCCAGCTTGGGGCTGGTCAATGAGCACTCTCTGTGGCTACAAACTTAAAATTACACAGTTCACCCACCACACACACACCCCTTTTAAGTTTGGTTTTCATGTGGGTCTCAGTGGGGGTAGTTTGAGGGTCCTAGCCTCACACATACATTCTCCTAGTGTGGTCCCATACAGTAAGACTGTGGCAGGGGAGGAAAATAGGGCAGCAGTATCATTGTGGTTGGGCAGCTTGTGTTTCGTACCTGCTGATAGGAAGATTGTTTGCAAGGTATGGGAACGTATCTTTAATTCTTTCTCAAGCGCTAAGGGTGGCCGACTTACTTGGAGATTAAAGGGGAACAGAAAGATACTTGCAATTTTAAAAGTGGATGGAGGGGCTTCCCTGGTGGCGCAGTGGTTGAGTCCACCTGCCGATGCAGGGGACACGGGTTCGTGCCCCGGTCCGGGAAGATCCCACATGCCACGGAGCGGCTGGGCCCGTGAGCCATGGCCGCGGGGCCTGTGCATCCGGAGCCTGTGCTCCGCAATGGGAGAGGCCACGGCAGTGAGAGGCCCGCGTACAACAACAACAAAAAAAGTGGATGGAGGTCTTGGAAAATCTTAGGGTTACATGTCAAATATGAATATGAATAATTCCCTGATGATAAAGATATTTGCAAATCTGGGACAGATTCTTGTTCTTTTGGCTTTAGAATAGTCCTTGGTGTAGTAAACATTATATTCTTGTCGCCAGCATCAGCTAGGAATGACATAGAATAGAGTGACACCAGCTAATTATCGTTTATTAGGGACCCAGAACTCAGTCAGTACAGCTAAGGTTGCTTTCTCATCTGAATCTCAAGAACTTCATAAGTCTTTTGGGTTTGAGGAAAGTTTGGGGGTGGGAGCTCAGTGGGTGATGTGCCTTGTTTCCCAAACTAAGCCGATGGCAGACATCTGTGAGCATCCAGGAACAGTCGTATTCTACAAAACACACTTGGGGAAAGTCTGGCTTAGAAGAATCGAATCCAAATTAGTTTAAGGTATTTTTTTAAAATCTCTAAATAAAATAAGAGCTAAATTGAATGCATAACTGAACAATTTTTATACAATAATGTCACATCTGTAATCTACTTCACTAGTTTTTTTCCCAGAGAATTTTATTATTTTAATTTTTATTTTTTATTGGATTATGCAGCTGAGTTACAATGTTGTGTCAGTTTCAGGTGTACACCAAAGTGATTCAGTTACGTATATACATACATCTATTCTTTTTCCAGTTCTTTTCCAATATAGGTTATTATAGAGTATTGAGTGGAGTTCCCTGTGCTATACAGTAGGTCCTTGTTGATTCCACTAGCTTTTTTAAAACAAAGATTATTACAGAAGAATCTTCCATATGTAATTGTCCCTCTTTGTGTGTGTTTGTGCACATGTGCACATGTGTGGTCAAATTTTTAAAAAGCCTTTTTTTTAATTGTACAAAGTAAAGATCAAAGAAAAAAAGAAGGAATATGTTGAAAGGTCAAAAAATACAGGCAAGCAAAATCAAGAAAATAAAAATCAAATATTTCTCCGTCATCAGAGGTTCTGTTTCATTTGATTATCTGTAAATCAACCAAAATGGGATTGTGATCCTACCAGGCTCCATCCTCTCTCAGCTGCAGGCAGGTGCCTGTGAGCCAGCCCAGGAGCTGGATCACGTGTTCCCTGATCACCAAGATTCCAGCTGTTTTTGTTAATGTCTGGTAGCACCTTGTGAATATCACTTCCCGGATACTTGCCAACTCAGGATCTGATGATTTAGGACTGCAAGGTAAGGAATTCATGTGAAAGTGTGATATTGTGTTGGCAGAATAGAACTCTGCCTAAGAAAAGAAAAAGTCATACCGTTTGCTTTATCTCTGTTGGGAAAAGTAAGCATTAGGGTAAATTAGTTGAAAATATTATAAACATGTATTATTCTGGTTGAATAAAATATGTAACTGATGGTTGGATTGCCCACAGAGAAGAGCCTAGTCAAATTCCCATGAGGCCAGATAACTGCTACAGGAATTGTCAGGTCAGAGCAGCTGTTTTCCTCATTTCTAAAGATATAAAAAATGCAGGTGACCTTTTAGGCCACCAGAAAAATGCCCTCTAAAATAATCCACTCTCATACTTCATTTTAGGGTGATACAATGTTTTAGTAAATTTAGTCTGGTATAGAGATTAGACCAAGGGTAGAATTGACCTAAAGAAACAAAAAATTCTTTTTCTGTAAGTAGGAAGCCTGTGAGTCCTACATAAATACAAAGGCAAATGATAATATCAATGACTATTTTAATTGCATCTTTAATCCATAAGGATAGTTCAATGACATTTTAAATTATACTTTTAGAATTGTAGTCACATAGAAGATAAAACTCAGTAACTATTTAATAATGCATAGTAAGATCAACTGTATCCTCTCTTGAGATCACATTTAGGTGGACTGAATGTAAAAGTCCAATCCAGAATTTAGACAGCATTTAATCTTCTGGAAGACATTGTTGGGTCTTTCTAAATATAAGGTACCCAGGCCTGGTTCTTTGAGTTGGTACCAGTTATCTCTACTGAATGATTAATTTCACTAGATTCTCAGCTAAACTGTATTAATTTTTTGCAAGGAATTGGATTGTTGCCGATCAAACTGTTCTCACTACTAGAAGGTTACTGATCAGTTTGGGGAATTTATGCTACAGATTGTTTACTAATTGGTAATCATTTAACCTGGTTTTACTTGAAGACTACAGTATAGTTAGGTTGTTTTTAGTGGGGAACAATTTCACACCAAAATAAAACAATCCCTTCTCAGGACACATTTTCTACTGAAATTGGCAGGATACCTCGGTCACTACTGCTCATTGTGACTGTTAAGTATCTGAAGGATTCCATTTGAGTAATGGAACTTAGGTATAGAGAAGACTCATTCTGCTAAGAACATATGAAAGTAAGGAACTTCCAGATTCTCTAAAATTGAAAGATTAAAACTGTATACAAGCAGAAAGTCATCTGATCCTTGTTCCCTGGATACAGATTTAAAATACAGAACTATACAAAAGTTTGGGGAATAATAACATTGTATTAGCACACATTTGTTGAGACTTAATCTGTATCAGGCACTCACTGAGTGAGCTGCTCACACGCATGATCTCGATTGGTTCTCTCACCCATCTTTTGAATTAGATACTGTTATTATTTCCATTTGAAGGATGAAGAAACTGAAGTTCAGAGTGGGGAATTGACTTGCTTAAGGACCTGCAGCTGTTATTAGCTGCCACAGCTGGGATTGGAACCCAGAAGCGGAAGTGGGAAAGAGACAGAGAAAGGAATTATAAGGGAAATATTAGGTATTAAATTGTTTTACAGTTGAACTTTTTCAAGTGGCATACTTTAAGCTATGGTTTGAATGGAAACTAGAGGACATGCACTTTTGTTTAATAAAGAAATATTTGCCCTGAGCAGAAGACAACATTTTAAAGCTTGTCATTTCATTTCTGGGAAAGTATTTGAGGAAAATGACATGGCTCAGCCCTGTTTGCTAACCATTTTGTTGTCTCCTGCTGAGACTTGCCATTTCCATAGCCAGTGGGCTGAATTGAATCAGACAGAAGCAATAGGTCATTAACAGAAATGGAGACTTGGGGCAGCCTGCAGAGGCTGAAAGAGAGGCAAAATCATTTTGGCCCACATCAACAAATCTGTGTCTAATAGCATCTCATGCAACTATGTTTGGAGAGGTTAGCCTGATTTTCAGAGAAACTTGAGAAGCTTTAAAAAGCACAAAGTAATTTTTCCCCAAAGCGTGCTATGCTTAACATGAAAATATGAGTAGGAGAGGATGCTCTGCTTGTTTCCACATGCTGCATTTCCCCCTTTAGTCACACTCATTGAAAATGACTGTTTAAAATCCATTTAGTTAAAAAAAAAAAATCCAGGCTTTATTTTTCTACCAATAGCTGCATTAACCTTGAGATCTTTAACTTGTAGCATTCATCCAAATGGAGATTATATTATTTATTTTGATGAATATCTTAATTATTTCTGTTTTCTCAATCCTTGGAGATTCTTCTGGATTATTGAAATTGGGGTTGGGAGGAGAGGTTTTGCCACCAATATGACTGCCCATAATTTCTGATGTTGGTGAGAGGCTATTCATCTTAGAAAATATGTATAACTAGCCTCGTCTGAAATGTAGACCAAGTTAGCAGGGGCAGGAAAAATACAGACCCTGACTGTTGACATCGAACAAGTATTCAGTGTGTGCCTGCTATAACAAGGCACACTAAATACAGATTTGGGGAATATTTAGATGTTGTTCCTTCTCTCAAAGAACTTCTAATGAATTTTTGTATCCTAATCCGGAATGATAGGTGCAAGTCTAGAGGCAGGATCCTAAATTCCAATGATTGCATTTACAATTGAGTAAAACTTAGGAAATACAATACCATTTTCAGGGCCAGCTATCATTCATATGCTTAAAAATTCCCCCATCTAGTTATACATGAACAAACCCATGTGTGGTTTTAGGGGAAAAAAATTCCAAAATGATTGCATGTGTGTCTTCTACTAGATCATAAGAAACTCAAAGATGGGAATCATGTCTTGTTCATCTTTGTGTCTTCTGCTCTGAGTCAGTACTTGCAGTACATTTGTAGAAGGACTTAAATTTGTGTAAAGAATTCATGTAACTTCTAACAGATTGATCGTTAATTGTCTCTTATGTTTTGGACAGCGTTGTTAAGTCAGCGATACTAAATGATTCCAAGATGTATTCTTATCACTTGCAGACATTTACATGCTGGGCTCCTGGTAGGGTTAATGCATTACGTACCCAAGTCCCCGTCCACCAATGTGAGAACGTCCTTCTCAGCCAAGAGGTCATTAAAGAAAACACAGTCCCATTATAATGTCATTTTCCCCTTAATCTTCTGATTACTTACATTTGGTTTGGTCCTAATTAGGAATACCTTTAATTGCTTTATCACAGTGATGATTAACTGTGCCCAAGTCAAACCTCTTTGAAAGAAAGGACAAATCCTTCTAAAGGCTTGTGCATGATTGCACTTAGGAAGAATATTAAACAAAGGAATAGAAGTGTTCCAACTTCGTGAAGGCTGGTCGGCCCTTCTACATTCCTAAAATACTCAGGGGTGATTTTTATTCCCGGGTTTTTGAGAACTGGAAAAACTTAACCTTCTGGGTTTTTTCCCAATATGTTGTAATCTGCTGCCTTATTTACATGAATCATTCTGCCAGAAGACAATATTAGGAGTAAAATACATGCCAGCTGTTCTCTAGAATGTTAAAAAAAAAACCCAAAAAGCAAAATAAACTTTGAGATCGGCATGCCATCACTGAAGGAGTAAATGGCCGTTTGTCTTTGTTTTCCATTTATGTGTGTAAAATAGCAATGATTGAGATTTTTCATATTTTATAAATTAGGTTCAAAACACTAAATACAAGTTATTTCTTGCTGAAATGCTTGGTAGCAATCAGGTTCATTTTAAGTGATGCGTAATGGTTGATAAAAGTGGCTCAGTTTCATTTTTAAATGAAAGCACCAACCTTAGGATACTCAAAGAATTAAGACCTTGAGATTGTGTATTTTAAGTCTGCATTTTGATTCAATTTTTCTAAAATGGACAGGCTTTGAGATTTTAATTTATTTTGAGATCAAATTATTTCAATTTAAAGTCAGCACACAGTATTATTTTAAAGTTTCTGTGTCTTTTAAAACAATCTCATGGTACAATATTTATTTCAGTCTTACATTTTATGTCCTTCACAGAAATATCAGGTATATGTATTACATTGGCATCTATCGCCCAGCAGTTTAATTGATGGAGTTCATATCAGTCAAACAAAGCTCATTTCTCCCAGGTCTTTCTCACTGAGGTGTGGGCCACTCACTGGACGTCAGGGTGGAGGGTCTGTTCATCCCTTGCTGAGGAGTAGGTTTGGTCTGAGGAGAAGCAAGGGTCTTTGCTTTGGGAAAGCTAGCACAGATGAGCAGCAGGAAACGTCACTGTCAATTTATTATCAAGCTATTCTTTCTTCCTGGAGGAAGGCTTTAGCATTTTTAATCTATAATGATTCACACTTGAGAAGCATCTCTTTTTCTCATTTTGTTACACCCACCTGGAAGGAAACTTTCGTTCATCCGGTGGCTCATTTGCAAAGGAGCGAGTGAAGAGAGGTGATGTGTAGATGAAGACCCTCCCTTGCTGTTTTTCAGGGTAGGTGCCCGTGACACACACCTGTTCCAGTGCTGTGGGGAAGCTGCCACAGAATCAGAGAAACACTCACACAAATGTATCTGCCACTGCGCATGTTCTTTTCATGCTAATTGCCTCTGTTGGAAACTTGGTGCGTGTAAGTATAAACTTACCTATACCTGTTTTAGACACTGCACCCTATGTTTCTAGTCAATGGAGGTTAAAATTAAGAATTGAAGAAATAGCACCGATACTTTTTCAGATTTCCCTTGGTAGACTTTGGTACAAAAGCTGACAAAACAGGTAAATTCCCGGTGTGCTGTGGTGTAAGGTGATTATCTAGCTTGTTGTTTTCAAACGCACTGAAATCTAGGAAGTGCCAATGAGCATAACAGGGCGGTAGCAGACTGGCCCCCAGCAGAGAAACAATCAGGTCTAGCAGAACATTCAGCTGTGGGACCAGGAGAGAAAAGCTGACATCCAGATGCCAGTGCTTTGGAAATCTTATCTGGAGTTGCACATATGGGTCCTGCATCTGCTCTGGTTATGCCAGCAGTCGGCATCCAAATTGACACAGCTACCACGGTATAAGCAGGCAGAAGCACAGCTATATGTCTGGGTCTCTCTGCTAAGACAGCTGTCAAAAGTGGTGATGTTGGCCTTACGATAGCTACTTTTCAGAGGACCAGTGTGGGCTCTTTGAGTGACAGATTTTAAGCGCCCTAGATGAGTCATTTCTGAATGGCCATCGTTGGAGGAAGGTGGCAGGGGGGAAGCAGGTATACACAGATAAGTGTGTGTGCACAGTGAACACATATATGATGGTGCTTTTTCTCTGGCCAGCATAATAGTGCTCAAGGAAAAGTAGGACCAAATGATTTTGGACAATGATTTAAATCAGTGCATGGTAAGTAAACTCTTGACGTACATATTCTACCATAGACATTTGGTTAATCTAATAGTGACAGTAAACAACCTTTTCCTGTTTTAGGTGAAAAAAAGAGAGGCTCAGTCCATACAAAATTGAATATATGCCTTTCAATAAGCACGTTTCTTATCTCAGCATAATTACCCCAATAGGAAGCTGAGTGACTGAACATAAACAATTCATGTTTTCATCTCTTTCATTCCTCGGAACCCTTCGTAAAAAGAGAGAAAAGCAGGTTTATCTCTTCTTATTATCTCAAGGTAGTATCTTGAACAAGAATGACAAATGGGTACGTTTGCACTGGGGGCCAATTTCTGTATCTACTTTCAATTCCAAACATTTGTTTATGTAACCTTCTATCTTTATTGAAATCATCAATTCCTGGTGGATAACTGGTTAGGTATAAGAAAAAAGAACGATTTGTTCCTTTTTACTTTTCTCTGTTTTGGAAACCTGTTTATCAACAGTGTTGGAGACGTTTGTTAAATTGTATTGTTTATTATAATAACTTTCCAGTTGAGTTGTAAAACCATTTACTAAGCTTTAAACATGATTGTAGAAGTTCACAGACTTCGCAAGACAATACATTAACAGTGACGGACATTAATGGGAATCACGTGGGTATTGTCACATACTGTTCATGACGATGTATTCCAACTTCTCTTTTGCAACTAGATGATCTGTGAAGAAAGTACGCGCTCTTAGCGTTAATGGCATTCTAGGTCATTCTTAAATGAGTTTTGTCAGTCCTGGCTGTGGTCACATGTGTGGTATTCCTGTTGATCTAATGTGCTGCCAGGGTTGATTTCGTCTGGCCCCTTGATCTTAGCTCGGAAGCATTTATGTTGAGGAGAAGAAACCAACAAGGAACCTGGACCTCAAATGACTTGCCTCTCAAGCTAGGAAAGGGGCCTTGGCTTCAGAATTTTTACTTTGATGTAATGCAAAGTTTCACACATATTTATACACCTTTCCTACCCAGAGTTTGGTCTATTGCAACATCAGATGAATAATGGTAATTTTCTAGCTGTCTCAGGGTTGTATGCCCTAGAATATCCTGTCCCTGAGAGGAATGGCTGTCCCAGCTTCCATGAAGGCAGCCCGGTATTTGGGGTTGGGTGTTTAGGGTAGTACTTGCCCCAAGTAAAGAAAAAATATAGTCTCTCCTCCAACTCTACCTCTAATGCTGGCAAAATTCAGAGGCCTGGAGTTTACCCAGGGAGAGCCTCTGTGCTGCTGTCCAGCCACAGTATTGGATTATCCATTTTTCTGACCTAAATGATTGGTAACGGTGGGGAGATTCCCCCAGCATATCGCACATACTATGTATCTCAGGAGGCCAACCGGACAAGTTCAGCTCAGGCATCCAGATGCAGAAGTTTAATTGCCTAGGGGCTGCCTGCACTTGCCCCTAAGTCCTACAGAGAGGGCAGGGCAAGGGGGGAAGAGCTATGGGAAGGGGCAGTGCCAAGTGGTCCCCCACAGTCCCCAGAGTGAAGGGTTGGTGTGGTGATAGGTTCCACATCACAAGTGCCTCTCAGTGAAATGATTGTTTGTTCACCACTCATTTGCATGGTAATCCATTGCATGGGCATTTATGTAATTATTTACTGAGTACTGGACCCTGCAATTAGATGCTGCAAATGCCAAGAAATAATGAATGCCCTTGTTCTTGTGAACTTCTCCAGTCAGGCTAGGGAAGCAAATACTAAGAAATAAAGCTAAGAAATAAAGTCATGGAAAATTCAGAGCAAAGGAAACCATGGGGAGAAGTCTTGAGTTCTGCACTGAGAATCAGAGAAGGTGCCAACAGGCAGTGTGATCCTTGAGCAGGGCTTGGTGGGTAAGTGTGGTTCTACCAAGTAGAAAAGGATAGAAAGACACCCCAGGTGGAGAGAATGGCGTGACCAGATGTTTGGGGCTTTTCAAAGATGTAAGAAGTGGTTCTGTGGGGATAGAGCCTGGGGACTATAGAAAAGTTAATGTTGGAATTCTAGTCTTTATTTTTTTTATTTTTTTATTTTATTGGAGTATAGTTGATTTACAATGTTGTGTTAGTTTCAGGTGTACAGCAAAGTAAATCAGTTATACATATATCACTCTTTTTTAGATTCTTTTCCCACATAGGCCATTAGAGAGTATTGAGTAGAGTTCCCTGTGTTATACAGTAGGTCCTTATTAGTTATCTATTTATGTGTAGTAGTGTGTGTATGTCAGTCCCAATCTCCCAATTTATCCCCTCCTTCCCCGTTGGTAACCATAAGTTTGTCTTCTACAGCTGTAACTCTATTTCTGTTTTGTAGATAAGTTCATCTGTACCCTTTTTTTTAGATTCCACCTGTAAGCAATGTCGTATAGTATTTGTCTTTCTCTGTCTGACTTCACTCAGTATGACAATCTCTAGGTCCTTTCATGGTGCTGCAAATGGCATTATTTCACTCTCTTTACGGCTGAGTAGTATTCCACTGTATGTATGTAGCACATCTTCTTCACCCATTCCTCTGCTGACGGACATTTAGTCGCTTCCATGTCCTGGCTCCATTTACTATTACTCTATTTATACTGTTTACTATTGTAAATAGCACTGCAGTGAACACCGGGGCACATGTATATTTTCGAAAAAGCATTTCTTGAGTGCTTGTTTTGGGCTAGTCCAGAGCTGGACTCTGGGGATATTAATGAGTAAGACCCCTCCCTCCTTCAAGGAACATACGGTATAAGGGAGAGGGATATTCACATAGTGATTTCAGCATGGTGGGTAAAAAGAGGGTCAAGAGACAAGTCTAGATAGAATGTCAGGTTGAAATCAAATGCCAGTGCTTAGGGGTTGGACTTTACCCCGAAGGCAGTGGGGAGCCGTGAAAAAATTGAATCTGAAGGTATAGTTGGGACCTCCCTGGGAGTGAATAGGGGAGGAAAGAGAACCTGCCGGCAGGGGGAACAACCGGCAGCAGTTGGGATAGTCTCAGGCGAAGGTGACGAACTTGAACTGCGAGGTGATGGTGAGATTGCAATGGAGGCAGAGCTGGGAGATGTTTCAGAAAAAAATCATCTTATTCTGCTTTACGGACTGGGAAACTGAAGTGTATAAAGGTTAAGTAGCTCATAGAAATAGCAAACGATAGAGCTGAAATTTGAACCCAGACAACCTGATAGGGAGATTGTGCTCTATGCAGTAGTTAAGAGAAGGGGATCTCACGTTTTAAGACAGATTTTCATCGTATCTATCTCACAGGACTGCTGTGAGAATTAAATAATCTAATCCATGACAAGCCCTTTGTGCAATGCCTAGCAAATAGTAAGGGCTTCAAATCTGATACCTTTATTACCATTCTCATCGTCATCGTTATTATAACACTTCGTCCCCCATCTCTCCTTTGTGGGGTGCATCACCCCTGCTTATGCAGCAGACTCTTAAGGGACGATTCTGCAAAAGGCACTGCAGAGTATTCTGTCCTTAAAAGGGCCGATGTCTCGGTGTTGTGCAAGGTATAGAACATACCCTTGGCAACGCTGTATAAAGAGGTAAATAATGATAACACCTTAAAACAAGTGAGGCATCATTATTAATTCATTTGGGATATAAAAATGTTAGTCATTGGGAACAAATGGCACAAAATATTCTACTATGGGTACTTCATTTTAGAAATTATATATACTTTTAATAATGACAAAGTCACTTCTCTCAAGAACCCTTCGAAACCAGCTTTACCACAGGGCAAGTAGAACCTGCCGTAAGAATGCAATCAGGATAATTCCCTGGCCTTCCTGGTCACCCTCAAAATCTGTACGTTATTAGAAAAGGAACTTCATATTAAGTGTTACGTTCAACCTGAAAAGTGAAAGAACTGGACACCTCAGGTTGATTCTTTCCTTCATCTTGTCATTTACAAAGTGGCACTGCTGCAGCCCTTGTATCAAGTAGGGCTGGAGTGATTTTAGCAGGGGCTGCCACAATCTTAATTTTACGGAATAAATTTTAGTGTGACATTAAGAGGAAGCAGAGAGGTTAACTTTATTATGCTTCATCCTAGGAAAAAACAAGCTTTATATTTGTTTTGCATTTAATTTTAGAGCTAAGACATGATTAGCTGGCTCTTGTTTATAAAATATAACAATTTTTCTCTTTTTCATAACCCAAACACATAATTTTTTAGTGAGGCGTGTTGTTTCCTCTCTTTCTCACTGTTGTGGCCTCTCCCGTGGCGGAGCACAGGCTCCGGACACGCAGGCTCAGCGGCCATGGCTCACGGGCCTAGCCGCTCCGCGGCATGTGGGATCTTCCCGGACCGGGGCACGAACCCGTGTCCCCTGCATGGGCAGGCGGACTCTCAACCACTGCGCCACCAGGGAAGCCTGTTTCCTCTCTTTATGTGTGTTCATACTAAGTGCTGGTGTAATTCCATTATGTTTTGACTTGAACATTAAATATTCAATGTAATATTGAATATACACTTCCCAGCAGTCGTGTTCTGATAGTGACATATTGTACTGTTTGAAGTGTATCATATAGTCATCTGTCAGCCGAATGTTGTTGCATGGAAAGAATTTTGTTCTTGAGATGTCATCTAGACTGCCTCATGTTAAAAAAGAGAAATAAAGCAGTGTTCTCAGAGTCTGGATTGAGGAAATTAGAGATGGATAGGATTGACCTAAGAGAGGTAGAAAGGGATTCATCCATTCAGAATATAGTCACTCTGTAATAAAGATGAACAGTTGTTATACTTGGAGTATTTTTAATTAGGTGCGATTGTGTTTTATGGCAGAAAAGCTCACGCTTCCTTTCAGGACTTTTGGTACCTAGTTCTCCTTGTCTTTTGCCATGCAGACACAGATGCAAACAAGATTCCTGGCAGTAATAGGGTAGAAAGAGTGCCACCTCCCTGCAGACAGCAATCTGAGAAAAAATGTAGGAGACTACAGCTTACTGTATCACAGGTTAGAGTGATACAGAAAAGAACGCATTCTTGTTTCAGAATAATTTAGCAGTCAATATTTCTATCAGCAATATTTCTTTCAACAGGAATTAAGATGCTGGCCCTTATCCAAAGACACCTCATCCCCCTATTACATTATAGATCTGGTCCAGCTGTGGCTGCCTCTGTAGAGAGACGAGGGCAGGTCTAAGAGCCAATTTGTAGGGTGTTCTGCACCAAGTACATAGACGACAGATGTTCCCCTCTAAATACATTTGCCTTCTCTTTAATCTTTGCCTGGAATATACCTAGAATTTCAGAATTGTATGTGGTTATGTTAAAATGTGGGGAAAAGTATGCATCTGAGTTTGTATGTTACATTGCATTTTTAGGATCTAGAATCTATACTTACACCAAGAATAGAAGGGTGACACCTGTTTGTTTTTCTTATTTTGTCACTGCATTTCATTCCTGAACTCTTTTGAAATTAAAATAATTGCATCTCCCCCTTTTGCAATTTAATTAAAAACTGTGGTTCTGTTCTTTAAAGTAATCTGAAAAGACACACTGTATATATATCCTGTACTTTCTTTCACAAATGTGTGCATTGGATCATTTGTAGATTTTGTTCTTCAGAGGTCCCTACCATTTATATTATGTATCCCTTTGAACTATGTAATGGTCATGAAGGTAACAATAAGGGGTAAACTAAGGCATAGATGTCCGAAACATCGTAATACCAAAACAAATAATCAAATGTTAAGAGACAAGAGTAGGTATTTAAGCAGAGAGGAAACAAGTCCATGATCTTTGGTCCATGTCTTAATTCACTACCAACATTATTAAATTTAATTTTCATTCAGGTTCATTCTATCTCAAAGGCTCTTCTAATTTTTTTTTTTTTTTTTTTTTTTGCGGTATGCGGGCCTCTCACTGTTGTGGCCTCTCGCATTGCGGAGCACAGGCTCCGGACGCGCAGGCTCAGCGGCCATGGCTCAGGGGCCCAGCCGCTCCGCGGCATGTGGGATCTTCCCGGACCGGGACACGAACCCGTGTCCCTGCATCGGCAGGCGGACTCTCAACCACTGCGGCACCAGGGAAGCCCGGCTCTTTTAATTTTTGATTGAGACAGGAGAGAGGTAGAGAGAGAAAGAGACAGAAAGAGAGGTGATCTTTTCTTTTCAGGGATGAGAAGACAATGGGTTGACATTTTTATGGTCAGGTATTAAAAAAGCACAAAGTGAGGCCAATGGTAATAACCTTGCGGTTACTCCTATGGGATGCCATGTTATTTTTCTTGGCTCTTCCGGAACTTCAGAGAAGTGTTCACCCTTGGGTGTATTGATGACAGCAGAAGGTCTTGGATCAAACTCCCAGATATACTTTATCCCAAACATACCACAATTTAAAAGTGACGAATTGAATTCCAGATGAATAAGAGAACAGTTGTATTGATAACGATGGTCCCTTTATTGAATAAAAATAGTTCCTAATAAATCAGCCAACTGAAACGTTTCTAGAGCTTTATTTTCAGATTAATGTTGACATTTTCAATTTAAAGAAAACAAGTTATTTATTTTTTATTTTATTTTATTTTTGGCTGCGTGGCCTGTGAGATCTTAGTTCCCCAACCAGGGATTAAACCCAGGCCCTTGGCAGTGAGAGTGAGGCGTCCTGACCACTGGACCGCCAGGGGATTCCCCAGAAAACAAGTTAAAATGACGAAAGGTCTTATGATATTGTATATTTATTGGAAAGTTAGTTTGACTAGTAGAGGGATTATTTTAAGTAGTTCAAGGACATGTGGGTGATCATCCCTTTTGTCATGGTCTACTTTGTACAGAAGTAAAAAAACAGCTCATTTTTCCTGCTCTGAAAATTACCTGTGGATTGTAACATGCATATATTAAACAAATATAAACTAGAGGAGAGAGGAAGGAATTAATATTTACTGAGCATTTGTTAGATGCTGTATAACGGAGTATTTAGCATTCACAACCTCCCAGTGAAATAGCTGTTAGCTTTCCCATTTTATAGATAAGAGAAAAAAGGCTCAAGGACACTTAGTTAGTAAATGATGAAGATAGGACCTGCACTAGGTCTCCCTGATGCTGGTGACTATCCTTTTTTTTAAACATATAAATTTAATATAATAAACATAATGCAATAATAGCTTAAGAAGTACTGAATCTCAGAACTGAACTAGGAATTTATCAGCATAAGATCTGTATTAGTATCATTTTTTTAAATAGTGGGGCATTCTTTTGTGTTCTTTGATGACTATGTCCATGTTTCCAAAGGGTCTGGTAGCCTGGAAAGCCCCTAGAAGCTGATAGGTGAAACTGTGTCACGGTGTGTAGTTTACATAGTGTCTACTAAAACAAAGACAGATTTTACCTTTTACCATTCATGTTGTCCTGTTTTCCACCTCACTTCTGGTCTTCTGCCAATTGAGTTTTGCCTTCTTCCACTCCATGTTTTCCCTTCCTCTCCTACTTCATGTCTTCTCTATTCATAAAATGTGAACTTGGCACCTGGAAGTTAATAGCAGAGAACGAGCCTATCAGTCTCATGGCCATGACTGTGGATAGTGCTTTGCTGAGCGTCTGCAGGAAATATATTTGCTGGGGTGAACTCTTAGGTGTAAACTCCTTCCCCCTTAAATCCTCCTTTTTGATATCAATGAGAAATTTTCCTTTCTCTAGGATATATTTTTCAAGGTAAATATGTTTATTTTAAAAATTATTTTGTGCTAAATAATATGACAGCATTTTGTATGTATTAAGTGATGAGTGGAAAAGTAATGGGTAACGTCTGTCAATTAGCAGCTTATTAATAAGGTGTGCCTGGATCAAGATGTTTTACTTCATGTGGGCGTTATTCATTGATGATTTTCCTTAAGACATCAAAATGATATCTGTTAGGCTGGGGTCACCCTATTAGCTGATAGTTAAAAAAAAAAAAAAAGAGGAGGGAGAGGCTCCTTATGAAGGTAGTCGAATAAAGGAATAAGGATATGCTACAAAAACAGATGCCACTAATTTGCACTTCTGTGGATGGCATACATTAGCCAGAGGATAGACATTGTCCACAGCTATGCATCACATCTTGCAAGTTCTGTTGGACTGTTTGTGCCATCTCTGAGACCCAATGCTTCCAGGTCTTTCCACTTCAGCTAGCTGCTACCAGTTACATGTATTGTAGGTATATACTCTTCCTTCACTGTTCCAAAAAAAAAGAGGGGGGTTAGAAAACTTTACTCATGCAACAAACTGAAATATTGTTAATTTTCAGGGTTGCCGCTAAATTATTAAAGATTCCTGTGTTACAAATGGCAAAAGAAGGGCCCCTTGCCTGTGTGGTTATGCTGTCAGGGCCCCCGCAGTTGTTGGCCCAGTTCATGATGTATTACACTGCTAGCATTTCAGCACTCTCGGGGGATCTCTGGTCCTACCATCATGTCAAGAGTTAACTATTTGTATCTTAGCTGTGTACTGCTATCAATACCGCTCCTATGGAAACCTCACTTGACGTCATTTTTGAATCTTTGCGACTGTAGTCAAGCTTCAGTAAAAGTCAATAAGAACATTAGACTGTTGTCTATATTATTACTTGCCACTTCCTGCCAGCAATCTACCAATTCATTAGCAGAGAGTTTTGGAACTCTTGCTTGATTATTTATGCAGTCAATAGCAAGGCTGGTCTGCATTCATAATTGTTTGATTTTATGGCCTCTTCTTTAAACAAACATTGTCTATGGTAATGTGATGCCCTGATGGATGGGAAAGGTTTTGTCTGTGAATATCATTTAGATAATTAAAAATGACAGATGAAATCGCCCGCTGTCTTGACCTGTACTTTGTTCCCTCAGTGATGCTGAAGAGATGCTGATTGCTGTCAATCAAAACCCATTGGAGGTTTGTAAATTCTGGCTGCTGTGAACCCTGACCCCCACTGTTGATCTGAAATAGATAATAACCTTGAAATACTATTAGAATTTAAAAACAGTTTTACTAACGGGGCACAGTATATATTTCTCTTCCTCTAGAACACAGTTACTTAATGTCACTTTTTGCAATATCCAGAATTAAAGTACAATATAGTGTTTAGCAAAGCTTAATGTAACAAATCAGAGCAAAGATCTTCCTCTATAATCCCCAACTTTTGATTAGGATTCCTATTTTCTGGCTAGGAAAGGACAAAAACTTAAGCTTTTGCTACTTCATTGGCTATTAATGGTTAGAATTATTTTGCTCACTTTTACTAATTCTGTTGTTGAATGAATTATTTTCATGCTAGCATTATCTCCATTTCTGATATTTTTCATATTTATCTTATAAATCTTTTAAGTTGCTACTTTTCCCAAGCCAACAAAAATAACACAACTAGAATTTTGAAGACAGTAGAGATCCAAAGGCCAATGTCTATACCAAAGTTCTCAACAAACGTCTTCAAAACCTCAGGTCAAGAGATCAGGCTGATAAATGCATTTGCCTTGCAAATTGTTCTTTATCATTACCCAGACACTTAAAATATATTCAGAAGTCCCACCGGTATTTAAAATATTCATGGAGGTAGATGGTGATGGAAATGGAGGAAGAGATCACTCTCATTTCTCAATATAGGAACCATCAAACTAGTCAACAGCAAAAAATCATTAGCAGATTCTACAGGCTTGAAAATGATAACAAATTAGGCTTTGACAGTTTTTAGTACACAGCTCGTAGCAAACGTATATAATAGCAGCAGCAGTGCCGTAAGAGAATTGCAAATAGCAGAGATCTCTTGAAAGGTAATTGAAGTAGTGTTAGTTTTTCTAGCAGAGAAACTTCTTTAGAGTTTAATGAATTTGTGAAGGGTCATATGAAGAGTTATTATCACTGTTTTGCATTTTGTAATCAGCAGATACTTTAAAATAATATTAGTTATGTCAGTGCCTCAGTGACAATGGAAAATAAATATTATCATTCATATTTGGCAGTAGATGAAAGTATCAGAAGCATAATTCTTACCTTAACTTTGAGGGCATTTATCCAGAATCAACCATTAACTATCTAAGGATATTACTATTTTACAATTAAAGTTTTTTTTTTCCTTTACCTTGGTAAATGAATTCTTTGTAAACGTTACCACTTGGGATAAATCTCTTATTGCCGATAAAAGCTGGTTAATATAGTAAAAATAAATGTGACTATAAATATGAATATACATATAAAACCTGTCCTTAAAATCTTAGACAAATTCTACTTTTTCAGTCATGTCTTCCTTTTTCTTTCTAGTCCCCTGGCATGGCCTATTCCTCTGACTTTTGTCATTTATTAGATATTGCCTTATTAGTACTTTCACTTATTCGTTCATCCACTCACATCGGGTTTTTTTTATTCATTAGTGAGTATTAATTAAAGATCATTTAGGTATCTGGCACTTTTCATAGCACCAATTATTCTGCATTTTCCTCCTATCTCCCCAGATAAATTATAAGCAAATGGACTTGAAGACCCAGTGTTGCCTTCATAGACTAGGTGCCTCCCTCTTCTGCACGAGTAACTGTCTCTCTTGAGGGGCTTTGCTCTTGCAGGTCCTCAGGTAGCATCTAATTAACCTTTGACATGGCTTTGTTTCACTTGGGTGTTGTAAGAATGAAGAGTCAGAAAGGGATAGTGAAGAGCCTATGAACTTTATTGAGACAACTAGCTTGCAAATTACGTTTTGCCTGGATTAACGGGCTCTGTGGCAGCATCTATAATGAAGGCTGAATCTTGGCTCAGATCATAAACATCACAACCGTAGCTGAATGAAGAACAAGATAACTCAACTCAGGTTCTATCCTAAATTCTCCCTTCCTTGTGCCTTTGACATAGTCTCATCCGATTTAATGGTAAAAGTCCAGTCTCTGTTTTCCTCGACTCTGAATAGGGCTAAGAATTATACATGTGAGATTTGTTTTTGAATTTTATTTTATTTATTTATTTTTTATACTATACATGTGAGATTTTGATTCAAGGAAAATATCTTATTTTACTTGGTCCTAGGTCAATTAAGTTTTTCATGGCAGAACTATTATTTGTTTCATGATTAACTCATACCCCCTCTGCTAATAGTTTAAGTCTGTTTCATCAGGAGAGAAAACTATCTAGCTACTGAAAAGTCCTCACACTTCAAGTCGATCTATCCCTTCTTCTGTTCTTTGTGATATCACATTCACAAATCATACGTAATCTCCTAAATACTGAAATCCTTGCCAAGGGAATTGTGTGCACATTTTATCTAACTTTTTTTTGGACTTCTTATGATGCTTAAAACATCATTGAAAGAATTCCAGCTGAACTTATTTCTTTATATTCACTATAAATTAAGGGTATGCATATAAGACATCTGTCCATAAAAACTGCTCCTAGTCTGACACAGCATACACAAATGCTTTATTTATGGGAATTTTATAACATTTAAACATATCCAATTATCAATTATTCCATGGTAACCTTACTTATATGCTTAAGATTTTCTTTCTGTCGTACGATGTGGACACAAATATCAAATGGTTGTGTTACAACAGATTTTCACACTATAAGGGTAGTATATCAGATTTACAGGGAATGGTGAGCTTGCATTAAGAAGAAAGTACTTTCTTGCCTTTCAAAAATCAGTTGTAATATTGACATCTAAGAGACCCAATTTTTGCCAAATTCATGCCCGTTACAGATCCCAAACTTGCTGCTGACCCAGTTTTATGTGTCTTACCTTACTCCTGAAAGAGAATCTTGTAATTGGAGCTCTACAGAAAGATTGAGCTCCTGCTAATATTTGTTAAGTACTTACTAAATGCTAAGCCACAATATTAGGCACTTTCAAACTGACATTACCTCCTTTATTCTGTGTTAAAGGCAACTATTATCCCCATTATTTATATGGAGAAACTACCCGTGAGAGAACCTATGTAATTTGCTCCAAGTCCCACAGTTACCTAGCAGCAGAGCTGGGATTCTGTCTTTAATTTTCTGAATATAAATCCCAAGTTCTTTATGCTACGACACTCTACTTCTAGATGGCTCCATTATATTAGCATTTTATTCTGATTAGTCTCTTGCACAAGGTTAATGAAGGTTAATGATAATAATTTTTATTGTTGCAAACAACTGCCATTGCATTATGTGTGCCAAGTTCTGTTCTGTCTCCTTACCTTATTTCAGTTGGTTTTCCCAAGAAATGTAGGAGACAAGTATTACATGTCATTTGGGGATGAGAAAACTGATGTTTAGAGATAAACTCATTCAAAGTACAAAGTGATCCAGCCAGAATTCAAATCCAGCTCTGCTGCTGTCCAAAGCGTATGCTCTGGCCCGTCACACTCGGAGCCCTAGCATGTATGTGGTAGAGCAGGTGCTCGATCAGATGCCTTTGATGTCAGCTCTAAGAGTATTCAGTCCCACACACACATCAAAAATAGACACACGGGTCCTCTGGTTATTTAACTGAATTTAATCCATTTGGGGGGTAATTTTTGTTTTGCTTCAGTTTACTAAGTTCAGCCAAACTGATTTATATGAAGCCTCCAATTATCTCTTCAGTGTGCCCATGCCAGAAATTTTGTTAGGGAAACATTCTTTTCATTTCTCCCTCTTAGGGAGGGATGATTAAGAAAAATCAGGTGACGTGGCAGCTGTGTCTCAGAGAGAAGTTTTCTCCTACCTGATTATCCAGTTGTTTTGAGGATGGCAGTTCGCACTGCTCAGAGTAGAGTCTAATATCCAAAGATTAATAATTTTTAAGGAAGTTAAGTGAAGCAAACAGCACGCCACTCTGTGCAGGGGCCCAGTCAAAACCACACTGCCCAATTCTCCTCAGCTATCGGGAAGACAATTACTGAACCTTTGTTCATGTCAAGTAAATGAATTTTGAATCCTCTGTATACTTAATTATCTAAGACTGAACCTTTGTTATTTTCCTTAAAAGAAAACCAGTCCAGGTAGCCCCATGGTATATGTTGGGTGCTAATTACTTCCCCAAATCTTAGTACTATTTTAACTTGTTATTAGTAATATACTCTAAGTGTTATTTGGATTTCTTAACATGCTTTTGTAAGAGCTTTCTCTTGACAAGAATGTTTATTTCTCCGGTCTACTTCTAGTTTAATGTTGACTTTTTGTCTCTAAATGTACTCTGGCTTTAAATAAGTACAGATTTTTAAAGATTTGTGATACAAATCTAAAAGTGTAAATCTATAAAATATTGAAAGCACTTTGCTCATGAATAAGGCCCATCTATTCTTTGGAAATAGTATTTTTAAGGCTTCATCCCAGATAGTGAGGAGGGCCTGACTGGTCATTTTGAAGAGACTGAGAAAGTCTAAAATCACCAAAATTTATCTAAAGCACATAAACTCTACATTTGAGTACAACGTGATCTTTTTTTTAATTCTAAGGGATTCCCAAGGTTATATTTGGCTACAATATGAAAATCAATTGTGGCAATAAAGGCCATGATTACAAACCTTTCACACGGTCCCACTGTGACAATTAGCTCCCAATTGTTAGACCGTTTGTTTATTAGAACATTAAGAGTTGGAACTGTCTTGACTTGTAACTGAAAATAGATTATTACTGAGGTAGGTTATGGACCTAAAGGACATGCCACAAGGTGCTTTACTGGTTGAGGTTGACCATATATTTCAAGATAATACAATTGGGTCACTTTTGATAGGTTTCAGGAGCATTGTTGTAAAAGATATCTAACAGGTGACTTTCCTCCAAACTCTGTCATACACTTGGTTTTCTTTAGTGAGAGCGAACTTTTAAAATAAGTGTATTGTTCCTGAAGCGAGTCTGACATACAGGCAGTATGATCAAAGTGATCGTTTTTTCCTTAGGAACATGGAGTGCTTGCCTCTTCTAGGAGAACAAGGTAAGGCCGACGTCCCTGAAAGTATGCAGGCTGTTTCCTAAAGAGCAACAAGGAGAATGGGAAAAAAGCCTCCATTAAACTTTCAAAGAGACATATGTTTCAAACAGATTTGCTCAGCACTTACTCTCTCTGTAAGAGTGCAGGGGTTCTGTACATGTCTCTGCACCTGGAGATGGAAAACCACCGCATGCCACGAGGAAGAAGATATTACAAAGACACACAAGAAATGCACTAAGTCCTTCCTAACATTGTTCTGAACTCCTGATTTGTTATAGTTGAAGTTTAGGTGTTCTCCCTCCCCCTCCCTCCCCCACTGCCCCGTGCCCTTTATCCCACTGAAATAAGCCATTTCGTTTCCTTTCTAAGTAGTTATTTCGATTAAAACAAAAAAATTTTTTAACTCACTAGCCTAAGGTCCAGAAGATTTCTTAGTATTTACTCTAAATCTGTGTTCAAAGACAGTATCAGGTAGTGGTTAAGGGCATGCCTTCTAGACTCAGACTCCCTTTATTCGGTACCAGGCTCAGCTGTTTATTAGCTGTGTGATCTTATGCAAGTTGCTTCAATTCTTCGTGCCTCAGTTTCCTCAAGTGAAAAATGGAAACCTAACTAATACTTAGGAGAAAGCACTCAGAATAATAGTGGACACAGTCAGTGCTCTATGCATGCTAGCTACTATTACTTTTTTTTTTTTACCTCAAATAATAATTTTGGTTACTTAAGACACTTTTTTTTTTGAGGCTTATAAGCAAAAAAATATATATTCACTGTTTCTGATAATTAAATTTGTTGTGTATTTTCTTCACTTTTTAGCATTTTATAAGATTTTTAAAGTGTTTTTAAAGATAGCTCTTAAAGTCCATTTTAGACTAAATATCTTTTTAAATTTATCCTCACACTTGTCATTAGAAGGGATTAATGAAATACCCAAATCTAAGTACTCAGAAACGCCAGAAATAATATTCAAATTCTAAGAAAAGAAAATGTCTTCAGGGACATAATAACAAATGTTCACCTGCAGGTGTGGAAATCTTACACCTTATCCTCGTGGAAAATCCAAGGCAAGTTCTAACTTGTTGGGGCTATAAGAGAAAGAGTAAAAAACTATTCTGGCCTATATGGGTTTATTTTCAATCTAATCTAAATCTCACAGCATTGGGGCTTCCCTGGTGGCACAGTGGTTAAGGATCCGCCTGCCAATGCAGGGGACACAGGTTCAAGCCCTGGTCCGGGAATATGCCACATGCCGTGGAGCCACTGTGCCACAACTACTGAGCCTGCACTCCAGAGCCCGTGCCCTGCAACAAGAGAAGCCACCGCAATGAGAAGCCCGCGCACCACAACGAAGAGTAGACCCCACTCGCCGCAACTAGAGAAAGCCCGCGTGCAGCAACAGAGACCCAACGCAACCAAAAATAAATAAGTAAATAAAATTTATTTTTAAAAAATCTCACAGCATTAAGGAAAGGCTAAGACTGGTGATTGGTCTTGCTGTGAAATTATTCTGCCAGATAAATTAATGGACCTAATTAACAAAAGTATAAACAGCTCTAGAAAGAATGTAGACGGGAATTTAGATAAACAACGTGGCCAGAGACATTCTTAGTTCAACCAGAGGAAAGTTTAACTCTGAAGGTCTCTTGCCTATTCTACACAAGCCACATTCAGTGGCATTTGAAAACTTTTTGTTTGTTTGTTTGGTTTTGCAGTACGCGGGCCTCTCACTGTTGTGGCCTCTCCCGTTGCAGAGCATAGGCTCCGGACGTGCAGGCTCAGCGGCCATGGCTCGGGCCCAGCCGCTCCGCGGCATGTGGGATCTTTACGGACTGGAGCATGAACCTGTGTCCCCTGCATCGGCAGGCGGACTCTCAACCACTGTGCCACCAGGGAAGCCCTGGAAACATTTTTAAATAGAGGAGATGAATGGTGTGTGTGTGTGTGTGTGTGTGTGTGTGTGTGTGTGTTTGCAAATAGGAAAAAAATTGTCACACCAGGCATTTTATTTATTTCTATCTAGGATTCCAGTTTCATCAAATTCGACCAGGGCTGGGATCCAACTTATATATTTTACATCCTTCCATTTATGGTGCTTTTCTTTTCACTTGAAAAGGGATTCATAAGTGGAAAGAAGTAGCCTCATTAGATTTCATACACATTAGATGGTGCAGAATGCAAGTTATAACGGGTCTTTTGTAATTTGTTAGTGAGTTAGCATACTGAGGCTGCTTTCAAGATGTTAGAAAATTATCTTTTAGAAGTGATTTACCCTTTCAGAGCCTTATGAACAACAGTCCTGAGATATACCTTGAGAGATTTGTCGATCTAATTGCAGAAATCTGGCAAGTCTGAAAATCAGATTTCCACCTTCAAGCATTGGTATTCAGAGGCCCCTGCGGAGGGAGCAGGATGAGAGGTGTTTGTTGCCCTGGCCCCGCCGCTTGCTATCACGGGTTTCAGGAGCCCACCCAGCACTTCCAAGAAGTGTTACACACAGCTACCTTATTCTTGGGAAATTGGACCTTTAGGTACTCGTTAGGGAAGTGTTAAATAGAGGAAGCTATAATTTGGTGGGTCCTTTTCTTGAATCTTTTGAGACTACATTAGGAAAACATTTAATTAGTCATGTCATGCTACCGTCAGTGTGGACTCCAGAGTCACATTCTACTCTGGCCCCGGCTCTGTTGCATGTTTGTGAGCACATTTCATTCCTCATTGTAAACCAGTAGTCCCCAACCTTTTGGTACCAGGGACTGGTTTCTTGGAAGACAATTTTTCCACGGACCGGGGCTGGGGTGCGGGGAGGGATGGTTCAGGCAGTAATGCCAACGATGGGGGAGCAACAGATGAAGCTTCCTCGCTCACCTGCCACTCACCCCTGCTGCGCGGCCCATTCCTAACAGGCGGGGGACCAGGACTCCTTTTGTAAATGGAGGATAACAATAGAGCCTGTGGTGAGAGGAGGGTGGTATTTTGAAGATTAAATGAGATCTATATGAAGCACCAGTCAATCAGAATTGGTTACTTTAAAATATATCTATTTAGTTTGTTACTGTTAAAGGCTTTTGTGTAGTAACAATAGCACAGACAAACAAAAACCGCCTCTTTCAGCTGCACCAGCTGGTCCCACCACATAGAACTTTGGAAAGTATACAACCACCCAACACACTGTCCAAAGGCCTTCATTACTGCAAGTCTTTGGTGGAAACACTCTCCTTAGCTGGGTAGCATGGAGCCCCAAGGATGGCAACAACATGAGAATCAACTCTATTTGAGGTTAACAGCCATATGCTTTATTTAAGTTGGAGAAAAAAGAAATGTAACCTATCTCCCTGTGGCCTGGAAGAGTCCACCAAAGACCAAGGCATATCCCTACAAACAGATATCCATCTAGAAAAGCCATGGCTGGCCTCATATCCACTGAGTCATGCAATCCATTACCCAGTGCACATTCTAGTCAGAAAGCCCTTTGGTGTGTCTAACTTAAGCTTCTCTGATAACTGAAGTCCCTTTCAAAACCAGTAGTTACTCAATTTAGTGGTATCTTTGTGCTCCAAGCTCTTCACTGTTTTCTTTTTTTTTTCTTCTTTATTTGAAAAATCCCAAACTATCAACAATAAATCGGTACCTTTCTCCAATCTCCTCAGTATCGAACTGAGACTTTAAGTAATGTGACCACCAAGGCATGGGTTGAAGGAAGTAATACTCTTTGGACCTGGGCAACCTCTAACTATAGTTTTGGAAATGCTTCTCTAATTAGGATGAGTTAGATGATGTGAGAAATACCCTCAGACCCTCACTTTCCACTGAGCCAGCTCTGCACTTGGCTAGCAGGCCTACACAGTCACCACCAGTTTCCCCTGTGTGGCTGAGAAAGTCTACCCATCCTTCATGGTCACAATCCTTCCCCGACTCTCAGGTCAGGGAGAAAGAAAGCTTAAGAATCACCAAAATGACCTCTTCCGTGGCCTCCGCCTGACTCACCACCCTCAGGAGGCACAGCCAGTTTTCTGCAACTCCACCATTATCCTGTTATTCTTAGATTTACTCATTTATGCATTCCTTCAACGATTATCATGTGTCTTCTGTATGCCCAAGTGCTGGCTGCAGAGACCGTCAGCACTGGCCCAAGAGCCACAGGAGTCCGTCGCTGCAGAGAAGCACCGTGTTTTGACAAGGGCTACTAGGCAGTTGTTCATGTGTGCTAGTTTGGTGGCCGATCAAGGTCCAGCAAATAATATGAGGGAGAGAGTCTCCAGCTCTCGTTGTGTGGAACAGGGCTGGAGAGTAATGCGTCTGTGCCACTGTAGGTGAGCACATTTAGAGTGTATGCTGAGACCTGGCGTTGGCTGGGGCTTAAGAATTTGTAGATCAAAGGGGAACCTCAGGAGAGACCTGTGAACAATAGAAAGTCACCAGACAAAACCTTCAATCCCAGTTTTCATTTTTATCAGCATTGCATTTCCCTACAATTGCAGCACTTTTTTTTTTAAAGGAATGTTTCCAAAGCCACAAAGCTTTGAAACATTAAAGAGGAATAAATGAACCAGAACTTAGAAAGTTAGCTTGCTCACAAGAAAATTGTAGGGTTCTTTTTCATTTGAAATTAATGTAAAGGCATTTCCCCGAGTACAATGAAAGCTTATTTGTTTGTTTTTGTAAATAGGCATTTAAAAAGAAAAGCATAAGAAATGTGTACCTCACTCTTTGATGCTTAGCAGGAGGTTTGTGATTTTTTTTCATAACTTAGGCCTAAGAAAAATGCAATAGTACAATACATCACTGATACAACAGTCTGATAGATTTATAAAATGTTTAGTGAATGTATTCCGCTTAGACCAGCAGGAACACCTGCTTCCATTATTCCATCACTGATAAAATGGTAAATAGCTTATGTCAGTCATGCAGCTTGCATGAAGCCACATAGTTTACTTCTGGGGTTGGTCATTTGTATGGATTTATATGGGGTTTGTGTTCAATCTCTTCATTAAATGACTCAGTAAAATTATAGGATCATAAATGGACAGTGACACCATTTTAATCTTCGTTCATTTTATCTTTTCTATCCACTCCCTACTCTTGATTGCACTTCCTCCAGTATAAACTAGAAGGTGCACCTTCAGGGATTAACTATTATTGTTGTCCATGGGTAATGGTGGCCATCCAGATGGTCAGTCTGATGCCATTTCTTTATTTTTTTAACCAGAGGAGTTTGACTTCTCTCCTGAGCAGTGAGAAGTATAACTTAGAATCTGATAGTCCTATATCCTCCCACTAAACAATTTAGTTAAGCAGTAACCACCAATATTTAAGAAGAAAACATGCAACCGTATTCAAATGTCATAAAGATGTTGCTATAAAGTAGCAGTAACCATCGTGCTCAATGTTCCTTCACTAACCTGGGAAGTACGGGCAGGGGACTAAAGGAAATGGGAGGACACATTTTTTTTCTAACTGAAACCACCCTCCTATTCTAGCTGAAAGGACTGACAGTTTCTGCCACCAAGTCAAAGTAGCACCTGCTTTTTCATATTTTCCTTGAACTGAGGGAATGAATCCTAGTCCTTCGTAGAGGTGTGAAGTTCTTGTTGGTGTACCATGCGTGGCAGGCATTCTGCTTTTTTTTTTTTAAGAGACTAAGAAGGAAAAAATAATGTAATGTTGAGTCATTACCCTTTTACTTTCTTGGCTTATGGAAGGGGCCTCTGTTAGCCAAGGTGAAACACAGGGCATCGAATGAACTAGAATTTTGCTGATGGACTGGGTAGCACCAGCAGGCAGAATTCACCCTTGTTAAGACAGAATTCTGTAGTGGGTACTGCTTTTTTTCCTTTTACTTTCTCTTTAGGTCCTACGGCTAACTAGACCAGTAATCTCAAATATTCTTTATTCTTTTTTTTTTTGAACAGTAATTGTTTTATGTTATCAACATAGAGCTTATATATTACCTTTTAGAATGCCATGACACTTTAAAAAGTTTTAAATGTTTATAAAGATATAGATAGGGGCTTCCCTGGTGGCGCAGTGGTTGAGGGTCGCCTGCCGATGCAGGGGGCGTGGGTTCGTGCCCCGGTCCGGGAGGATCCCGCGTGCCGCGGAGCGGCTGGGCCCGTGAGCCATGGCCACTGAGCCTGCGCGTCCGGAGCCTGTGCTCCACGGTGGGAGAGGCCACAACAGTGAGAGGCCCGCGTACCGCAAAAAAAATAATAATAATAAGATACAGATATATACTTATATTTCAAACCCTTCTGAAGTATAATTTTATCGAAGCAAAGAATAGTATGTCAAACAATAAGTTAAAGCAAACTACTTTAACTTGCTCCAAACCTTCCAATGCCAATGGCTTTCCATCTTTATCTATTCCTAACTAAAAACAAATCAGTTCATAATAAATATTCTCCTGGTCACTGAGATGCATGCCTTTTTATATCGGTGATTGTGTATTTACAGCTTTGGCTGTCAGATTCTTGAATATTAATTAGAGGCCATCTAGTCCATATGTCCACATTTAACAATGCTGAAAAAAGTTGTATAATGGGGACTTTGTGAAAATGCCTTAGGAGTTTATGGAGAATGATAGACCATGCCCTCTGGAATGAGAATTATGTATAGTTTACTCAGTTTCACTCAATCGAGTCAGGCATAAAATGTATTCAGCAGGTTATGATACCGAGATTCTTCTCCCTGAAAGATGAGTAATGTGAATAAGGGAGTTTTCCTGATCCGGTCCAGTCTTTGTCTGTCTGTCTTACATTGCTCCCATTTTCCCATGTCTGTATTGTAATGCCTGCGTCTATCCTTGGGGCCTGTTTGCTAAATCCAGAGAGTTCTTAGTCTCTGCTTTTGCATCTGTGCCACGCTTGGTCTTGATTAGTTGATTTCCACAGAAGGCTTTGCTTCCAGTACGCTCTGCACAGTGTTGGCTGCCCGCTTTCCTCTTTGGTGGGAATGACTGAGGTTGGCCGCATGTTGTTGTAGCTCTCTGTTTCAAGTATCTGGATGATCTGGGCCTGTAAGCTTTGTCAGCTGCGTCCTTTCTGCACTGTCCGCATTCAGCACCACTGTGGCATGGGGCAAGTGTTTTGAAGCCCTTCAGGCAGGAAGAGACCACTTCTGAACAAAATAAGAGTTGAAACTGGATCTCCTGTGGGACAGAGCCATGATGCTATTGATGAAGGATGTTTTCCTCCTTTCTCTCACCTCAAGTAATTTGTAAGTGTGTAATTCAGAAGTGTTTAATACTCCTATGCATTGACTAATAAATAATAAGTGTAAATCAAATGAACTTGAATGAACCCATGAAGCTGATTGATTCTTTATACAGTGGTGGGGTTTGACCAGACCACGTCTTTGCCATAGAAGGCTTTCATGAGGTGACTCCTAATCTCTTCTACTAACTCCAACTTTTAGATAAGCCTGACTCTTTCACATTCTTTTATGGGTATTTTGCTTTGTCCTAGGAAAACATTTACAGAGCTTCTAGCAAATCCCCTCTTTAAAAATCTCACAGCATTTATAGGAGTATGACTAAAATTCATCACAGATTTCTTTTTCCATAACAACAGGTGACTTGGATTAATGTATTGAAAAGCCATTTGCCCCCAACATTCCAGTGCTCTGTTTGGCAGTCTTCTCTTGGATGGATAGCATTTAACTCAGTCTGTTAATTAGGGTACCTTGCACTAACATTACGTTTTCAGAGAGCTGTCTATGAGAAGGTTCCTTCATAGAAGGGTTACTCATTCATCTACAAATAAGAAGAATAAAAAAAAGTCGTGTGTTCATTTGAATCTGAGTAGGTACCTCCGTCATTATTTTACTGTATTAGCCAACTCTTCTGACAAAAAAAAAAATCTAATACAAGAGAGATCTAGTAGTCTTCATTGCAATAAACTTTCTACCCAGATAACATGAGAAATGAAGGAGAAGAATAGCTTTCAAAAGTGAACTGTCTAAAACCGAAATATATGAAGTAAAGTAGATGTCTTCAGTGTCATGATGAGAATATACATTGCAAATTAAGCCTTTCTTCTTGGAAGATAACTACTGTAACAGAATTACTGCTTACCTGTTTATGGTCACCCTGAAACTGGTAGTTGGAAAATACTGAGCTCTGCCCTGCCACGTCTGCCCTCAGCACAATGGTCAGCAAGTATGAGTATGTGGGTAGAATAGAGTGTAAAAGGGTGGGAGAGAAGGGAAAGTAAAATAAGAATTGGAAAAAAAGATAAATTATCAAGAGCAAAAAGAGATTTCTCCTGCTTTCCTAGCAACCCCTGTTAAGAGTCAGGAATCTATGGGCCATGGAGGTTCCTGACCTCAGTATCTGTGACTCTGGAAGAAGCTGACTAGTGCTTTTTATACACTGCATGGGCATCTGGCACAAGAATGCCGGGAGGAAGGGGCAGTGGATAATTCTGGGCCAGCTGGTTTCCTTCAGCCCTTCATTCATGTCTTCCCTCATTCAGAAGAGTGTAATCCAAGTGTGTCTCTTCATTTAGTCAGATCTATTAGTTAGCAAAGTCTTACTCAAAATGGCATTTAAAAATACAAAATCAAAACCACAGCATAAAGCTCACAGACTGCTCGTCCTGATAGGTTTCCCTCTGTGTTCACACCTGAGGGCAGGGTGTGGGGGGAGAACAGGGGCCAGGTACACTGGTTTTAACCAACCACTCCATTTCTGTAACCCAGAATCACAATTATAAATACATTCAGAGACTGTGCTTGGAGGGGCAGACCCTTCTAATGACTTGTTAGCTTAACAATAAACCATTGAAGCTACTAATTTGCCTATAAACACACTATCCCACTGGAATTGCCCTACACAGTACAGTTCAAAGGGTCTAATAATTGCCCTGTTCTTTTTTATATGGAACTGTTTCAACCCCTGCTGAGACCCAGAAGATTAAGAATATAAAGGGAAATAAAGCTTCATTCCCTGTAAACTTGGCTCAAGACCTACAAATGATCTGTGGTCGCTAATTGAACTCTTTTATTTCCCCATCACTGAATCTCTTCAGTGGATGATGCATTTACGTGGGTTTCTTTTCTCCCCTCCGCTAGATGATGTGTCCCAGTCTAGAGGCAGTGTCATCCTTTGTAACTCCCTGCAGAACTTAGAAGGCCATTGCAAAGACTCACTGAATATTCTTCTTGACTGTAGAACACCCAGGAAAGTTATTTCTTCCATTTCCGCTGGACCTAGCTACTTTCTGGTCTCTACGGTCATTGGTAATAGTTATACAGCTCCTGAGGAGAAAAGTGTGAAGTCATTCCTTTTGAACTGGCATGTCCTTTATTTCCAAAACATATCCTTTGATCTCCAGGTCTAAGTAAAAGCAACTCTTCTGTGGCACCTTTGGGTAAATTTCTTCCAATTTTTTATACATCTTAAAGAGAATATATCCTGATATTAATCACCATAAGAGAAAAAGATATTTATTGATGTGACATATGATGTCACAACGACATTATGAAAAGGAATTTCTTCCAATTTTTAGTATTATGTTGAATTGTATGATTTATCAATTTTAGATCAAAAACATCAAGTATCAGCAATGGCATATGGTTCAAATAATAGACATGAAAACTGGCTGATTCCCAGTTTAAATGTCTTTCTCTTGTGGAAGTACAAACCAATAAATTGCCTCTTACTCACTTCTTAAAATTTTCAGTGCCTCTATTTTTCTCTGCTTTCTATCATCTCTACTTTTCTCTATTTTTGTCTCCCAGCTTCTTTTTGGAATGAATATGACTACTAAACACATATCCCTAGAGACTGTGGCCTTTCCCTGCCCATCTAATGTGAGGGAGAAGTCGATCTAACCACAGATGAACACTTTACTGCCTTTTTTTTTTTTTTTTTTTTGGCCAGGATATACTCAAGAAACAAATAGTATTGGTAAGATGCTTCTCAGCTGCAGTGAATCTTTCACATGGGTGGCTAAAATGAAAAAGAAAAGCAAAAACAAAACCCAAACACCAGATAAGTTCTGACTTAGCAAAATCAATGAATTTTAGGGCATTGCTTCCTTGATTAAGGTTTACTTGTAAGCAGGCAGAAGATAAGAAATTCCAGTGTGGAAGTTACTGGAATACTACTCCTTATGTCATTATTTATCACTATAGAAACATAATTCTTAACTTTTAAAAATTGCTAATTGTAAGGTGTTGTAAGTGTACATGACTTCTTTCAGGCAAGGAACTATGGAGATGAGTATTCTTTCCCAAATTTTACCCCTGATTTATCAGTACTAGATTGTCCTCATTTGTAAAATTAAATTATTAAAACTTGACTGATTATTAGGAGTTTTGTCTCCAAGTCTTCATAGCTATTCATTTAACTTTCCCTGCAAGAGTTGGGTTCTTTCCAATCAGATTGCTCTTGGTTAAGGCATGGTAGAAAAACAACTCCAGGTTGACTATTTCATCACTGGCCAAATGGTTACGGATCGTCCCTGACTCAACCTTGTCCTAACCCATGTTTGCTCTCATGCCATATACATGGAAAGGGGAGTACGTAACTCTGCCCTTTTTTTATCTGTTCTTTCTGGGAAACAGCCAAACATCCTTTCATAATCAAATACTTGTATATCTGCAGGCCACTGGCCACCATCCATACATTTATTGGTCATTGAACACCTTGCATGAGGTAATTTTCAATTATCTTATTAAACCAGAACAGGAATCTGGTCATGCTTCCTTTGATTATAAATGTAGCTCACGTTCTTATTACTGTTAATAGCAGTCCTCGTGGGGTGCCAGCGGTTTTCTGGGCACTGTCCCATAGGAAATGCTGTCCTGTGCCCTTTGTGAAGAAAGCACCAGGAACAAAAGTGCTGAGGACAAGACCTCACTCAGTCTTTGTTTATTTCAGAGGAGAAGGCCTACAATTGCACGGAACCAATATGATGGTGGTGTTTTATGGAATGACAAAAGTTTTTGAGGTTTCTGTCATATAGTCTTCGGGAGGAAGGTGGAGAGTGTAGAATACCTTGACAGAAAATGACTAGCAATTATGTCGTTGATACAGCTTTATCTCTGAACACAAATGCTTATGCAGCGGCAAAACTATCAGACCAAGCGATATTGGGAAGTATAAAACTTATCCCCCCCCACGGGTGTCTAAGTTCTCGCCACTGATAGAATCGTTTAAATATTTCCTATTTTTGACTTAAATACTTCAATTACTTTATGCACCAAATAATTTCAAGAATAGGGTCCATACTATTAGCTACAGGTGATTGTTTTTCTTTTTAAAGTAAAAAAAACAGGCAATTCTAAGTTTGTGGGGAGAGGAGTTGAGGAACCCCATTTAGTGATTCTGAGATTGTTCAGAAGGATAGTAGCAAATATGAGGAACAACAATATAAATTGAAAATTTTAGTGCCTATAATGGGAATTTATCACAGAAGACTCTAGTGGCCTTTATACTGAAAACAAAAAAGGACAATAACAAAAAAACCATTTGATCCTATATGAACTATAACTGGGTATTATATATGTTAAAATAGGTGTTTTAGAGTAAAGAGATAATATGGGGTTTGTTTCATCCTTAATATACAATTTTAGTTTTCATTACTACATTTTCATCACTTTAAAAGATGACAAATCATTTAGCTCTCTCTTTAATCTCATTTTTTTATTAAAGCACTAAATAGGAAAAAATGGAAGACAATCTAATTAAATATTTCTTTGAACTATGTCTTTTGTAATGTGGGAAGCAAGTTTATTCAGATCACCAGCTTAATTTGAAAGTGGAAGGAAAAAGTGCAGAGAGTTTAGTGCGATTTATTCATAAATCACGATTCCAGCAGAGTCTGTCTCTGAGCCTTTATGCTTTGCCCCAATTGACCTCTACAGAAAGGAGTAAGAAATGGACTTCCAGAGCCTACTAGAATGGAGTTGCATCATTTCATACCCTAAGTGAATTTTACCAAAAAGCCCAGCACAGCAAGCAACTAGAGGGGCTATCACTGCTAAAACACTGGCCACATTAAATATTTTGCAAGGAGTTGATGTGCTAAAGGGAAGAATGCATCATGTTCTAAACGACTGGCCTACGTTACTGCCCTCTTTGTAGCTCTTAACATTAACAATCCCAAGTTGAGTTGCTATTTTTTTTTTCAAAAATCACTGCATAAATGAAATCAATTTATAATATTTATAAACGTATTTCACGAATCCTTTTCTGGTCTAGTGTCATGAAGCTGCCTAAGTGCAAGGAATTAAAAATAATAAAAAAAGAAACCCTTAAAGGAGTCTTCCTATGGTACAAAAATTTACCAACTGTGACCAAGCTCAGGCGGCTTTTCTGCTCATAGTTAAACTCCAGTGACAAAGTTTCCTGAGGCTTAGATCGGATGAAGTACATTTGACTTATTTAAACTTTTGATGGTACTCTTCAATTTTGATATTATTCATCCATCCTTTTCACATCTGTCACAGTATTTCAGGCTCTTTTTCCTCACACTCAAATGATTGCTACCTACTCCTAAATTGTCCCCTGTCGTTCTGCCTTCAGGTGCTGGTTGATTTAATCCATCCTATACATAGTCCTTGGATTAATAACTAGTATGTGCTCATTATTTTTATCAGTCTACTGGTTTAGACAGCAGAAAAACCATTCCTCTCCACTGCAGTCCAGACTTCTTTTGCAGATAAACAAGGCTCCTTCTGTGAGGTCATCACAAAGATGGGTCCAAACCTACCTTCTGGCTCAGGTTGGTTTGCTCACTGTTCCTGATCTCTTGTGGATTTCAGTGATGTGCCTTCAGAGCCTAGACTTAGAGTCAGTCCTTCTTAGGGCTTCAGGTTACTACTCTCTGTTAGCTGGAGCTCACACTTTGGCTGAAACCAAGTTGCCATCTAGATTCTAGCCCAGTGTTTCTCAACCCGGGGTGATCTTGCCTTCCAGGAGACATTTAGCAATGTCTGCAGACATTTTTGTTGGTCACGGAGTGGGGACTTGCGACTGGCATTTAGTGGGTAGAAGCCAGGGATGCTGCTGAACACCCTGTGATACACAGGACAGTTCTCAAAATAAATTTTCTAGCTCAAAATGTCAATGGTGCCAAGGTAGAAAACTCTTCAGCCCTATTGCTAACGTACGATTTGTCTAATCTCAGACCAACTCTTTGAATACAGTTACCTGCCACTTCTTCATATGCATTGCTTTTTCCCCCACCTCTTTGTCTTTGCTTCTGCTATTTTTTGTTTGGACTATCTTCCCAACCATCTATAAGTGCTGTAACCTGGTGATATTCTGCCCATTCTTTCAACTCAGCTAGATGCTGTCTACTTCAAAACAAACAAATAAACAAAGACTTCCTGATTATTCCATTTGACAGTGTTTAGTTTTTTTTCTTGTCTGACACTTTTATGGCAAACCACCTTGTAGGGTGGTTGTGTCTATGTCTTATTTTCCATCCTAAATATTTAGATGTTGTATAGCTCAATGTACAATATAAAGCCAAGCAACAAGGCACCCAAGGACTTTTGACTCTCTGTCTGTAGAGTTTTGCATATTTTTAATCATAGCAGACTCAGAACTTAGAATTTATCTTTTTTTTTACCAAACATTATAGTATGTTTTTTTCACACTGCTACAGTCTCTAAAATTACTTTTAATAACTATATAATACTCAATCAAGTTGATATACTCTAATTTACTTAACTAGTCTCTTACTTTTAAGTTACCTGGATTTTATTTCTTGATAAAATAAGTAATAAAAAAATTGCATATCTTTGGTATGTAGCTTTTTCTCCTTTCATCTGCAGTATCCCCTTTGAACCGATTCCAAGGAATGGTCCAAATGGTCTGGCATGTTTTTATTGCTAGTGATTTGTATTGCCAAAATTATTCCAAAGTGATTTCTAGTTTAAATTGCCAGTGACAATGTTTGAGGAAACCATATACGTGAAAGAGTCAGAAAACCTAAGTTCAAGTAACATTCTGGCCCTCACTAATTATATGATCTTAGGCAAACCACTTAATCTGTTTGATCAGATTTTCTTACCTGTGGAATGGGGATAATAAACCTGCATCATAGGACCATGAACATTAAATCAGGTAATGTCTTCGGGGGGTAAGTTGTAAACCATAAAATTACCAATGTCTATTCAATAAATATTTAGAGACTTTATATGCTAGGTTCTGTACTAAGAACTAGGGATACAGAGATGAACAGAGTCTTGGCTTCAAGGAATTCTCAATGTAGTGCTGTATAATCATCAAAACGTTAATATTTTAGGTACAAAATTGAGAAGAAATTACCTTGTATAAAGTATAAGGAATTGAAAATAAAAGCAGTCCGTGTAATAGGAAATACAAGTATGGAAGCCCACCTATTTATTAAGATCATTGTTAGATTTCTTTTGATCCCACGTAGCCAGTTTATTCTCTCTAGCCTACGTCAGAGCTGCATTTCCTTGCTGGAATATATTTTTAGTGTTTCTTTTTTTTTTCTTATATGTTATGACAGCACTTTCCTTACTGCTATACTCAGATGTAAATTTATGTTCTTCATTTTTTTTTTTCTGGGAAAATTTGAAGCATTTTTTAAAAAGTTCCATTTGCTGCTGATGTTATTTCTCTATCCTTTTGTGAGCCGTGGGTCTCCAGAAGCTGCATGAGGGCATGGCCCCACTTGTGGTGGTTTTGTGACTCTCTCATCGAGACCGCTTTGCTTCAGAGTAACTGAGAGTGTTTAGGAACTCCAGCGTCCTTAGATCTATCTTTTGGAAATAGATATTGATTTTCCTGCCTTTGAGTGTAAAGGCCCAGGTTGAATCCTTTAGCTCCTCATCATCCAGCTTGCTGGGCATCAGAGGCTGAGGATATGGAAGTAACTACAGTAACATACATCAGAAGTGGCAGTGTACCAAACGTAAGGTAGATAGCTAGTGGGAAGCAGCCGCAGAGCACAGGGAGATCAGCTCGGTGCTTTGTGCCCACCTAGAGGGGTGGGTTAGGGAGGGTGGGAGGGAGGGAGACGCAAGAGGGAAGAGATATGGGAACATATGTATATGTATAACTGATTCACTTTGTTATACAGCAGAAACTAACACACCATTGTAAAGCAATTATACTCCAATAAAGATGTTAAAAAAAAAAAAAAGAACTGACAGTGTAAGGAGTGCTGGTGTGAGCACAATGGGACAAAAGTTCTGGCCTAAGGACTTGAAGCCACAAAAACAGATGGTTCATGAGCAGGGGCGGTTTACGGGGATGAAGATAATAAAAAATGTTACTGTATCTTTTATGTGCCCCCAGAAAAGACTTTAGACTGTTAGACTGCAAAGTGTCCTGCCTGATCTAAATTCTGCTCTCAGCTACTTGATTGACTTCATCCGATCTAGGATCTTCAGGATTTTAGAGAAAAATTCCCTTCTTTCTGGATTGCATTCTGGAGTAAAGCCCATCACATTCCAACCTCTTCCCTATTATTGCTGTTAAAACACACCTGTGATTACTGACTCATTCTTTTCATATTGAGTCATAAATGAAAATCAGCCTTCCTCTTTTGATGAACATATTCTTTCCCTCATCTTTATTTTTCTCAGAATCAAGTGAAACAGATTATGTCCTTAGAGGCCCATGCTATGTGGATATTGCAATATTTCCAGGCATTTTACTTACGTGTGCTAATGAAAAGAGAGCAGGTTTACAGACTGCAGGTAGATAGGAAGGAGTAGAGACATTAGGTTAAAGTACCTCCCACTATTCATTCTAACAACAAACATTTGTTGTCTTTTCCCTTCTCTGAATTAGCAAAAAATGAGGAAACAAGTTAAATTGGTGGAGAGAAGTAGAAATCTTTGTTAATCTCTTGTCTCTTCTTAACTTATTTTAGTGTTTCAGGTATGAAATTAAATCACAGGGCAACCCTAAGAGATATAATGAAGGGTACCAACCTTATTTTATAAACCTGGAGCATCAATTAGTAGCTTCCTTCAGTTATGTCATGGGTAGTTCAATGACAAAAGAGGTACAATTCAACCTCTGATTGAAAATCTTAAATTCCTATACCAAGCACTACTGCTGCAACATTCCTAACTGTCTTTTGCCCATTACTGACAGTTTTTACATCAAATCTAAGAAACAACTGAGACATTCATCTACAGTCCTTTCCAAACTTGTAATCTATTATAGAGCTTTTCTTTATATTTTCTTTTGAGAATTTAATTATTGATTTCTGGCAAGTGTTGCCCTGAAACAAAATACTATACTAGAAATGCTACCTTCTCAGAGAAGAATACTTGGGTCATCCGGGGACAGCAGTGGGGTTAGATGTCCTGGTGGTGGCAGGCAGGGCAATTTGATGCTGACTCTGTCTTCTTCTTAAGAATTACTGGTTTACAGAAACCGATTAAGATAGTACAGAATTGCCTTTAGGGCTTAAAGGTTGTGGAGTTTAAGGTAAGAATAGATAAGAAATTTAAATGGTAGAATTCCCTTCTTCCCTCTCCTGCTCTCCAATCCCTAAAATACACCAAAGGAAACTTCTCTGTTACTTATGAAATGTGAATCCACTGTCCTCATTTTTCCTGAAACTTGTCAAATGCCCAAATTTCATCAACAAATCTATTTTGTAACCAAGGTTCATAAGACTACACTTATGCCTGCACGAATGTTGCTCATGCCTTAGATGGACAACCTGCATGCAGAATCTTAGAGTTGGATTTAAAGGATTTCAACCTTCCTCCATATAATCCCATCAAGTTTATCTCTAATCTTTATCTATAAATAGAAGCTTTCTCAATCTGTTAACCTTGTTGAGGAGATTCCATTCTTATCTGGTAGATTCTTTACGTTATTCTACAGACAGAATTTGGGGGGCTGGGGGGTCTCACATTGGCCTCATTGAAAAATCCATGAACTCTGCAGGACGTAAACCCACATAGGCAAAGGAACCCGCACCCCCCACCCCCCACCCAAAAAAAAGAAGAGGAAAGAAAAGGAAAAAAAGATCAAAACGTTCTTTTCCCCGTCATTCCTGGGTTGTACCTTTTCTGGCCTTTAAGCTTAACTTAACTACATCCTTGCCTCTGAGCAAGCCTTTTATTTATTTTTTGTCCGCTCAAATCTTCTTTCTGTCCAAATTTTACACTACTCTCTTCAAAGTTCACCTCAAAGCCCATTTTGCCTGCAAGGAGATTGTTCTGATATTTCTAATCCTACAGCATATTAAACACTTGTTTCCCTCTTCTCTCAGTAGTATTCTGTATGTAAATCACCCTGTATGTAAATCACCAGCGCACACATAGATACTGTAGTCCAGTTGAGACATAGAGCGGATCTCTTATAGCATCCCATTGAGTAATCTGTATAAAATGCTTCTCGTCTTCACTGTGGTTTCTCCATAGCACAGCTCTCTCATATTTTCCATCCAAGATAATTGTGGTCCTACGTGTAAACATTTCTCAGACTGCCAGTTCTATGTTTCTGACTCCCCCTGCTTTCTATTCAGGCCATTCATCTCTCACCTTGACAGTATATATCCTTTACATCCTATAAAATGATGCTTCAAATTGACCTTTTCTAGAATATTTTCCTTGATGAATCCTACCTCTTTCAAAAAATATTTTGAGTTTCATTCCCTTTAGCACTTATTGCTGCTATGTATAATATAGGCTTGCGTGGATTGAAGTTTTATACTTATTTGCTCTTTTGGATTGCGCAACGTCCAAGTTTCTTTCAGCTCTCAAATTCCATACAGCTCCTAGGATGTCTTTGTTTCCAGCTACATGGGAGCACCTGTGCAGTAAACCCTTCTCTTCTTTTTGTATGTTTAAATCAATCTCTGCACACATCAAGCATATAGTAAGTGCTTATGAACCGACTCCATGTGCACAGGTAGGAAGCCACAGAAGATGGCTTAAGCTTCAACATGCACGATTCAGGTTGAACATAAGGGATAAATTCCCCGATAATAAACTTGATTGAAGGCAAAAACAAGGTACTGAAGAACAAAAAGGACTCTATTCCCTGGAGATCTCTAATGGGAAAAAAAAAATAATTTATCTTGGATGGAGTCAGGGCACTAGACTAGAAGATGTACTGAGATTTTATCTGGCTCCAGGATTTTATTAAAATCCTCACTGATAACACTACTTTCATAACATGTTTCTGGTAAGAGGTTTCTGGTATTATTTTTTTCTGTTAAAAAATAGTAAATACAAATAAATTGGGAAAGCCTAAATTATTTTTAGAATTAAACACAGACTTTCAGTAATTAAAACTTGGAGGGAACTACATGTTTCTGCGATACCTTTGTCAAGCACTGTTAAGTACATTTTGTTTTGTTGCATGCCTTCTTCAAAAATCCAAGAGAAAAATATTTTTAAAAAGATTCTTTTTTCCTGCCCAGCAAATGACAATATTTCTACTAGAGATAGGTACTTACTATTCTTACTCCATCACAAGAATTTTCTAATTTTGTAGAAATCAGAGAAGCTGGAAAGTGAATCCAGTATTTCTTTCTAGAACTTAACACTTCCTAGTTGCAGATGTTAGTATTTGTGCCTACTTGCATATTTCTTCTGAGCTTTAATTTTTTTCCTTTCTAATTCATTTATTTTGGGTTGTTTTAATATGGTTTCCAATGACAGCAAGGAGGTTTCTGGGGAGAGAAAAAAAACTTTTTAACTGCCGATGAGATGGGACTCTGGCTTTGCTTTCCTGAATAGCTTTTATTCTTATATGATTCTTATCAGGGAAATGGTTCTAAAAGTTGGTACTTCATACGTTCAGGCAAATGTATGCAAGATGATGTAATTAAGAACCCTATTCAGGTTAATTGATAGAGATTTTATAAATGAAACTTTAGTGTGTGAATCTGTGTTATCTTATCTCAGACCATGGAACATTGCCATTGAGAGCTAGAAATATTAAGTGCGTGTTCCTGGAAAATCCTCAAAAATCACTTATTTATGAAATAATAGTTTTGAATCAATAGCCATTAAAACCTCTATTGTAACAGGAATTGTCACTTACAGGTAATGACATAGTGTGGGCTAAAATATGTTCTCTAAAATATAACTGCAGTGTAATAGCAGCCTCATCTGATGTGGACCCTTACCTCTTCCCTTTGGATTCCATGGTGTTGCTGCATGACCCAGGGTGTGCCATGTCAACTCTGTGATTACTTTCTAAGTGTGGAAAACGGTTATTAGCAGGTCCAAAATTAAATAGCCTATTGAGACATTTGAAGGAAGATATGTTTGGATTCATATTGAATCTTTCCAGTTATCCAGAGGAACAAGTACACCAAGTCTTTTCTTTTGAACGACGTTGCCACATTAGACGTTATTTCTCCCCTCTGCAGCCCCATCAGGTCATTGATGCTGTTGCCCTTTAAAATGTCATCTGCCTTTTTGAGGACAACTTTTGTAAGTTATAAAGCAACCTTGTTAGTATGAGGGTCTTTCTGAAAAAATTAAGGAGACTTGCCTGAGGTAAAAGGGAGCGGGAAAAGAAAGAAACAGTGATAAATAACTCTCTTATTATTCTATTCGGTAACATGACTTGTTTTTGCTAAAAATCAGGACTATATTAAAACTTTTATTGACAGAGGACGTCTGTGTGTCTTCCACAGTATATTTTCCTTCTTACTGATGGTTTCAGTTTCCCTGGAGTTACACACAAATACACGCAGACACTTAAGGCTAAAAGTTTGTAAGGACAAATTATTAAATAACAAAATATTAATCAACCGAAGTGATGCAGGATGTGTTTTCAGAATCCACTTATAATCACACACACAAATTAGTTCCAGAGGAACCAGGGAAGCTGATATTAACCTAAACCTTTACAGTTTATTCCCTCCACAAGCACCTCCCCACCTAATACTCTACCTAAGCTTGTTGCTAAACCTCTAAAGTAATTGATGTGTGCCCGGCTCTTGCCCTGAGTCTCCCAGGGAAAGGCCTGATAGGCACTGAGTTGAGCAAACAAGAGAAGGAAGGGCCAAAGGCTGAGCAGCTTCTTATCTTGGATACCTACTTCAGAAAGAATCCAGAGTTTGCCATGAAGAATGGGATTGACACATGTACACTAATATGTATGAAATAGATAACTAATAAGAACCTGCTGTATAAAAAAATAAATAAAATAAAATTCAAAAAACAAAGAACAGACAAACAAACAAAAGAGTGATAATTAACAAATGACATGGGAGTCTCGCAGGCTTGTATGCTCCTGGTGGTGGGTAGTGTGTTAACAACTAGTCCAGAGAATTTCCACAGAGAGATTTTCTAAGGCACAGAAAATAAACTGTTTATTTTAAGGGACCGTCAAAGCAGTCAAATATTTTTACAAACATTTCCATTGACTCTTTGCTTCCCCCTCCCTACACTCCTTTCTATAAAAATATTTGTATTTCACTGTTGATGACTTTTGAGAGAATATTTTAATATAGTGGAAGATTTTTTTTTTCTATTTACGATGTCCTCAGGTTTTTATTTTTATGTGTTTTTGGCGGGGTGCAGATGGGAGAGAAATGCTTAGGGAAAATCCTTTTGGAGTTAAAACATTTTCATTTGAATATTTCTGTGATCATTGATCTTCCACACAGGGCTCCATTTATCACTTTAGACAGGCCTGCTCTTGCTTCTGTGTCTTAATGTTACCAGAGGCTTGTCCTACTATATGCAAATATAGTTATTTTAGCATAAACTCTCTTTTGTTCATCTGTTATCAGTTATTTTACCACCACCTACTGTGAGCCAGGTACTGTGGATTATAAAGCATAAGATTAAAGCTCTCCGCCCACATGGTACTTACAGTCTAACTGGAAGAACAGCTCATATACATATAAGACAGTTAGTAATACAGCATTAAGCACCAGCTTGAGTTGATATTGTAAGACACTGCATTGAGCATTATGGAAATTGTGATGAAACTCTAATATCTGATGATGACCAAAAAATGGCTTCAAAATGAAAGAAGTTAATGTGACTCGTTCATCAAGGAAAAGCATCTAGGCTGAGCCTTATTATGAAGAATAATATGATTAAGGAGAAAGAGTGGTTAGAGATAGCATTAGGGAAGGACAAGGCAAGAATCATTTTTTAAAAATTAGTCTCTATATATTAGGGTAAGATCAACCTATTTTTCACTGTATATACCTCAAAATTATACATATTTCAAAGAGAGGCATGCTTTGGTATTTCAAAACCAAAAAAGCTATGATTTTTGCGGGTGATGGATAGAGAAGGCCACAGGAGGTAGACTTTTTGAAAGAAACTTTATGAGGTATTGTTGGAAAAGATAAATCTTTATTGTATTTATAGGGAGTTGTTTCTTTAAAAGCATTTTTTAAAGCTTTTGGTGAAAAATTCTTGTTTAATGACCATGAATGAGACCAGAGGAGAAGATAATCTTTTCAGATAGGAAAATAAGAAGATAAAGGTAAATTTATTTTTAGAGGGAAATCTTCCACTTTCTAGATAATTAAAGTGTTTCTCTCTGATAAGGAGCTTGAGTGTAACAATTTCCGGGTCTTATGATAATCTGGTTTGTCTTATTTTAACGATGAAAAAAAGAAGTAAGATGAACTGGCTCCTGAAATGGTGAGAAACCGAGTGGGAGAAAACTCTCAAAAAATAGACGTAGGGGACTCTAGGAGCACTGCTACCCAAGTACATCTGTGGAGAGTGGGAATATACTAGTGTTTGAGAGTGGTTTGCACAGAAACATACTTTCAAGTTACTTTTTTTGAACTGAAAGCTTAACTTTAAAATGCAAGGTATTTGTCAACATTATCTGAAACACCGAACTAGAGGCAAATGTTCCAACATATTTGTTTACTTACAATTAAAGCTAAGCTGACATGTTGAAAAGATGGTCTTCAAAGATATTCAGAGGCTGCTAAATTTTTGTCAATAATTAGCCTTCACTTTGCTTTGTAGACAGGGAAATCATATATTTTTTTTTTCTCTTCATATTTGCCAAGTAAGGATTTTTCACTTTTAAATTTCCTCATCCTGGTGTTTGCATTTAAGCATTTCAAACGGACTCTTCACCCTCAGCCGCCATGTGTAGTATTGCATTTATGCATTCAACTTCTTACTCAAGTGATGCTATTTTTTTCTGCCTCAGCCTGACAGCCACTAATAATAACACATGAGGACAGTCAGACAAAATGAAGACAAATGCTGCTTGTCGCAGCAGAATCATAATGTCTCCAGACTCAGTAAAGACAGCCTAACTGTATGTGGATGCTCTTTATAGCTTATTTAGACCTGTGGTTTTTCCCTGTGGTTTTTTTTTTTTTTTTTTTTTTTTTTAAGCACAAACATTGCACAGAAATACATTAAGGCAACATATGGGCCTGTTAGTTAGCCAAAACAATGTGGAACCATGGAGAATAGAGACTGCAAAGCACAGATGGATACTGTAAAAAATTCATGAGTGGCATAACAGATCCAAAAGGTAAATTTTAGTCAAAATTCAAGTGGAACGCATAGGAAATACTTAAGAATTTGGCTTTATGAGGTTTTTCAAATCACACAAGATGAAACATTGTGAATATTCCGCAGATTTGTTTATGCCATAATGTGAAAAATCAGAGCTCATCATTCAACAATAATTACGTCTATATAGATTCATGCCATCAGAAATAGATTGCTGATAAACAATAGTGCTTTGCTTCTATTTGATGTAAACGTTGCAGTATTAAATATCCATATTATTTCCAGCTCAATATTAGAAAGTGTCAGTCATTGTGACAAGTCAGACAAGAGGAGCTCACTGAGCCATCCTGTGTGCAGCCAAGTACTGTCGAATAACCAGGTTTTCATGCTGTATTACTTTGTTGTGAAAATTGAGTTCTAAACAGTAAATTGGCAAATCATTTTCCCTCCCTTACATTTGGTTCTTTTAACCAAAACTGAAGCCTCAAGGAGACATTGGATTCTTATGTGTACATAATCAAGATGCACCTTGAATTTTGCAGAACACTTGACTTTTGAAGTTATCTTCACTGGGGCTTGTCATTGTTGTCTTTTCTTAGGAAAAAAAAAATGTTCCAGTCTCTGAGACCAGCCCAATAAAGGTACGGTTTGGGGCCTCACTATAGCCAATTTCATTCATAAAATTTCCTTAAGAACAATTCCTGAGCAAAATAATTCTGCCTAGTGAAACAATTAATTTGGTCCCTAAATTTCCAGTGGGGTGAAATTGAAAGAAAAGCAGAAAGGGTAGGGGACTGTTCTGTACATGCAGTCATAGAGGCATTTCCCCTTTAGAAGCTTTCAAATATCTGTGATGCCATGAGGAATTCAGCTATGTTTTGTCATTTTGTTGCTAGAAAGGTGATGCATAGTAAGCTATCCTTTGTATAAAGGTTTAAGTGATATCAAAGTGGTCAAATAAATACTTTAAAATCTTAAACACATTGGTAGACAAGTTGCACGGACTTACTCTTTTATAGTGAATGAGTTCGCTAATGAAGAGATTTACAGAGGGCCCTATTATTATACCTTGAAAAGACACTGGTACATTATTTAAACAACCAGAAAAGTATTTGATACTAAGGAGAAGATGATTGGATTGAAAGTAGATATTATGGACAAAAAGTAAATGAGATCACTTATCGAACTGGACCAATATTTTTTTGACTTATTTTTTTTCTATAAGTAACATCAAACAGGACAGGTTCTGTAGCTGGCTCTTATGCTTGGTACTAACACCACTGCTGGGACCTTGAGACAGCAAATTGAACTTTCTGATCGTTGTCCTAATAGCTCTTTCAGGCGGTTTTTGGTGTCCTTAGTGAATTAAAGTTTGCATTAGTGAACCCACTGAGCAGTAGCCAGGACTAATTCTCAGCTCTGTATGACATTTCACACATTGTCAGTTCTTAGTAAGTGTTCTAGGATAACATTTTGAGATCCTCATCTGAGAGTTGATGGGGAAATATCAAATAATATATATGAGGTTTGCCAACTACGTTGAGCCCAGTTCAAAAGTATGTCGTAGCGGATAGGTAAAGATGGCAGTGTTGTGTCTCCTTTAAGTAGAAGACAGATTTACTCCTACAATTTCACAAGTCTGAGAAGGATGTCAAGCAAGAAAAAAGAATGAAGAGACAGAGAAGAAAAAGTAAAAGGGAGCTGCCAAGGGGGAGGGGGGGTAAGGGAGGGAAGGATTGGGAGTTTGGGATTAGCAGGTGCAAACTATTATATATAGGATGGATAAACAACAAGGTCATACTGTATAGCACAGGGAACTAATATCCTGTGATAAACCATAATAGAAAATAATATGAAAAAGAGTATATATATGTATAACTAAGTCACTTTGCTGTATAGCAGAAATTAACACAACATTGTAAATCAACTATACTTCAATAAAAACTTTTTTAGAAAGTGAAAGGGATAAATTTGTAGATATAAGGAGAGAAAGTATAATTATCTTCCTTTCTTACTGATTATACCCACTGTCCGTTTGGAGATTCCAAGAAGGATATGGAAAATGTCAGATGTATTAGAAATATGTGTATATGTGTACTATATATATATATGTGTGTGTGTGTGTGTGTGTGTGAGTGTGTACACACACATATGTCTTTTATATTTGTATTTTCTTATAAAATGCAAGCTTCATGAGGACAGGATCACATTTATTCATTGCTATATTCCAGCCTCTAGAAGTGTACCTGCTGCAAAGTAAACACTCAGTATTTGTTGAATGAATTTCTTAAAAGGCAATTTTCCGTATGTTCCTGCTGTCATATAAGGAATCATAGATTTGTTGATCTCTCTTTAAAACTGTTAGTTTGGTTAATACTTAACTAAGATGGCTGCAGAGTAACACATTTTAGTTCAGAGAGGTGCCATCTGGGTGGGTGAAGAGAAATACAATAAGGAACTTTTAAAATTCAGCAGAATGAATTTGTCTTCTTTCCTCTGATAGAGGAACCCATAATGGTCAGGTCATTTGGTTTGTTCAGTATATAGCATATGTTGTGGTGGGGGACCCTTCAGCAAGAAACATTTGGTAGGGGCGTCCCTAACACTATTCTAGGAGAACTAAAAGTAGTCCATGATTTTCCTTTCTCTGTAGTATAAAGAGTGGAATTCACTGGACACTGTGAAGGAAGGTGAGAATTCTGCACTGACAGTTTGGTGGGCAAGTTGGGTTGCCTGAGTTATATTTCCAGACCTAGGTAACCAGAGACCAAGAAGGGCATAAGAGGTTTATTGATGATCAAGACATTTTGAATTGATTCTCCCTACTGACTGTAGTCTTTTTGCCTTTTTATGGGATTCAGATTATTTAATTTAATTGTTCTTAATTTATGCACTATTACTAGATTTGCTTCAGGGAGATGTGAGATGTAATTGGTTGCATTTGACATTGTCTTCCAAACACAACACTTTTGCCAAAAAAAAAAAAAACAACCTTGCTGAAAATCACCAAAAGCGGAATTTACAAAAGGAAATGCACATTTTTATTCTGATCCCACCTTGACCAATGTCAGAGTAGCATGCTTGAGAAGTTAATATACATATTAATATCCACTTTATTCATTATTCCTTGTGTAGTATATATTTATTATACATGGCATTTTTAAAGAAATACTAAAGAGAAAATGTACTTTAATTTAACAGACATGTTTTGAGCACCTATTATATGCCAGGCACTGAGAGATTCAGTGGAAACAAGTAAAGTTCTTCATGTACCTTTTAGTCAAGGGAGAAAAACAGACTTTAAACAAGTAATTACAGATGTGATGGATGTTAAGAGAAGAGTGCTATAGAAGCTTATAGCAAAGAATTTAACATAGGTTAAAATCAAGTCAAAAGAGCTTGACAGGATTAAGGAAGTTATGGGAGAGGGAATGATCTGAAAAGAAACCAACTTGTCTACTATGTCTCTCCCTCCCTCCCTTCTTCTCATAACTGAATATTTAACAAATATTGATTGAATATGAACAATGGGTCAAGCAAATGCCTAGAGATATAACTGACACAGCTCAGAGCATGGGTGAGATTGAGGGACGTTACGTAAAAAGAGAACAGAGATGAGTTCAGAATAGTGCTAATACTTAAGGGCCAAGTAGGGACAAGACTTAGAAGCAATAGAGACGTAGGAAGAAAACCAGGAGAGAATGTTAGTACCATAGAAACCAAGAAAAAGAGCATTTCAAGAAAATGAGAAGATAAACAGTGTCAAAGGCTGTGGACAAATAGGACTAGGCCTGAGAAACCTCTGTTGCAATCAAGAGGGTTATAGCGAGATCCCAGTGCGAACATTTTTGGTGGAGTGAAAAGTGTGCCAGACATACTGGAATGGGCTGAAGGGCCAATAGGGAGATAAGACAATGAAGGACACTTGTCGCTCTAAAAGTTCATATTTAAATGAAAGTGCAAGATAGGATTCTACCTAGAGGAGGATATGGAGTTGAGATGGGATATTTTCAGATGTCCAGGAGTTGATGAATTAGTTGTATTTGGTTGCAGCCAACAGAATACCTAACTAATGGTGGCTTTATTAAATGACCTTTATTATTTATTTCACGTATTGAGAAGACTGGAGATGGATGGGCCCAGGGTTGGTGCAATGGCTCAAAAATATACTCAAGCCAGGTTCTCACTATGTTTTCACTCTACCTTTCTCTTGGATTTTTGTTTTTGTGCTTGACACCTAGTGGACATTAGCAGGCTTCTTCAATTCCATGTTAGATCATTCAAAACAAAACCAAGAAAGCATGATCCTTGTTCTCTGTCTTTTTATAAGGGAACAAAATTTTTTCCAGACTTTTCTTTACCTCTACTCCATCAGACTTCTATTTATAGCTTGTTGGCTAGGACTGAGTTATTTGCCCATTCTAAATGAACCATTAGTAAAGGAGAATGTGGTTACCAAGCATAATTTAGACCAGGGGTTCTCAAAAGGGTGATCTCTGGACCAGAAGCATCAGCATCCCTTGGGAACTTATCAGAGAAATACAAATTCCTGGACTCCATCATAGCCATAGTGAACGTGGAGCCTAGCAGTCTATTTCAAACAATCCTTCTAGGAAAATCTGGTACATTTTCCAGTTTGAGAACCATTGGTTTAGACTAATCAAGTCATTCTCTGGTGCTGGGGAGAGGACTCATGTTCCATGAGCTCATTGCTTTCTTAGGAAGAATGGGGCATGGCTGTTTGTAGACGTAGAAAAGTGTCTGCCATCCTTGACTTTCAACATTAAGATAAATGAGCCAGTAAAGAAAGAGGATGAAGATAAGAGAGGGGGTAATTTAGAAGGGAGATGAAAGTGAGGACATTCATGGACTCAGGGGGAGGAAATGGCCTTCCCTGTGAGGATTCCACCTCCATATAAAGAGAGCTTGAAGAAAAGGGTGCGTGCAGAAGCAGATAGGCTGGTTGTAGGAGGGTCAGAGGTTTCCGGGAATAGAAGTACAGTCGTCTGCTGAGAGGGGCAGGTGTGGTGGAGGTACTATCTGAGAGCGCAGAGAAGGTTTAAAATGTTCGTAGAGAAAGGGAGAGCTTACTCACTGGAACCTGTTGGAATGTATACTAGGTTGTAAACCTGGTTGAGGTCGGTAAACCTGAGTTCAAAGTGCGATAATCTGCCTGCTTGTGTGACATGCAGCAAGTGGGTGTAGGCTTGCAGCTCAGAGATAGTTTGATTCCTTCCTCTAGGATTGTGATTTTGCCAGAAGGATGTGACAGAAGGTCGTGGGCAAGGATACTTAGGATATTGTTAAGAGAGGGGTTGAAGTGATGAACCAAGCAGTCTATGCTGAAGGGGAGGGCGAATGAAGATAGGGAAGAGGGGAGGGTTGGTCCATGGAACCCAAAGTCGTGATGGTTTTTTTCTTTTTATACATTTGGTAAGAACCATCCTCAAGAATAGGTCAAGCTGTATCCACATTCTTAATTAAGAAAATTGTCTATATCATGACCTCTTCTCTGTTTATCATGGGAAGTTGGAGATTTGTCACATTTGCAGTGAGGTATGGCAGATTTTTCCTTATCACTCAGTTGTAGGACATTGTGCAGGAAAATAAGCCAGAGCCTTTAATTTGGCTTACCTTGATGCTTTTGGACCTGTTTTATTTTTCTTTATTGACGGACAACGCTTTTTACAGGCATGATTGTATAGGCCTTGCACAAATCTTGGTAAGTCATATGTATAATATAAGGTGGAAGACTGCCTTTTATCCAGCTGGATTTATCATTTCCTTTGCCTAACAGAGAGATAGTTGTAATTTCCTAATGCAGTTGATAACTTGAAAGATTTTAACATTTTATCTTTTTATGAAAACAATCTCCTAAGAGCTAAGGAAGAGTCATTGTTTGGGAAGACGGTGTTCTTCTTCTTTATCTGTATGCAAAGCAGTTGCTGTGCATCCCAGCTGTGGCCACATCCAACCCGGAGCCTGTTTCTCTCTGCCACTTGCCATGTTCCTCCCCGGGTTGTCCTAAAAAAGTACAAACCCACCGTACGAATCTGAATCACAAATAATTAGGCACACGTTTCCTGCTGCAAACATCATAAAGTAAATTCCATAACCAGGAAGGCGTTACCTCTATGCTGTGCCATGTTTTGGAACATCCACTGTTGACTTTTTGCCCTCTGCACAGCATTTAGTGCAGGAGCATCACCCTCTCCGTGAGTGTGACTAAGGGGAAGTCAGCTGCCAGGCTCTAGACATTCATGATATGAGTAGAGCACAATGAGACTCTGTTCCTAAGGAACTTTGAATCTGCTTCCAAGAGAAAAGAGCCAAGTGCTTTGAAAGTCAATAAAATTGTTGGAATATAAGTTCCGTAAAAACAAAGATTTTGCTGATTTCGTTCCCTGCCGTATTCCCAGTGCTCAGAACAAGGCCTGGCACATATTGGCACTTCATAAATATTTGTTGAATGGATAGTGACTCTTTGAAGATCGATATTCTTCTGTAAATTTTGGTGTCTGTTAACAAAATAGGTCTTATTGTTTGGTAGTTATGTTAATGAAGGAGACCACCACAGGGAATGGAAAAAAATGCACAGTACATTCATTTACGTATTTCATTTATAGCAACTGTGATTATTCAGAGTTTATCATTAGCTGAACTAATTCTTCACCAATATGATTCGTGCCTACCTGTGTGTTGTTGAGAATAATTAGACATACATAGGTGTTAGAACCCTTGCAGAAACAGTTTGGGCATTTTATTCTGTTGGTAGTTTATGTTTCACAGTTAAGTTTCGTTGAGTAATAAGATGGAGAACCTGTGGGCTCAGCTCCAATGCATGACAACTTGGATTCTATCCCAAGCCTTCCAGAGAGGCTTTCATTCCATGGAGAGCTAGCCCTGCTGGAGGACACTGGAGAGGAAGGACCATGAGTCGATCAAGTGCATGGATGTTGAAGTTAATTAGACCTGGCTTCAGTTCCTACATTCCCTACTTGCTAGCTGTGTGAGCATGGACACAGTTTTTACCTTCTCTAAATTTTAGTGTCCTTCATCTGTAAAACAAGGATAATAATAATATCTATCTCTCAGGATTATTGGGATTGAATGAAATATTACATGCAAAGTACTTAGCACAGTGCCTGGCACGTAGTAAGTACTTGATAAATGTTAGCTGTTACTATCAGCTATAGTAATGAATTTATGAATTATGCCTATGAATTCGTTTATAGATTATATAAGTCCCGATATATGTTTGCTGTTGCTAAATTCAAATAAAGTAGTATAAATTACAAGATTGCTAATGCGGAACATGAATGTTCATTATAGATTAAAATATGAAGATCTCACTTCCTCCAGCAATTTGTTTAATCTAGTTAATTAGGAAATTCTTTTATGAAAAACTGACTCGTTGCCATTTTAGGTGAGTGTGTACAGGCGTTCAGAGTGCCACTGAGCGCTAGGCCAATCCTTAGACTGTTGGTGGACTTCCCACCACTTGTAAACATAAACCATGCTATCAGTAGGAAGAAATGGCATTTTTTTTTTTTAAATTCCCTTGGCATTGTCATTCTCATTGACTCATACTAGATGACCCGTCTTCTTTTTCAGGCTTTATCATTTTCTTCACTATTTTTATTTATTCAGGTCAATCAGTTGTCACACAGGAAATCCTAGCTCTCCAATATAGTACAGTCAGCTTTGTAGGTTGCTTTTTCTACGTTTTTATAGGGACACCAGCAAAACTAGAGACTATCTGGAGAAAGGAAACCAAGATGATAAGGAACTTGGCAATCATGTTCTTTGATGAATGTTGAAGAAACTACAGATGCTTGAGCTAGAGAGGAAAAAAGTAAAATGACTTACTAGGAATATGAAAGTTATTCCCAGATATTTGTAAGGATATCATGTAGAAGAGGACAAAAATAGCATCTTTGTATTTACAGAGGAAGGATGAAAAATAAATAGGTAGACGTTAAATGGTGTCCAGTTTTGGTAAGCATTAGTTAAATGAACCAGTATCTGTAAAGTACGTCATGACGTTCTCAGGCACCGTTCAGCTAACTCTCCTCCCCAAGATATAATGTAGCTGGCTAGGGGTAGAGTCAAAATCCACCTTTTATAACTTCAAATTCAGGTTGTTGTTGTTGTTTAATCCTATGACATTTCTTTGATCCTCATGAAGTTTAGTTCAGTGGGTTAGAGACTTGTACGGTTGAGAACAAGTCCAGGGTTCCAATTTTCTATAAGGCAAATTACTTTTATTCAGTTCTACGATGACACTTGACACCCTGTCCTTAGCCATCTAGCATCCAGCTGATGCTTTTGATTCAAACAGGAGACAGAGTATGTATGGAGCTCTCACCGTTAATAAAAAAACCATTTAAAAGATATTTCCTTTTGACCATGGGTCAGTGATATAACCTTCATATGAGAAGGACAGTATATTAACTTGAGGGTAAGTTGTGACAAGTGTCCCAATAGTGCCTTATTAATGAATATCCTCTGATCTCTACATAAGAGCATAAGCAATGAGGAAGTTGAAAGAATGAACTTAAATAAATGGGACTAAGAAGATGCATTTTGAAAGTTTGGTTGTGATGATGATAATTTGTGCCACCCAGCTGTCCCTACTCCAGGGGATTTGTTCTTGGAAATTGTTTATTTTTCCATGTTTCTATGCAGAAAGTTGTGAAGCTAAAATTTTCTTCCCTATTGTAGCTGCCCATCAGGGCTGAACAAAGAGTCTGAGGGCACAGTGAAGCTCAGGATTCTCTGCAGGGCAGCGGCTCATCCGGTCAACTCAATGCGGGTGTGAGCCCTTCATCATTTAGATATAGGGGAGTGTTGCTGGTGTCATTGATGGAGCTGTTGGTTTAGAAAATTGCAGCATAATCTGGGTGGGTATCCTGAAAACCCCACACATAAATTTTCCAAAGAAATGAGACTTTATTAAGATTGTAAAATAAGGGGCCCTGGCCATAGCTCTTACATGCTGGCTGAACAGCTCAGGGTCGAACTTCAATGGTACGGGACTAAAATCAGACCCTGGCTCTCGCCTCTATTTTCTTTTTTCTCCCTCCTTCCTTCTCTCCCTCCCTTCTTCCTTTTCTGTCTTTGAAAGAAAAGAGCAAGCTATTTTCTAGGAGTAAAGGGTAAACTGATAGGTTATACTTGTCTGTGATTTGCTGACGGTCACACAGAACACTTCCTGAGTGTTTGACTCACTATTCATGTAGTCCCCACTCTAGAATTTGTTCACATTCTTCAGAGCCCTGGAGCCCTGAGCAGAGCCCATGTGATGGCACAATTCCAGCAGTATTCTTCCTTCTCCCCTCTCCCACCACACTCCCACTCCTGGGAGGTCTGCACTGTGACAAGACAACCCTTCCTAGCCCAGTGGATTGAAAGCACCGATTCACTGACACTTTGAGATTATTCCAGAAACATAAGTCAGGCAGCAGAATTGGCACCAGATTTCCTCAGACACTGAGGTGAATGCTCAGGGAAGGTTGTAGACTTACATTTGATTTCTACATCCATCTTCTCCCTGCAAATTAAGTTATTAATTTTCCCACATGCCTTCTTGTTTAATGAGAAGAGTGGTGGCCTTTATCTGTGCATGTGTGCAAACAAAACATCACAGCAGGGGCTCCTGAACTGCCCAGGCAAGCTGAGGGGTTAAGCAGTCAGATGTAACTGTCTTGGTACAGTTGTGTCATTTGCAAAAGTCTGGCTGGCTGTTGGCATCATATGGGAGGATTCAGGCTCCAGAGCACCTCCCCACACACATATTCAAAGATGAAAGCTCCTTTTACAAATACAAAAGAAAGATCAAAAGAGGGAAAAATAATAGCATTTAAAAATGCACATGTGGAATGAAAAATTATGATATGATTGTTTCTCCAGGTTCCATTAGAGTGGTGCTATTTTCTGAGATGGTACAGTGTTGGTTGATTACTTTTCCATAAAATAATGGATAATTTGACTAAAAACAAAACAACAAAAACCCCACATGTATCTACATAGATTGTTTATTATGAGTTAAACATTTTTTTACATGTCAGTTTTTGTTTATTGAAGGGCCATTAAATATACGTTGTCTTTGGTCATGGATTTGAGTATTGGACTTGCAACCAACCAACTCTAGAGCAATGTGATTCCCATATCCTGATTCTAGAGTGTCAGGTTTATGGCTCTGACACAGGAAAAATTCCACTTTAGTGATTACAAAAGATTGTAGGTTATTATTTTAAAGATTTGTTATCACTTGCTTTTGTTTTATAAATGGCAATATTTTCTTTGGGGATCTAAAGTTCACCTTTTCTTAACAAGTGCCAGGGATGTATCCATTTATTAAAATTAAATGCAAACTTTAAGGTGGTGCTTAATAGAGTCAAGTTTGGTGAATCTTTATGATAAGTTCGAAGCTATCTATAGCTCCCAGATTAAGAACTTGATGATCTCTTTGTGCCCTCACTGCTGCCCCCCACCTTTTAGTTATTCCAAAGAAAACAATAAAATTTTCAGAGTTGTTACATAATCTAGCCTCCCCTCTTTTAAAAATGAAGTCATTCAGCAGTCCATGTGGAAAGTACTGATCAGTCTCATCACTGTAACGTTTTATGTATCACTCACTCATGCACAATGTGACATATAATGTATCATATCACTTTATATTTGAAAATGCATAGTTATTGCGTTAAAAATTAAGAGAAATAGTCATTATTACGTAAAGAGGGAATTATTTGTCTAATTGAAATATATCTAAATAGTTCATAAAGGAAAAATATCTGCAGAACTCCCTATCCCCTTCATTGGGGGAAAGGGGACGCCCTTTCAATGACAACTATAGTTTCTAATAAAAGGGTAAAGTTTGTACAGTCTTTTTTTTTACAATATATTCCTTTCCGGAAGAAAAATGGTTCCCCTTTAATAAAATATTTCCGTATATTTGATTTGTATTGCTATATAAATGTAATTAAATGTACATCTATACAACTTGTGGACACGTATTAGTTGATTTTGCTTGCATTTTACTGAAGACTATCTGGTCTTAATCAAGTATTTTTCATAGGAAAAGTATCATGAAAATCTCATACTTATTCATTTATAAATACATGAAATAACAATCTCTAGGAAAATTGATTGTAAACCGTTGGCTAGTTTGGAATAAACCTTTGCTAAGCTCAATATAGTTTATTAAAAGTACCATGTTGGCTCCAGTTTGAATGGCAGCCTCATTTTTCACATTCTGTTTCAAAGGAGCCCTCTGCTGGACAGCTCTGCGTGACATCACGAGCACACACACATTTTACATATGATTTATAGGCTACAGCTAATATAACCCAAAAGCCATTTGTGATTGAAACTCTATCTTTGCAGACTGAAGCATCACTGAAACCTGTTTTGTCATCATTTTTTCATATTTAATGAACATGCAATTGTCTAAAAATAAAATGATCATCCTTAAAGTTTACTGTAAATCACTGTATATCAGCATATTCCTACACGTGAGATAATCGTACTAAATTAACCTTCATTACCAATAATTTTAGTAATGAATTATTCAGCTGATATGCAATTATCACACACATTTCTAAAGCAATTACTTTATTACATGGGTACTCCAGGTCATTGATTTTACTTGTCTGTATTGCATATGTAAATGTAAGAAATCTTTGCATTTACCACACTTTCAAAGGCAGAGGGTTCTTTCACGTTGTTCAGTGTCACAGGGTTGTGAGGATATACAGCTAGCATTACAGACATTTTAAGAAACGCTTGGGCTTCCCTGGTGGCGCAGTGGTTGAGAGTCCACCTGCCGATGCAGGGGACACGGGTTCGTGCCCCGGTCTGGGAAGATCCCACATGCCGCGGAGCGGCTGGGCCCGTGAGCCATGGCCGCTGAGCCTGCGCGTCCGGAGCCTGTGCTCTGTAACGGGAGAGACCACAACAGTGAGAGGCCCGCGTACCGCAAAAAAAAAAAAAAAAAAAAAAAAAAAAAAAAACATGCTGTGTCAGAAAATTGCTGTGTTAAAATCGGGCAAAATAATAAAAACAAACGAAAAAAAAAAACCCAAAAAACTACACCATGAAGTTATAGGAATGGAATGTTTTTCTGGGTGATGTATCTCAGTAGGTTCGTACTATCATTAATTATATTCTAAAAGTTCCTATTAGTCAAGAAAAGGATACAAATTGACTTCAGCTTATAGTTCTATCTGCATTTAGCCTCACGTTTAAGACAGCATATGGAAACTGCACAGCATAGTGAAACAAATATAATCTTTGAAATTAGGCTGAGTTCAAATCCAGCCTCTTGTGACCCTGAATTATTTAACCTCATCTTTAGAAAAGAAAAAGTGAGATGAACTCAAGAGTGCTGTGGTAAGGATTAATGGCATCATATATATAAAGTGCCTAGCTCGGCATCCAGATAATTGTGAGCCATGGTGCCGGAATGTTCTCTGTGCATTTGGAGGCAACTACTAGATTTCTTTGGGCAGGTGTATGTTAATTTGTTATCAAGCAGCAGCTGAGATAGAGCCCCATATTGTTGGACTTCATTTATATGTCGCAAAATCAGTTTAGTGAAATAGACGTCATGAATAGTATGATAATAGTTTTAGGCAATACCTTACCTTGCAGACTTTAGAGTTAGACCCAATTCTAAGTCAAAAGCCTGAAATCAGCCTTTTTTCTGAAAAAACCTAACCAGCAGGAGCCATAAGTTTTTATTTAACGCAGGCATATCTTTAAAAAATAATGTTCGAGATGAAAAGAACTAGTTGTTTTGGAACCGTTTAGCAAAACACAGTTATCAAATGTCCATGGTTAAGAATGTAATAGAAATGAAGAATGGCATGATCTGAGAAGGTATTGTTAGGTCACCCCTCACTTGTTCTGTCTCTGTTAGTTTATTCACCCATTAAAATTCACATCGCACCAAGTTGCTTCTTCCTTTTGAACACGGTTTAAGAAAATGATATATATAGCTTTTCAGTAGTTTATATATTTTTCACAGAAATGTAAACAAGTACCCAGAATATAATATGAGTTGAATGAATTTTGTTTGAATGAATAAAAGAACAAACAAATGGATCATTCATTCTCCTAGCAGCTGACTTTAAAATATTCTTTGGTAGATGATGAAACAAGCCAGACTCTCACTGAGAGGAAAACTTTGTCAATACAGAGCCATTGACTCAGATCATTTGGTCACTTTTTTTTTTTTTTTTGAACCTCTATACATTGAAGCAACCAAAATGTTTTCAAGGCCAAAAAAATTAGGGGAAATGCACTCACCTACTGATTGAAATGTTTAATTCAGTGATCTAATATGTCATGGCTTCTGCAAAAGTTGTAAGTCCAATATGAACAGAAACATGTTAATTCTTAATTTATTGAAAAGCATTTATTAAATACCCAATAATGTATCTAGTACTCTGTTGGATGCTCTCAGGACTACAGTGAAGAATAAGACTCATTGTTTGCCTTGAAGGAGCTTACAGTCTATGGGGGGAAATATAAATTACTGTGGTTAACAAGTTCCAGGTGGTTTGGGCCAGACCATTGTTGGGCTGTTGTCAGCCTGGGAGGCTTCATGGAAGTTGTAGATCTGTAATCAGACCTAGAAGTTTTAAGCATTAGGAATTTATTAGATGGGCACATTATATTTACAAATGGTTATGCTTGTGGGATTTACAAAATATTTCTCCACTGTGAAATCCATCAATCATAACCCATTAGCTGTTGTCCGTGGATCAGATGGCAAACTCTGCACTCTATATCAAAGTGCAGGCAAAGGGCAAAACCTGGTCAAACAAGATTTGGTAAAAAGCCTTACGTTTGACGAGCTTGGCTAGCATTACATTGTTTGGGATATTTTTATAAACTTTAAAAATTTTAATAAACTATCCTGTGTAAAAATAACGTTACTATCATTTTCGTTTTCTATTGCAAGATGTTCTGGGATCATCCTGAACATACAACCCAAATTTAAGCATTTAAGATTTTATGAAGTCCTATCTTTGAAACTTCTCTCTAAGAAGATGCATTAATTTTTCATACATTTTAATCATTCCTTACCTAAATATATTAAATATAATCATACAATTCTGGATTTTATCTCACATAGAATGCTTGAATTATTTCAACACCCTTGTGTTAAGATTATCAGACTTTGTCTTAATATAGTGCCCATATGCTTCTAACTTCTAGGCAATGGCTTAGGCTCTGGGAGAACATAAGTTGGATTTCTTTATCAAGGGTGGAGGTAGGTAAATGAACATGATTTAAAAAGAGCGTGAGTGGTTTTATTAACAAACATGCTAAAACTTACCTGCCCCAATGTGTCCTGTTCCTTTCGATATATATAATGTTATAATCGCCAGGGTGTACAGTGTTATAGTTACTTGTGTCATGACTATCTTCATCATCATGATACATTTCTATTAACACTTTATATAGAACACACCTTAATCCACCATCTCTGTGCACACAGAAGTGTCCCTGGGACCTCACAGCTGTTACAGGGTGGCCTCATCAGGGGCCGCTGTGTCTGAGAGAGGCTGCTGGTGCCCCACTACAGTGATTCCACAAAAGCTCCGACCAGTCTCACAGGAGGGGGCAGGTACGTTTATCGGACCAGGTACCCTTGGCTCATTTCTCTTCAGTTATCAAGTTTCAGTATGCCTGGAGTTGGGTCTTCTTAGTCAGGGAACAGCAGGGGTGGAAAGAAAGCATGAAGAACAGGTGATTTAGAGAGATGACTCCCTTCCTGTACACGTAGAGTACCATTACGCTAGTGAGTCCCCTACTGACTAGTAGAGGCATGCAACTGTTACCTCTGTAATAGGACAAACTGAAGTACACATGAGCTTCAGTAAGAGCTGTACTAGATATGTGGAGTTGTTTTTAAAAAAAAAATCCATAATAGCTAAGTAAAGGGATCAACGGTAAAATGCGGTGTATTTCAACATACCTTTATACCTTTTGAAGTCGATAAATCTTGGACCTATGAACTGGTTATTTGAGTGATTGCGGCACGTACGCATCAATGTGATGGATCACAGAAGCATTCACTAAGACCACAGAAAGTTCCTCCCTGAAAATTCTGCCCAAATCTATTGTCTTCATCTTCTTTCATTCTGTTTAAGATCCTGGAAAAGAAACTGCTGTTTTTATAAAGCAGTGTTTCAAATGCTGCCTACCTTTCTATATCCATGTTCCTGAAAGGTCAGTGCATGTATTTAAATTTCTTCCGAATATCCAAGCGTTGTCGCGTACTTTCATCCAATTTACAGCCTATTTTGTCAGTGTAAACAATTAATTTTCCTGAATAAATATGTATATTTGGTCCAGATACCCTTGAGGCTCTTAGGCTCAATTCACATGCATACGTGGAAACTGTTCCACTAACTTGAAACTAGTTAGAATCTGAGAAACCAAGGACATTGACTTTTCTAATTAGAAAAAACAGCTACTCTTCCTTATTGACATTCTAGCTGCTGTGCCCTGATTTTCTATTCTGATAGTCTCATTTTGAGGCTACCTATGGCCAACGCCGCCCTTACAGCTTTCCTTCCTCGTGGGCTTTTGAAAGGCTTGTGTAAAAATATCCAGTGAGAAGGAACGTATTCACCGAGTAACAGCCTCTAGTGGCGGTCACTGCTTGAGCCAGGAGGCTGCAGTCCCTCTGGAGCACAAAGGAGGCCCAGGAGTTAGATGGCTGATTGTTTGTTGTTGCTGATTTTGTTTATTTCTAGAATTCAAGGCTGTATTAGAAGACATGATCAGTTTCTGTTTTCTTTTGTCTTGTCTTCTAATTAGTGGATCTCATTAGCAATCTAATCAGGGAATTGGTTTTAAAAATTAACAGGCACAGTGATCCCAAATGTGGATCCCTAGAGCAGAGTAGAACCACTTTTTCCAAGCTTGCCTCCTTGGAGAGGAGAAAACAGTGCTGGGAAGTTACCTGATACGTCTGTGGCCATAGAGAACGTCAGGCTAAGAAGGATGTGACTTACAATTGAAACCCTTGGTCCCGAAGCTTTTATCCACTTAATAGTTTTCCACCATCTGGATTCCACAGTAGAGTACTAAAGGAATCCAACTGACTGTCCCAAATAGAGTGGCCTTTTATCTTCTCACAAGATGGATAAAGAGAGGGAGAGCCCCTTACTGTACTGGAATAAACAGTCCTTCCTTTTGAAAGGACAGCCACTTTGGGATGGAGCTGAGTTGAAGAATGGAAGAGAAAGTGGCATAATTTGACTTTGACCTTAACTATCCAATGATTCAAATATTTTATATACTTACAGCAACGCAGCTAAAGTGAAATTGGACATTATGCCCCAGTTCATTCAGAGACTTGGAGAGGTAAGGGCCCTAGCCAGAGGCTTGCATGTCACAACTGCGGGTAGAGCAGGGAAGAGCACGTGTTCAGGGACCAAGAGAATTTGCCAGACCCTGGCCAAACTCTTCATACATTTCAGTGTAGCCTATTTCTCTCCCCTTATTTCCCAACATATTGCCAGCATTGTCTTTTAGAGTTGTTGTTAAAGTGTGCAACATTTAAATTTGCCAGTAATTTTATAATGAAGATGTGAAGGGGGGAAACTAAGCTAGAAGGCACTGAAGTGCTGAAAACACACTGTAGCACATTTGGGAAATAATATGTATGTGTCAGTCAATGAAGATAGAAGTTGTCGTGATATTTTAAAAAAACGTAACTGGTAATGTGATTTCATGTGAAATTTTTTGATGGCTACTGAGCATAAAAAACATGAATGATAGTGTGATTTCATGTGAAATTCCTAATCGTTACTGAGCATAAGAAAGGTGACACGCACTATAGTGGGACAGATCACACTCTCACCCCATTTTTACTGTTTAGTAAAACAAAGCTATGCGTGTAAGCAGTTTTTCTATAGTTAAGAGAAAGAAGACTGTAAAAGTGGCAGGAAAATGTAACAGAAGGAGGAGCTACTGCCGAGGCATACCTTTCCTGGTAGGGTGCCGGCAGCAGAGGAGAGGAAGAATGCATCATAGCAAGATTTCCAATAGTTAACAGGAGTATGTTACAGTGGAGGCTGAACTGCAAGGCTGTACCAGGGACAAGAGGAGTACTGCAGGGTTATAGGAGAGTTCTCAAAAAGGAAAAGAAGTCTTCTGCATGATGGTGGGACATTTACCAATCTGGATTCTTGTGTTATTAATGACTCAGTGGGAGTATCATATCAGCAATGACTTCACCAGCTTGGGGACAGGCATCTAGAATCTATGCTCAGAATCACTACGTTATCCTGCCTCTAACTTGTACTAATAAAGACGTGGTACAATCTTTCACCATCAGTTTTATTTTCAAGACAAAATATAAAAACAAACAAACAAACAAACCAAAAAACATTCCCACAGTGTGTAAAAATGTTCCACGTTGGCTCATAGACAACAAAGCCAAAATGAAAGGGGTGGCCACACCTAAAGTAAATACTTTTGTTTTTGCTTCTGTTTTGGCATCTCCAACAAGCAACAGATCTTAGCCTGTTGTGGACTGTTAGTAACATTCCTACTTGATTAAAATTCTTGATGAATTTCTACATAGAGCTTCTATGTAGCTCTATGGTGCTAAGGTTGGAAAAGTGCAAAATATGCAGGAATTCAATATTTGCAGTTGTTCAAGTTCCAAATTTAACCCAAATTAAGAAAGCAATAAGTAATATCATCTTAGGAAAATAGTACCTTTTCTTCAAATAAATCAAAGCATTTCACTAAAACAGGTTTTTCTAACACATTTGAACTATAGCCTTTGTGAAGTAAAAAGGGTATTTGTACACAGTATTTATTCTATGTGGTGGACAAGAAAGCTACTATAGAAAGAGACTAAGGCTGTGCCTGCATAAGCTATAGAAAGAAAGGGAACATTCACTTTTGTGTGCATTGAGATATTGAATACTCCTCCTGCTGGCAAAATATGTGGTTTGCCTAGATAAACAGTTGTATAAGTGGTTATACCTTAAAATTCATTGCGATGAACACAGAGAAAAAAGGCATGAGTCCCACTTCCCTAGGCTGAGATAGCATTTTCTTCACCCTGGTGGTGATGTGGGACATGAGGTTGACCGAGGAACCTCAGAGTCCATTTTCCACCTGAAACCATGGCCATCTCCGTGCCCAATCCGTGAGTCTTAAGGAGGAAACAGTACTGAAAAATGAGAATTCTAATTAAAAAAAAAACTTCTAACATTCCTTCAAATAATAAATTAGACCGTTTAAAAAAAGTAAAAATCTGCAAGGTTGCCAAATAGTCTGTGATAGAAGGCAAGAGCTAGTCAGTTCTAATGGAAGTTAAATTTGCAAGTTGTTTAGAAGAGGTCAGAAGCCACCCAGTGAAAAATGTCCTCAATTTGGCCAATAGTTGGAAAGAAGATAAAAACAGAATGCTTAATTTAGTGTTGTAATTAAGAATTTCTGTGCTGAAAGATCTTCTCACAGTTGAACTCCTCACTCAGGTTCATGAGACCAGCCATTTGTGGAGGCGCTAAAGGCCTCAGACAGATAGATTTGCGTACTGCACCCTCAGCTAGGCTTGGTTATGCCAAGCTATGATCTAAAGATGACAGTTAACTTAAGGCCATGATGGGAGGAAGAGCCACTGAATATTAAAGCTAGATGGAACCTTTGAAGTCACCCAGCACCTTGTGTTAACAAATGAGAGGTCTGAGAAGAGATCTGACCCTGATTCAGAGCCCTTGTCACTGCCATGCTGCCTTTCTCAGTGATGCTCAGAGGATACTGAGATGGAGGGGCTCCTCTGGGCCAGCTCAGGCTGGTCCACAGGCCCAGGAAGGGAACAGGTGCAGTGACTTCTAGTGTGCATTTCACTGTTCTCCTTCCAGAGAACACTGACTGCTTTCAGTGAGGTTCCATGCCACAAAAGATACTGACCAAGTGTCATTCAGGGTAATGCTAAATGATTTACTTGATATCAATTCTTTTATAACTTAATAATTAGCTTCATATATTTGTTATAATACCAACTTTTTATTATTATGGTTTGAAAAGTGTTTTTCCCCCCCTAAGGGATAGGAAATATAGAAACTATATCAAAAAAGCACAAATAGTTGTTTCTCTTACAAGTACGTTTTTGGTATTTTTGTTAAGGAGGTTTTCCTAGTGTCCTACAGTAATAACTAAATTAGCAAGTCATATAAACCCTATAGGGCATAGGTTCCTCATCAGTCAAGTTTACGCCATTGGCCCAGAGTAGATGCACCCCAGCTCTGATTCTGTAACTGTCCTTTGCACCAGAAGACTGTGGCATTATGCTGGATAATTGTTCATTTACTTAATTTCTATGTTTCAGTCCTGGCACTATTAATTACTCAAGAGTGAGTTAAAAAAAATATATAGTCATGTGGATATTTTCTGTATACTTTCTGTTGTACAAATAAAAATTAGCATTGTTAAATATATCACCTTTCCTATATGAATTTCCTAATATGAGATTTCATGGATCGTTTTCTGTAACATTCTTTATCAAGCCAAATTTTGTGGCCTATATTTAAGATAAATTCTAATGTCAAAATGGTAGCCTATAATAGAAAAGAAAGACATAGAATCTTATAGTTGCAGGGAACATCTCAGAGTATCTAACATTTCTTTCCAAAGCAAGAACCCCTTTCAAAATATTTTTCTTTTGGCTGCGTTGGGTCTTCATTGCTGCACGCGGGCTTTCTCTAGTTGCGGCGAGCGGGGGCTACTCTTCGTGGCGGTGCATGGGCTTCTCATTGCAGTGGCTTCTCTTGTTTCGGAGCATGGGCTCTAGGCACACGGGCTTCAGTAGTTGTGGCACACAGGTTCAGTAGTTGTGGCTTGTGGGCTCTAGAGCACAGGCTCAGTAGTTGTGGTGCACGGGCTTAGTTGCTCCGCAGCATGTGGGATCTTCGTGGACAAGGGCTCAAACCCGTGTCCCCTGCATTGAGGCGGAGTCTCAACCACTGCATCACCAGGGAAGCCCCAAAATATTCTTGATAGAAGTCACCTGACCGATGTTCAGTTATTTCCAAAGATAGCAAACTTGCTCCCTTCCAAGGCAGCCCATCTTATTATTACCCTATGCTTATTTTTAGAAACATCTTTATATCTTTCACTTTTTGATCCCAGTTTTGCCTTAACCTCTCTTTTTTTCTAAGAGCTCTCTTTCGCAAAGTCTCTCCTTATTAACTTCTTTTTGTGATTCTTCATATGGCATAGCTTGAAGATCTCTCAATGTACTCTCTCATACTCTGAAATGACCCAGTAGTTTGATGCAGTCCTAGTAAGGCAGAGATGAGAAGAAGGACTCAATCCCTTGAGAATTATAGAAAGTGCTTCAATTTGCCTGTAGGAACTCTTTTCTTAACTTTCTCTGTACTTTCTTCTTGATAGAGAACCTGGAAACAAAAATAGTAATTTTTCCCTTTCCCCCCTGTGGCAAATCAGCATTATGTAATCTTGCTAATTAAATGTCCCTGACCCTTTCTGATTTATTGTCTTATACCAAATGTGTGTGTGTGTGTGTGTGTGTGTGTATTTATTTTGCTGTCTCTAGAAGTTTTTATAAGTCTAGGATTATTGTAGACTCCAGCCTTTCTGACACTTTTCTTTTCGTTCCATGCCATTTTTTGTAACTTATCCTACTACTGTATCTTCTCCTACTTACTGTATCTTCTTGTTTATTTTATATACCCCTTTAATATCTGCATTAATAAGCCTACTTCCATCTCAGCTATTTTCATTTGTTTTGATTTTTCTCTACTTCATGTGGATCATTATAGCAGTACTTCCTCTTTTACAGTCTCCCAGTTACCTTGAGAAATATTCCATTTTAGAATCTCTAGTCATGGGATTATGCCTGTCTGTTCATTACATATTTTGAATCTGCGCACCTAAAACTCAGGGTGTATGACTGAGGAAACTTGGCCTTCCCTTTCTTCATAATAATGACCACAGCATAATGTTACAACTTTTTCTCAGAGTTCTTGCCTACATTTCATCAATATTCCTCCCTCATTTTGTCTGGAGGAAAACAAGCAGGAGGTGAAAACATGCACAAGTCACATGGATGGTGACAGACAAAATGGGGCACAAGCCCAGGAAGAAGAAAGCTTGAGGGAGTGTGAAACTGTCCTCAAGTATTTGAAGGACTGACTTGAGGGGAAAAAGGTTAGTTTTAATCTGTGTACTTAGAGGAATTAGAATTAAGACCTGAACTGACTTCAATGTCACTATAAAGGCAACTCAGTCTAAACTGGCTCAGTATGAAATGACCAGTCTTAGGACAGTCGTGTTGCTGGGAGTGTTCAGTGACTGTCGGGCCAGCACATGGCAGGGTCACCATAGATGTGGTTCATACGTTGGCCTGGATGACATTTGTGATTCCTTCAACTCTGAGATTACATGATTTTTATGCTTTAATTTGTTCAAAAGAGACTTAAGGTAACTCTATGAAAATCAGTGCACATCTATACAACTTCCTTTTCCTTCTGAAAGTTGAAATTGCCTATAAGGCAAGAATTTATTAGATGCTGTCCTTTTAGCAGAGTAATACTCCCAAAAGATAGACCAGTACTTGAGGTTTCCTCATCACCTTGTTATCATTTTGCTGCCCCATTGGATAATCTACTTTAGGAAATCATGCTCCCTTATCTCTCACCTATAATCTTTTCCCATAGCAATTTCAGTTATTTCTTACCTAACCCAAATACTCTCCATTGTGTTCCTATCTTCTAGAATCATTGTTTCCTCTAGAATTGTGTTTACATTTTTGTTTGTTTTAAGCAGACTATACTACTCCTCCCCAATTTGTTGATTGTATTTCTTTTGATCAGTGCATGCCCTCTGTCACCACTCTGTGTGCATGAGCCACATCCCACTGAGTCTTGGTGTAACTGTGACACACTGCTCACTTCGCTGTGTTAAAATGTATATTTTTCTTGTTTGTGCTAGTATTTCAGGTTTATTTTGTTTTATTGACTACTTATTAGTATATGTACTCCTAAAGCCATAAGTATTGGGTATAAAACTTCTGTTCTCATGTCATCTTTGCCAAGCATACTGTCTTGTGCAGTTCTCTCTTACTAGAGCATTTTCCCTGGGCTCACCCCAGCTCTGCCACCTGCCTCCAAGTTCCCCTTTAAATGCTCTTGGTCTGTCAAACATAACCTTCCTGTTCTTTATAAGAGTTCCTTCATCTTGGACCAGAAAATCAAAATGTAACCCTGGTATACAATTTTTTTAAATATATCTTTAATATAAAAGAAATCTATTGACACTGTTCTCCCAGCCAGCTTTCTTGTATCAAGGCATTACTTCAAAGATGCAAATACTCCACCAATACCTCTAGTTTCAGGCCCAGAGCTTTAAAACTCCTACAGGCAAATTGAAGCACTTTCTATAATTCTCATTTATTCTCACTTCAGTCAACAGTAGTGGGTAGGAGTTTGCAGATGCAATGGCATATCTTTTGAAGAACAATGAACCTCTTGATTAGCCATTGAATCACCAACCCATCAGCCAGTAAAGAGTCACCAGTGGGCTCACTAGCCCTGTTTCTCTAGAGGCTGTACCAGGAACTCTCCTTGGGCTAATGCCTGTGCCTCCTCTTTGGGCCCAGGATGCTACACTTTTTTTAGAAAATCTGAACTCACCTGTACTGGGCAGCGCTACTTATGGATTTTATGGCTTTAGTGGAATCTAGTTTTCTCTTCTCCTTCTCCTCAATGATAGCTTCAGTTCTCTAATCTTCTGATACTCCATTTGATTCAACATCAACCCCACTGAAATCTTTTTCTTCCTGTTTGTATCTTGGATTATTTTTTTCATCTTCTCTCGGAACGCGTCATCCTTTCTAATGAGCTAGAGGATTCATAGATATTCCTTGAAATCTTTCACTTTCCTTACTAGATATTTTTATCTCATTCTTCCCTCAGAGAAGGTGCAGAAAACTTGTTACCAACCTCAGCAGATAATTCTTGATTCAATTCCACAGTTTCCATTAAATCACCCTTGGTCTTTTGTTAAAAAAACGGATTAACCCTACTCTATTGCCTAATTTCTTTTAGGTTTTATTTTTTAAAATCTATATGATTTTCTGTAAGTTCTAGTCATGTTTTTATGACTTTAATTATTGAGGATAAAATATATAGGTTTATTCATGTATGATCTGATGAATGTTGAAAAACGAGAGGGAAACTAATGTTCCATGCTCTGATGTTTTCTAATACTAGGTTTACTTGAAGTAAAAGACTATGTTTTAGCCTTATGGTAAGCTCATTAATACAACTGTATTTGCATGTAGCCATTCATTGTGTAATGCATCTTACAAATATTTATCAAATAGCAATATGCACCAGATGCTATTCTGAATGATGGGACACACTTCTGAACAAGGCAGGCATCTCTGTTCAAAGGAGCTCACAATCTGTTGAGAGAGAAGTAGACGTAATAGCAACCCAGCATGCTGAGCGCTATCCTGTGGGCAAATATAAAGAATAGTGGGGACTCAAAAGACCATCTTAGTTTGCTGGTAAAGATTTGGGGTGTCTTTGTAGAGAAGGATACTTTAAACCTAAACTTTGATGGATAGTTAAGATGTCACATGAGCGAGAGAATTCTACATAAAAAAAATTGCTGTTTCTGCACAGAGGCACAGAAACACAAAAGAGAAGGGGTGTGCTATGAGAGCTGTTAAGTTGTATAGCATGGCTAGATTTTGTGTGTGTGTGTGTGTGTGTGTGTGTGTGTGTGTGTGTGTGTGTAGGATGTAGGGAGAAAAGTATTGACATAGCATGAGATGACATTAGACCTCATATGGCATGCTAAGATATTTGGACATTTTATTCTATGCACTGATTTTTTTTTTCCACTTAGAAATGCAATATAATGTAAAGGAGTGCTTGGAGATCAGAAGTAGGGCAACCAAGGTAGAGGCAGTGAAAATGGAGAAGAAATGGATTCAAGGGACATTTAGGATGTAGGAGAGACTGGATTTGAAGACTGAGTAGATACGTATGTGATGGAGGAGACAGGCTGACTCTGCTGTGTCTTGCCAGAAACTTGGGTAGTTGGTGGTAAAATGTAATACAGTTGAGTCATATAGGAGATGGCATCATGTAGGGAGGGGAGGAGGAGATGATTAATTCAATTGGGGAGATAGAGTTTGAAGTGTTAGTAGGACATTCAGATAAAGATATACCTGATTAGGGTCTGAACCTTAGGAGGCTTAAAGATAAAGATTTGGAGACCATCTGGTTGTGTGTCAGTTACAGTAAAAGTCATGGGTTTGGGTAAAATCATCCAAGAACACGTGAAGTTTGAAGAGAAGGGAATCAAGGACCCAGAACCCTAGGAAATTCCATAATTTAAGAGGAAAAGTGATTGTGTCTCTTTGGGATAAAGAGAAAGAATAGAATAGGAATCTTGAAGAGAGCAGTGAAGATTTAGAATACCAGTTGGAAAAGAAGCTTATGAAGTCCATATAAAAAGTTTGCTGAGAACAAAAGTGGTGCTGAGAGCCCAACAAAGTTTTGATAGCATAGATTTTGTGTCTCCCTTTATGCAATGGGCTGTTCTCCTTGATACACAACGCTGCAGTTGTTCTTACCAACTTAATTATGTTTCTGACTACCATTGTTCCTAGCTGGCAAGATCACTTTAAATTAAGACTACCGGGCTTCCCTGGTGGCGCAGTGGTTGAGAGTCCGCCTGCCGATGCAGGGGACATGGGTTCGTGCCCCAGTCCGGGAAGATCCCACATGCCGCGGAGCGGTTGGGCCCGTGAGCCATGGCCGCTGAGCCTGCACGTCCGGAGCCTGTGCTCCACAACGGGAGAGGCCACAACAGTGAGAGGCCCACGTACCGCAAAAAAAAAAAACAAAAAAAAAAACAAAGAAAACAACTACCTTGCAAGGAGGAATTGCATTTACACTTAAATTTTGGTGATCTGCAGTCATAATGAGGATCATCTCTCTGCCATCATCTGGATCCTTGATGAAAATGTCAAAGAGCCCCTGAGACAAGGAGCAAACATTGCTGAAAACTGCTTTCCCACATCCAAACCTCTGCACAGATGTGCTTGCAAAGTAGCAGGCTAAGCATCTGGCCTGGCTTGGTCAGCACGGCCTCAGAGTGAGCAGACCCAGATCTCTCAGCACCAGACAGCAGCCAAGTGCAAGGGATGGCCAAAATGATCTTATTAGAAAGAGGAAACTCTGACATTTATGGCCTGTGGAATCAGCAGTGGAAATGAAAAGGCTCTTGGAAGGGCGGAGGAGAAGAATGGAAAATTTTTTTTTGAAGAAAGAATTTGGCGGTACCCAGGGAGAGCTAACTACCCCAGTGCTGCCCAGGCCTGAAGGAGCAGGCAGAGGGGCTGCTGTTTGCAATATGTCCACAGGAAAGAGACTGCACAACATCTGGACAGGGTGCAGATTCACGCCAAGGAAAAGGCTGTCTTAGGATGACTGAGTACGCTCAGGTCCCACATGTCCTCCCCAACTCCATCCCTACACCCTTTGCTCTCAGCCCTGTTCATTCAGGGAGTCTTCTGGGTAGACGGAATAACTTGTATCTTAGCACAGGAGTCAGCTAACTACACCCCAAGGGTCGAACCCACCCCTCTGCCTGTTTTTTATAAATAAAGTTTTATTGGAACACAACTGTGCTCATTCGTGTATTGTCATGCTTTCACATAAAATGGCATAATTAAGTAGTTGTAACGGAGAACCTACTGTCTACGGAGACTAAAATATTTCTGCTCTGGCCCTTTACAGAAAAAGTTTGCTGACCCCCGTCTTAGTATGAAGACACTTGAGCTTGAAAAACAGCTGTGCCTAAATTCATTTTATGTGGTTGAACCACTCTATAGCATAAACCCGCACACAGACACAGACACACACAGGAAACTGAGAATTAAACGGCTAAAAAATGAATTCTAACTCTGAATTACATATTTTTAAATGTTGCATAGACTGTTTGGATTACCCTTTTTTTTCCCCAGGCTTCGTCTTAATCTTCCCAAGTGAAATCTGTCCTTTGCTTCATGTTGTCTTGTAACCATATTTCAATAGCACTTAATCAGTGATAAAACTGCTTTGATTTATTCCCAGCTGTGGATATTATTGTTGAAATCTGTGTAAGTGTTTCGACGTGTTATGATTGGAGCAATAGCATTTAAAAGTCCAGAGGCAAGTCAGAAAATTAACAACTGAGTCTTCTGATGCCTAAATTAACTGCACAGACAACGCTGAGTACAATGAGAAAGTTCTGTAGAAACTTACTCTGCAGTATGTAAAGTGTGGAAATGGCTCACCCATTAAAAGTATTATATCACAAGGACCCAAGTTCTCATTGCATACACTCTCCAAAGGCAGTACCAGAATTTCATTTAAAGGACAGCTGGCTGCTCTTTTCTTCGGAGACACTTTTCTTCGTGCAACATATAGATTGTTGATGCTCTAGCGTCTGACATGACATTTCTCCGTTCTGCAGCAAGACTGGGCCCTAGTATGTGCCTTGTGTGCCTTATGATGGGCTCTGCTGATGCATCTAAAGTCATGTTAAAGGAACAAAAGAAAACAGTCTATGTTCATTGCAGAGAACTTAGACTAGAGAAAGTACAAAGAAAAGCAATGTGACCCGTAATCCTAGCAACTAGCAATTTCAGTCCTTTAGAGTATAGTTTTCCAAACAATTTTTTACATTCCTTCATTAATCGTAAAATGAGACAGAAAAAATGTCTGGGTCTGGATATATTTAGCATAATTCCATTCCCAATTTTCCAATTCAATATCCGGCACCTTATTTCTTCATGTAAACCTTCCTTAAATGCTGTTTTTATTTCAAGATTGTTTGTAGTTTGAGTTGTACTCTATATTAGAATTGGCCATGATATGTTATCATTTGCTCTTTTTTTAAATCTGAATTAATGTAAATTGGAGAGAGAGGTTTTCAGGACATACTTTAATTGTTATTGATTGATTTTACTCAACTCTCTCCGTCCATTGTTTACAAGTATTCTCACATATAGTTAGATGTGGTTAGATAGCATTATTGATCATCACGATTGCAAGATGTTTACTGGACTTGAGGTTTTTTAATATTTAAACTTGAGATGCTCTGTTTTCATAAGACAATTATCCTTTGATGTCCTTAGGAACTCTGTAGCTGCTGTAAGCCTTTCTTAGTTGAAATGATGATCTTTGATCACTTTCTAACAGCTGAAAATGATCACATTCTTAGGTTGTTTAGTATTACTCCTTTGCTGTGGATCAAATTATTTATCTCCCCAACTGGACTGTGAACCCCTTGAGAGTCAAGACCATATTTTATCTCGGGGTTTCTAGTACCTTATCCAGAATTCAGTATCTGGCACACAAAAAATACATGCTTGATAAATATTTATAGAATAAAGGGGAAATTTCTTGCCCAAGATCATCTATAGTGCCAGAACCCATGTGTCCTCACTTGCCCTGCGGGCCCTCTTATTTTTCTTCTTTTTTAAAAAATTTTATTTATAGTTTTTGGCTGCGCCGGGGTCTTCGTTGCGCCACGTGGGGTCTTCGTTGAGCCACGTGGGGTCTTCGTTGAGCCATGCGGGATCTCATTCAGGATCTTTCGTTGCGGCGAGGACTCTTTGTTGTGTCGCACGCGCTTCTCTCTAGTTGTGGCGTGTGGGCTCCAGGGCATGTGGGCTCTGTAGTTGTGGCACACAGGGTCCAGAGCACGTGGGCTCTGTAGTTTGCAGCACGTGGGCTCTCTAGTTGAGGCACACGGGCTTAGTTGCCCCGACCAGGGATGGAACCCGCGTACCCTGCATTGGAAGGCAGATTCTTTACCACTGGACCACCAGGGAAGTCCCCTCTTATTTTTCTTTATGTTACTTGATGTAGTATAGTAAGTGGTTAAGAAAGCAGGCTCTTGGTTCAAAGACCCAGTAAACTTGAAATCTTCCATTTCAAGTTTACTGGGCTTCTTCCATTTATTAACCATGTGACCTTGGCCAAATCTATTTACCTCGGTCCCATCATTTGTAAAAAAAAAAATTGTAAAAATAAAATTTGTAAAATATTTGTAAAATACAAGCACATCATTTGTAAAAAATAATAATAATAATAAAATTATATTTGTAAAATAATCCTACTGCATAGGATTTTTGAGCATGAAATGAGATGCTGCCTGACTGCCTTGCCCATTCTAAGTATCAGCAAATGTTAGCTTGTGCCCCTCCCCTCCCCCGCAACCCCCTTGGTCATTTTTATACCTTGGAGTAAGCTGTTTTATTTTTTTTAATTAATTTTTATTGGAGTATAGTTGTTTTACAATGTTGTGTTAGTTTCTGCTGTACAGCAAAGTGAATCAGCTATACGTATACAAATGTCCCCTCTTTTTTGGATTTCCTTCCCATATAGGTCACCACAGTGCATTGAGTAGAGGTCCCTGTGCTATACAGTAGGTTCTCATTAGTTATCTGTTTTATGCATAGTAGTGTATATATGTCAATCCCATTTTTATACCTTAGGGTGAGCTGTTTTATAATAAGCTCTTTTTAAGTTTAAAAAATGTTTTAACATGGATAATAAATATTAAAAATAAGTATCAGCTACAGACATGTGATTCATTATTATGATTTCTTTTAGGTTCATTTCACTTTTTAATTGTAGATTTACAGTCACTTGAACAGAATAGTTCACATGGACCCATTATTCTTGTGCCTTTTCTTACACCCATTTTATAGAGAGAGAAATCCAGGAATACAGAAAGGATAGAAGTCTTCTTAAAGCTACTCAGAATTTTGAACAGGAAAAAACAGAAGTTCCAGAACAAGGTTCTCTAACCCTTGTGTAAAACCTTCCCTTCCTCTTGAAACCCTGTGCGGAAGTATCCATGCAAGTATCATTTACATCCACAGGCAGGGTATGGGCCTCTACGTGAGTTGCTGTGTTCTGCTGAAATCTGCTCACAGCCTGTGCATTAAATTCATAATGAGATTAAAATCTACCGTTCTTAGAAAAAAAGAGTTGAGAATGTGTTGCAAAAGCCCTTTGTCTCATCATATTAATGTTGATACCCTCTTATCCCAGAACTTGGCTGAAGCTGGAGCCAAAATCTATATTGGTTTAATTTTAAGTGGCTTTGTGAACAAGTGCATACAGACACCGAAGGAACTGAAAGGTACTTAGAGCACTCGGGCTCCTGGATGTGGGCTCTCAGTTGGGGCTGGGCGTTCTCACAGCAGGTTGCACCCACATACTTAACGTTTCTGTGAAGGAGGCGCTGAATGTTGAGGCCCTAGCCACTTGCTTTTATTGTAATCACAGAGGCCAATTGGATTCATTAACGAGTAATAGGATTAGATATGGAAAAAAAATCCCAAATTTTCTAATCTCATGTGAAAAGAGCTCCTCAAAAAGTAGACAGATGCTTTTCTTCTGCAGTCTTTGAAGAAAGAGTATGAAGAGACTGTTTGATAAATCAAGTCCGAATATTCAGCCTGATGATCTGCTAGACTGAAGGTAGCAATCACTTTTTAAAAAAAAGAATTGCAGGACATATATTTCTGTTCAAGTTTAAACTCCTTCTCTGTTTTTTTTTTTTTATTATTATTATGTTTGGGTAAGCCTGGTTCCTTATTATTGAAAGAAAAAAAATTCGGTACTGCAGAGTGACTTTCTCCCCTGCTATAGGACACCGGCTAAATGCAATGATTGTCAGTAACAGGCGCTGCCGATGCTATCACAGACAGGTGTGTGGACTGGGTTCATTTTGAATGAGGCAGGCAAGCTCCAAGCTCAGGAGCAACCTCACTCAGGTGTGCCTGCCTCGCCAGGCCCCTGCTGCTCCCGGAGGTGAAGAGTGCTTGATCTCTTCCAGCCTTGTCTCAGCCAGGGGTCTATTGTTAAGACCTGCCTGAAAGCTGGCCAAATGACATTCCCTGGTGTGACTGAGTTTTAATGTAAGATTACAACCATAGATCAAAGTGAGGAGGACATTTGGGCAGGGGCTCTTAAGAATTTTAGAGCCAGAGCATAAAGAAGATAATTATACTGTGTGATTTAGGGTTGATTTTGCATGTGTCACTCGTGAGCAAGGCTTGTCCTCTAGCTTATAAAGGGCTTTAGTCACCCCCCACCCCCTGCCTGCCAATATTCCCTGTTATTTAGTATCTAGAAGACCTTTTAAGGGCTGTGATTAAAGAAACCAAAACTGTTCTATAAATGGCTTTTCCTGATAATGAAGATCTGCCTTTTATACAAACAGCACATTCTGGATTTATTATCCATGAATTCTTGAACAAAAGAAAAAAGGAAAAATATGGGGCCAGCAATCTGATAGAGTCAAAGTCCTTTTGTTCTGACTTTGCCAGTTCAGATTTTTATGATAATTCAACCCCAGCTGGGCTTAAGTTTGCCTTTGCATTGTTGACCTATTTTTTTTAAAGTGTTGGAATAACGGAATCAAGTTTCTTACCTGGAGACCTATATGGAAATTCCTCTTCAACTTTAGAGTTTTGGAAAAGTTCAGTTCTCCTGATGATCTGATATGCTTCCTTCATTAACTAAAGATTTTTCTGCAATTCTGGAGGTTTTCCCCTTTTGCTATGGCTACCAGGGACCAAGTCCCATGCTTAGTTATGATTGCTTCTTTTAGCCTGTTTCTGGAAAACGCACCCTTTTTTGTAATTTGCTGGCTTTCTACACAGTCAGTAACAGGTCCATAGTTCTATATTTTCTGTGCCAGTGAACGTATGCTACTTGAAATCTTCTTTATGGAATTTGTTTTTAAACTTTAAACATTTTTTGTCTTACAAGGAATACATGATTTTTTTTTTAAATATTGGAAAGTGTGGAAAAGCAAAAGGGAAAAAAAAGAAAATTATCCTTAATTTCACCAATCGGAATAATTTGCTTTTAACATTGTGGTTACTTAACCTTCTGTGGGTTTCCCATAAAATGGGGATAATAAAGAGGCTCCACCCATAATTCAGCCTCCTAAGGCTTTTGGGAGTGTAAAACATGCTAATCTGTGAGCCATGCTTAGAACAGCACCTGGGTAAAATACGTGTTTGGTAGAGGTTAGCAGTTATTGTTATTGTTGGGTATCTTATTTCAGCCCTTTTTCCCTAGGCATGTGCCAGACCATTTTTATAAGTAAGTATGAGCATAAATTCAGTGGGACCGTGGTTCTTGAGAGCTGCAAGGGGTCTCAGGGTTTATCCAGTGTAGTTTCTTCACAGGGGATGCAGGACATCAGCTCGGGGGTTCTCTTCAACTGTCCTGTTCCAGGATCCTACCCCGGGACCCACTGAGTCAGAAACTCTAAGAATAGGTAGGTATATTTGGGAGCAGGAACGAGGTGGTTCTGATGGGTGTGCCTACTGATGAGACACGCCGAGCTGCAGCCAAATCTCCGTTACCAGGTGCAGCAGGGAAGCATCCTGGAGGCCAGGTGAGTAGCCTCAAGGCCACACAAGTGTTCACTTAGAGCCGGAGCAGAGCCCAGGTCTCTGCACTGCTCCCAGGTCTGTTTCTGCCGTGCAGAGGGCCACCAGGCACGTTTAAAGAGATAAACCTTTTGTGTGACTTTAGCAGCACAGTAATCTGTTATATCCAGGCAGTTGCTACAAATGCTGTAGCATTGCATTTTAAGATATACCGTAATGTTTGTGAGCAGTTAATTTCAGGTTACCAACTGTGCCATTGTTGAAAGTAAAAGCAAAACAAAGAAACATTTGCTTACATTCATTTATTCATTCACCGTGAAGCATGAAAGCATTCACATAGTGGTTCCCCCTTATCCACAGTCTCACTTTCCGTGGTTTCAGTTACGTGCAGTCAACCCTGGTCCAGAAATATTAAATGGAAAATTCCAAAAAGAAACACTTCATAAGTTCTAAATGGCACGTGATTCTGAGTAGCTTGATGAGACTTCACTGTCCCACTCCGTCCTGCCCAGGATCCCCAAGCATCAACATCGTCTGCTCCTGACATCCAACCATCAACACTGTCATGGCACCATGATCCAGGATCACTGGAAGCAGATGATCCTCCTCCTGATGTATTTTCAGAAGGTCAGTAGTAGCCCCAACGCTACATCACAGTGCCTATGTCATCCACTTCACTTTACCTCATTCACTTTACCTCATCCCCACGTCATCACAAGAAGAAGGGTGAGTGTAGTACAAGAAGATATTTTGAAAGAGAGATCACGCTCACATAACTTTCATTCCAGTATATTTTTATAATTGTTGTATTTGTTATTATTAGTTACTGTTGTTAATCTGCTACTGTGCCTGGTTTATAAATTGAACTTTATCATAAGTGTGTATGTATGGGAAAAAACATAGTATATGTAGGATTACGTACTGTCCTGGGTTTCAGGCATCCACTGGGGGTCTCGGAACATAGCCCCCCCCCCCACCGGATAAGGGGTCTTACTGTATTTCACTAATTCAGTCTGACCTTCATTCATCAGTTTTAATTAGTGAAGTTTTACTGCATTTCAACTCCTAAGTTTAGAAGAGAAATTGGGTTATGAATTTAAAACTTTTCAATGGGAAGCTTCCTGTGAAACTCTCTGAGTCTTCATCGCATGAGGTCGTATTCTGTTGCAGATGGTTCACATCTGAGAACAGGCAGTGGTATGTGGCATTTCCTGTCATTCCAGGAAGTTCAGTTTCCCTGTAAACATATAAAAAATCATGTGCTATAAGTTGACCTGTGCTTAAGAAACTACCAGAAGAAAAAGCCAAGTTTTTGAAGGCTGCACAAGCTAAGCCTGTGATGGGGTGATTTGTAATGCTTCTAAACATTACAGGTACATCTACAGTCTTGTATGACACTGCCCTTGCCACTGCACATGACTGATTCTATAAGAATCTACATGTCGGCGTTTAGATGTTTTACTGTGTCTGCCTGACATAAACGAATGATGTAGACTGCTAACCGTGGTGACATGATTAAACAGGATGTTAATTAGCAGCTCCTCTAAGAGTCTTGATCCTACCTCTTAGCAGCCTGTTACGCATGTACGAAAGTTAAAGAGACAGAAATGGTTCTTCCCTGTATAGCATCTGTTAATAGCAATGGGGACTCAAGAAAAAAGCATTTAAGCCACCAGTAAGACATATCAGGTCCATCTTCTTGTCCTGGGAGTTGTCCAAAACCATGTCTTTGTGGAAAGGAATATGGCAATTTTCCTGCAAGCAGTAATCATTTGTACTATTACTTAGTTGTCATGTACTGATGATCCCATTTCAATCAAACATATCTCATTCGGTGAGCTTTTGATGGGAGGAATTTTTGGAAGGGTTTAGGAAGGTTAAATCTGTGAGACATGGCTTCCATCTGGAATGCATTAGCTACAAAGATTTATTAGTCAGAGTGCCTCTGCATAATGTTCTATGGAAAGCAGGCCCTGCATCTAATTTCCAGCACGATGTCTATATGAGGAGTGATCTTTGAAATATCATAGGTGACAATCAAGTTTGTTATAAAAATAGTAAATGCCCAGGATTTTCATGGTGGCTATTTTAAATCCCTCATGAGAGCTGCTAAGCAGGTAGTTGATTTGTTGATAAATGATAAAACTCAAGGAATAGCAACATGCATGAAATTTTAAAAGGGGATACCCCATTTTGAGCAGAAAAAGACTCTTAGGACAATTAGGAACATTTAATATTTTCATTTACATTTTCTCTGCAAGAGAGCACTAGAAAAATAATAAGACCAATACTCAAACTACATGGAGAAGGGCATCCCCTTTCTGATTAAAATTGTTTTTAAGAGCTAGTTGTGTTGATCAATAAGTGAAGCAGGGAAAGCTTTATAGCATCTCATACATTAGACAGCCTGAGACTATACTGTTCTGAGCTGTAATGTGATTGGTACAAACTAGAGATTATGGAGGTGCTAGAATTTCCAATTCTACTGATCCCTGTGTGGAAGGAAGGCAGAGCTGGTATATAGCTCAGGCTTACTTGTGCTACTGTACTCTTAAAAGACAGCAAACATAAAAGCAGAAATGGGGGTAAAGTTTGAGTTTGGGCTGCAAAAACTGGGATCAGACAGAGGCCAGAAGCTTCCTCTGCTTCCTGCTGAAAAGGCAGCTCAAGCCCTGGGGAAGGATTGCCTCCTTCTCACTTGCCTTGTTCTCAGTTGCCAACATTAAGGTAACATAATGAGAGCAGATCCAGTCCCACCAAAGCTTTTTATACCATCAGAAGGCAATAATGGCTTAAGGTGCCTTCCCTGGCTGCATCATGGCCTCCTGAAAATGCAGGGCAAAGGATTAATGCCAGGTGAAGGGCGAGTCAATGTCCAAATATTTACCTGTGTATTTAGGTCACACCACAATGCCCAGTTGTGTCATTCCCTCTCAACACAGGAAAAAGTGTTCTGTATCCTGGATACGAGTTCAGTACGAAATTGTTCTCCAAGGATTCCAAGGGAAATGCTGGAGCTCAGCAATTTCCTTTGCCCCTCGTGTTGGGCTGCTGTGCCACTGGGCAGTTTTGTGCCAGACAACAGAATGGAGAGTGAAGTAGTCCTGGCCACAAAATGTGTGTTAGAGAGTGAAAAGAGCCTTTACCACAAGACCTCAAAGAGAAGGGCTTGGGCTTTTCCACCTTCTCAGTGGACATTTGTAGGGTCCTCAGCTTGAAAGTATTTCTCCTCTGCATCCGCTGTGCCTACTAGGAAGGCCACAGCTGCACCAGTGCCTCCCACTATCAGTAAAGGCACATTCCCAGGCATGCACTTGCAGTCAGAATCTTTGGCAGCTTGGATGCATTTGAGGACATGAATTTATTCTTTTCTCCCATGAGGTCTTAGTAGGCAATCCCATTCCTTCTTCCCTTGCAGGCAAAGTGATACGGGGTCTCCACACACCCATATCCCAGACATACTTACCCCTAATCCAAGTGGTGGAGTCCCCGATACCCTTCATTGCAGCCTTGCTGTCATCACATAGGAGTGCAGCTTGCTTCATGGGCTCGCCTTAAAAAGATCTGTGGGTCTGTGCCACGGCTCCTCCCCAGCTGATGCCACCTTTGCTAAGGCAGAGTAGCACCCAGGCCATTCTCCTGTAACCCCTTGTTTGCAGGAACCTTGTGTTAATCAAAGTCTCACTATATACAAACTATACACAAGGTGGCCTCATGTCTTTGGGTATGATTTAATGTGAGATAAACAAAACTGTAATAGAAACCATGACGGTTCCCAAAGACACATGGGTTGCGCCCTCTCATCTTTACATCTGGCATATGGTTGGAAATACTTTCAGCGATACAGCTATTGTGGAGTAACTAATCCAAGAAGTTTGAATGTTACCATGAGACTGTCCCTGGCCTGCCCAGTTGTCCAACTTACTTCATTGTTCTTTGATGATTTTGTGTGAAACCCAGCGTCCACTTCTACCAAAAGTAATGATTTGTTTTCATTCATTATTAACTTACTTTTAGGCAAATAAAGTTCTGGACAATTTTCACATTTGCTAAAGAAAAACTCCTTCTTTCGATTCAAGTAGTATTTTATTTTTTAAAACTTCAGGGTCTTAGAATTAAATTAATTGCTTAATGTAGACTTGAATGCATGGACATATCCTGAAGGAAATACCAAAAACATTTTAAGGAGAAATAATCAGTCTTTCTTTCATGTCACAATCGAAGCTCTTTTCGATATTTTGCATCACTTTAAATTTTCTCTATTTTTTAAAATTAGTTTTTATTGCCATGTAGTTGATTTACAGTGTTGTGTTAGTTTCTGCTGTACAGCAAAGTGAATCAGTTATACGCATACCTATATCCACTCTTTTTTAGATTCTTTTCCCATGTAGGTCATTACAGAGTATTGAGTAGAGTTCCCTGTGCTATACAGTAGGTCCTTATTAGTTACCTATTTTATATATAGTAGTGTGTATATGTCAACTCCTCCCAATTTATCCATCCCCCCCTTTCCCCCTTGGTAACCATAAGTTTGTCTTCTACATCCGTGACTCTATTTCTACTTTGTATATAAGTTCATTTGTACCATTTTTTAAGATTCCACATATAAGCGATATCATATGAGGTTTGTCTTTCTCTGTCTAACTTACTTCACTCTGTATGACAATCTCTAGGTCCACCCATGTCGCTGCAAATGACATTATTTTGTTGTTTTTAATGGCTGAGTAATATTCCATTGTATATATGTACCACATCTTCTTTATCCATTCCTCTGTCGATGGACATTCAGGTTGCTTCCATGTCCTGGCTATTGTAAATAGTGCTGCAATGAACATTGAGGTGCATGTATCTTTGTGAATTAGGGTTTTCTCAGGGTATACGCCCAGGAGTGGGATTGCTGGGTCATATGGTAGTTCTATTTGTAGTTTTTTAAGGAACCTTCATACTGTTCTCCGTAGTGTCTGTACCAATTTACATTCCCACCAGCAGTGGAGGAGGGTTCCCTAAATTTTTTTTTATTTTATAGTAATTAGTAAAGTTGGCACAGATTTATTTCTTCCATCTATGTCTGAGATTCAGAACTTATAAAGTCACACAGAGAAGAAAAACTATAAGGTTTTGTGAGTAAAGGTTAATTTTACTAAATCTAGCAAAAATGATTTTCATTAGAGTTAAATTCTTGAAAAAGTAAACAACATTAACATGTCATATCTGAAACAGAAGTTTAACTGCTTTGAAATGAGATTTGATTTAAAAAAGCAGTTGCAGTCATCCTCTCAACCCTTTTCCTGTATAAAATTTTAACTGGGGACTTCCCTGGTGACGCAGTGGTTAAGAATCCACCTGCCAATGCAGGGGACACGGGTTCGAGGCCTGGTCCGGGAAGATCCCACATACCGCGGAGCAACTAAGCCTGTGCGCCACAACTACTACAATCACTGAAGTCCGCGTGCCTAGAGCCCGTGCTCCACAACAAGAGAAGCCACCGCGACGAGAAGCCCGCACACCGCAACGAAGAGTAGCCCCCGCTCACAGCAACTAGAGAAAGCCCGTGCGCAGCAATGAAGACCCAGCACAGCCAAAAAATAAATTAAGTAATTAATTAACTTTAAAAAAGAGGAGAGGCTTTAAAAAAAAGTTTTAACTGCATGCTCTGTGATGTATGAAAGAAATCTACAAGTCATTTCAGTCAATTCAATAATGATCAATATTTAAGTGGAAAAAAGAAGTTAACCTGGCTGTTTGATTCAATTGACTAGTTATGATCGTTTCTTACGTAGGCATGGAATAAGAAAACTATGAAATATACAGATGTAAGGTGTTACTATTGATTCACATAACCTATGGGAAAGTGTGCAATCTTAGCTGACTGAATATCATTATCCTGGAGACTTCCAGTGGAGATCATCAGCGGTATTACTACATGGGCAGTTAAAATCCATGTCATCTCAAATTCAAGACCTGGTTGAAATCTAAGATTCATCCAGTCGAGTGATCTGAGGCAAGTCAGTTAATCTCTGATTCATCTGTAAAATGGGAATAATAATTTTATCTCATAGTGTTGCTAAGAAGATCAAAGGAGTGTTCTGTAAAGGCAAGATACAAAGGTTAATTATTTCTGTTTTGTAAACTTGATCCACCCCTCTTCAATAGCAGCATATCTTGAAGGAAAACATCATACAGCCCTCATCTTAATACCACTTATTCCATAATCACCATCACCCTTCTCCACTTAGGCCAGGCTCCTTCCCTTTTTTCTGTGAGTGCCCAAGAACCCCGCTTCCTCTACAGAGAATTCTTCATTGCAATAGTCCATTCACTATCCCACTTGCTAGGCTATAGATTCTTTAAGGTTAGAGATTATTTCTGCCTAGTGTCCAGCATAGTACCTGGTACACAGTAGTCATTCAGTAATTACAGGGTGAATGAGTGAGTGAATGCACGGAAAACTGTACACAAGGTGACTGCTAGATCCTTCTTGCAAGGATTTCACAGTAGCACCAAAGATGTGGCCTTCCACACATTGACTAGAAGGCTTATTATAGCCGTACTTGCATGTGTGCCGCTCTGTTATGAGCATGCTATTTTGTATTTTCTTATCAGTGACATTGGCAATGGCAAGAAAGGTGGCTTTACAATTACCCTGAGGACTCGAAGTCTAAATGGCCCATTTGTACTATCATGCTGGAGTACAATTTGGGGATCTCTGGATTTTAACCCTCACTTTCCTCTGGGAAGAATGAGTTATATACTGTATAGCCCTACAAGGCAACCTTTATTTTACAGTTCAAGGTAGGCTGGCTTTAAATTACAACAGAAAAAAAAGTTGATGACACATAAAAATAAAATTAGCATGATTAGTAACACTAAAACAAGTAATATAACTCTAAGTTTCTCTCTCTCTGTTGTATCTTGCACTATTTCCTAAATATGGTAACTAGGCAACTCCATGTTATAAAAGTAAATGTTCGGCTTTTGCACCTGGCATATGCAATTATTCCCCCAAAAGCCATCACTCTTCCTCAAAATGTATATACCTAAACTATTTTGGAATTCTAAACTTCCCTCCAGCATCCTAAATTTTTATAAGCTCTTGATCAAGTTGTCTTCTGGTCTTTCCCACCACCTTTAGGAAATTCAGTGTTGAGCTAGCCAAAAGACATAAATGCTCCTCAGATTTTGAATTCTTTACAGGGTTTGAGCAATTCAGTTGAGAAGACTATTTTGGTGTTGTATAAATTATTTCTTTCAAAATTGTTTCTATACCTACTCAGCCTATTTCGATAAAATATTTTTACCCTGGTGTTTTTAATTTTTAAAAATCTTTTCATTTGCAGCATTCTACAGGATTGTGATTGTCAGATAATCACAGCTAACACCTATGTAGTCAGTATGGGCCAACATCTTAAAAGGTGTTCATAAAAGGTGTTATGAGTTCGAAGGGAAAAATCACACCCTGATGGGCCTTAGGGAAGATTTCATGCAGAAGGTGACATTGGTTAGGATATATATTCCCTGTGTGACTTTCACCTTTAAGCAGAACCATCACTATTTTTATATTAACTGACAAACAGATTCCAGTGAGAAACCTGAGCTTGCACTGAGTATCCAGTAATGAGGTTAAGTATGTAGGATGCTGCCTTGAGCAGCCTCTAGGAGGAACACAGGCTTAGGCTAGAGCCCTGATTCACAACCTGCTCTGCCATTTCCTCTTGGGGCAGATCAGTGGACCTATCTTACCCTCAGTTTCATTATCTGTAAAATGGGGACAGTAACAATTTCAAGTTCACAGAGTGGTTGAGACAATAGTGATTTCAGTGGAACCCAAGAGTTGTGAATGCGTCATAATACTTTCTAAGGAAAAGGCTACTGATAAGAAAATACTTCCTGCCCTTCCGTCACAAATAATGGTGACTTTTCTTGGTTTATTTGTTGCTCGGTTCGTTTTATGACCGAGCACTAGGTAAACTGGAAACAATCATTACAGGAAACTAGTTCACACAGGGAAGTGTTGGAGGAGTTGAGTGCACTGGAGAACCCGAGCTCTCGTCCCTCCTCTGTGTCCACGTCACTTAGCTAGCTGGGTGACGTGAGGCAAGTCACGCTGCTGTTCTGTCCCGGCTGCATTTCCTCACCTGAACCCTGAGAGCGTTGGACCAGATGATCCCCACAGTACTATGGTAGTCCATAGTGCGCCTTGCAGATACTGCATGTCCTCTCCTTCTGTGCACAAGGAGAGTTGAACTCTCTGCCCCCTTGTGATTGCGTGGGACCACAGACTAGTTCTGGCCAGCGGGCTGTGAGTGGGAGTGACTATTTTGCTCAGGCTGACACATTCAGTCACCAGACCTCTGAGGTTCTCCTTCCCTCTTCCATGACACAGCGATGGCTGCTCTGCAGCCTGGCCCTGTAGGAAAGATGTGGAGCAGAGTCCCCAGTGCCCCATGATGGAAGTGAGTGTGAGTGACAGATAAGCTGCCATTTTTAAACCACCCATAGAGTGGGGCTGGTTCTTACTGCAGCATAACCCATCCATCCCTAATGGTTACAGGGACCTTCTAGCATAGGGCAGCAGGGAAGACTTTAGTAGGAAGTAGTGTTTGAACTCATCATGGTCCTGATTACATGCTCTGGATTTGCATCCTGGCTCCACACGCTCCTAGCAGCGTGATCTTGTGCTAGTTGCTTTGCCTCTCTGACTTTCCATTTTTTTTGTATGTGAAATGGGGATAATACTATTGACTGTCTTATTGAGCTGGCGTAAGGATTAAAGAGATTTTTGCTTATAATGCATTGTAGAAAATACCTGGCAAAGAGTAAGATAGTTCTTGTTACTCTATTTTTAACATTCTGTGAGTCAGTGATTTCATCATCTTTCTGTATTTCTTGTTGTGGCTATTGAGGCAAACTGAATTTATAAGAAATATGCCAGTGAACAGTAGCTTAGAAAGAAAGTAAAGGGACCTATACCTTAGCCCTTTTAAGACCAGAAGCTTCTAATGGGAATTGGAGGTTTGAGACCATTAGTGTGAGATCATTATATCTTAGCCAGCCGATCTCCAAAAACAGGAGTTGAATCCATTAAACAAATCTGAAGTAATCCTTTCTAAGTAGCCATCCTCCAACTCGTGATATTTTCCTACAAATACCTCTTTGGGAAAAGAGATTATGTGTGTTTCACCTTGGGTCTTGCAAATTTATGTCACACTTTGTGTCTTTAAAGCTTTCCAACAAACATTAAATTGATTATACAGTAAAGGCAATAGCTTATTTGGAATATCTACAAGAAAACCCCCATAGAATGAGCATAATGAGTAAAATCATGAAGCAGTAATTATAATTCTCAAGGCTAATAATTTTAATAATAATTTATACTTAAACAGCTCTATACATAAGGAGATTTCAAAGGTTTATAAATATTAAGTTCTGTATGCTCTACAGTTCCTAGAACAATGCCTTGAACATAACAGTCCTGAAACATTCAGCCATCATCAATATTATTCATCTTATTTTACAAATGGATAAACTAAGGCAAAGAAAATATGCCTGGAGTCAGGTGACCCTTGGCTCAAGTACCTGTGCCCCTAATCAACTCAATTCAAATTCCACAATGGAATAATTTATGTTGCAGTCTACCAAGGAGTTCAGTTGTGTTGCGATAACTGCTGTAACTGGTTCATGTGATATGACCATGGACTTTATTTAGAGTCACGGTCTCCGTATGAAAACGATTACAATTGAGATGATAGGTGTGTGCAGCACGTGGCCTGTCCTCGGCTGAAGTGCAAGGGGAGTTTCATGTTGGATCCTTGGCATGACATATCCAAAAGGCTTGCCCTAGCCAGAAGGTCACTGCCGAGCATGCCCGCGTCCCCAAGAGGTGAGCCAGAGCCCATCAAAAGCTGCGGTCCCTGCTCACAGTTTGTGTAAGCCTTTTTTTTTTTTTTCCTTCTGTTCCGTTGTGCTCATTCACACATGATATCCCAAAACGGTTAAGTAAAATGAGGGATATTATATCTGTCACACATGAGAAAACTGCAGTTATGGATTCGCCTATTGCATTCATTGCTTTTTGGAATCTGGAGTCCCTCGGGCATTGCCACAAATCTACTTGGTAGCCTCCAGTTTCATATTCTGTGTGGGACTCTCTAGTGAGGCCAGCGTGTGTGTAAAAGGTTCATGATTATTGTTGTTAATTTTTTTCACTTTTATAGCTCAAATGAATTGGGCCTAACTCATGGTAAGAGTAAGGGCTGCACTGGCCAAGTACATTACAGCTATTGTTGAAATAGCTCGCTCCCGGTGACATGGTGTGTCAGAGATCCTGCCCTCTGAATTAATGCCAAAGCATGGGCAACTTCGCCAGCATGTAGCAGAGGCCGAGAAGCCACAGTTGCCCTGTGCAGCTTTTTGAGAGATCCACCCCTCCTAATTTTTCCATATTCAGTTTAAGATAGACCTTTGATTCCTGTGGGCTTGCATAACGATGAAGATGAAGCCGGTAGGCACTTGTTCCTCTAAACATGTATTGTCCCTGGATGCAGCTGTGACACAAGTTGTGCTGAGCATATTGTCTACCCTCACTGGCCGTCGTGCATGCCGATGGCTCTTTGATTTATGGTCTCAGGGCCCTTTTCGGAGAGGAGCTGGGAGCTGTTTGTACGTTCCTGTACGACGCCAAGTGCAAAGCTTTTGTTCAGAGAATTGCTGGGCCCTGGGATGTCCAGGGCAGGGCTTGTTTGGCAGCTTTTGTAGTTGCCCAGACCCTCCACACCTGTGACGCGTGAGGCCTGGTACATAGTAAGCACTCAACTAATGTTAGCTGTTATTATCATCGTTATTAGTTTCACCATCATCTTCATGTCGTTGTTACTATTCTCCTTCCGTTCGCTATGGAAGCGGTAAACAGGGATCCTGCTTTCATACATTTAATGTGTGTATGTGTCGCCTTGAATCAGCCATTATTAAACTCTCCAGAGGTTCTTTTCACTTGAGTGATCAATAATCAAACAAATTATGTATTCATGATACCCATTTGCACTTTTATTTACGGATCCATAGTGTCAGGGACTATCAATTGCTGAGACAAAGTTTCCCTACTTTGCACAGAGTAAATGCTCAATAAATATTGTTGAATGAATTAATAAGTAAATGAAACCTTTCATCCTGTCAACTCAATAAATTAAACTGTTTTAATTGACCATGCTTAAGAAATTGCTAAGTGCCCACTATGATCACTAGAGTGAAAAAGTTTTCGGTATGGCTCCTGTCTTTAAGAAGTTTACAGCAGTTAGGAACTCAGTCCCATGCTTACAAGTAACTATGGATTGTAGACTTATTCAACCAAAACAGGACTACATGTTTATTCAATTATTATATCTAGTGGTGTTGTTAGCTTTTGTTGGGCACATACTATGTCCCAGTTTTTAAAGAATTCCACATTTATTATCTTGTTTAATTCTCACCAAAAATGTCTACTGTTATCATCCCCATTTTACAAATGAAGAAACTGATACTTAGGAAATTTTATGTAAATTATCTAAGGTCATATAGCCTGTAAGTGGTGGAGCTGTAGGATATAATATGCTTAACCTCTATACATTAAATTTGAAAAGGTCACTGTGTTCTTTTTCTTTTTTTTACAAAACGTATTTTTGATATTCTATTTATATATTCCTTGTTTCCATTCTACATGTATAAGGAATATATGAACGTTATCGTTATTCAGTTGCATGTGTTCTCAGTTTAGCCTCAAACCATTTGTGGAATCACACAGGGTCAAATAGATACATCGTAGATAATGAAATACTAAATTGTGTGGTGCTGACAATAAGTAAAGTAATCGTTTTGAAAAAGGAGTGTCTAAGCAGCTGACACATGAGCCTCTCTAGAAGGATAAGTCAGAATGTATAGAGGATGGGGAGAGGGGTAAAGGAGCATAAATGAAGAACACAGAAGCAGGATGAATGTGCTCTGGGGGCTTCTATAGGAGAGATGAGAGACTCACTGCCCAGAAGTATTGGACTCTGTGGCACAGAAGGTGGAGCTGTTTGGAGAAGCTAGAGAGGGACCACGGGCCTCACCTTAAGGGTCTGAACCATGGTGGAGGCAGGATTAAAAACCAGGTCCATTTGAGCATTAAAGCCAGGACCATTCCATGGGAGGCTGCGGCCTTTCCTAACTAGAGCCTCACATTCTAGATTTTCAGAATAAAAAAACAAACACTAAAAGAGCTGTTGATGATCAGCAAGAAGTTTTGTTTAACCTCTTAACAAATATTCACATAATGAAGTAGTAGTCATTAATTTAGTTATCAAGTAAATATTATTAGCATTAAATTACTGTTGTTTGTCTAGCAACTGTATACCTTTAGGGATGACATGGGGGGAGGCTGAAGACTTTGTTCATCCTCCTTGAGGGCACTGATAAAAGAAAAGTTAGGCTGAAAGTTTCACGTCCGTAATATACTTGTTAATTGAAGTTCTCACTTACTGGTTCTCTTTTTCTAAATCTATCTGTGAGTTGAAATAATCTTGGTGCCCTTAACGTTGCTATCTGGCTTGTAATTGACCCTCAAAACCAGGACTTTAGTTAGTAGGTTTGGGCTGCCTCCTGGGTATGTGTGTGTACCCACTCAGTAGCTGAATTGCCTGAAATGGAATTTAAGGAAGAAAAGACTAATGGATTTTGAAGCTCAGATTCTTCTGCATTTGGACTCAACACATACATCGTATCAAATACATCTTTCGTGTTTTTATATGTATATACAGAAGATGTCATTATAAGAGTGTGTAAATTGACAAAACAGCTAACTTTCTCTCTTTGGGGGAAAGTGGATGGAAAACACTCTAGCTTTCATTTGAATTGAGATCCTACTTAAAGATTAAACTACCACACACCGGAGGAGAAAATCATGCGATTCAGTTTTTATTCGAGGTATTGCAGAACTCACTTTATGCATGAAGTTCTAGCTGCTTGGCTTGGAGCAACTGAAATTCAGAAAAGGACAACATGAAAACTTCTGTGTTTCCAATAGTAGTTGCTTTGTACTCGGCTGAGCAAGGTACCTAGAAAGGTAAATGAAATTTTCACACATAGCCCCTCCCCCCGGCTTTTTCAACCTTGTCTAGGTGGAGCCCCGCTGTCCTTTGTATGCAGTGGCTGTGACTTAGTTAATACGAGTAGTGCGTAGCATGTGCGGTGTGGCTGAGGCCTCAGAATCAATAAGGAGCCTTTAGATTTAAAACTAATGATTTTCTGTGTTCAGCGAAAGTCAAAATCTCTCAAAGTTGCCATTGTTGGCTCCCGATTTTTCCCCAGAGAATAAGAGGTGTGATAAATCATCATGTTCACAATGCAAATAAAATGCACGTCAAAGAGACTCGAACTAGACTAGAGATGGATTACGTGAGACTTAAACATCTTAATTATTTTAGTCTTGATTTGAGCAAACACCCCCAACTAGCACTGTGGTAACAGTGATTGTCACAGCAGTGGACAAACTGTTTGATCAGGCTGTCCTGCCCCCCAGAAGTGCGAGTGTGACCTATCTGGGAATGATATCTGTCATTGTTTCCTCCCAGAAGTGTTTTCAACAGTTTGGGATGACGTCAAATGCTTTTGAATGTATCTACAAACTGCCGTTGAATGTACATAAAATTTTACCAGACTCTCTGATTTAAAACCCTGGAGAAGGCCACCAGGCTCGTATGGAAATTAGCTAAGCATAATTTATTCATGAAAGGCAGAAAAGCTGAATTAATAAATACATGAGTATGTAAACTTATAACTGCATAAAGATCTGTAGAAAATATGAAAGCTGAGCTCCATGTGTTAACAGAAACCCTTAAAGTGTGGTCACTTGGTCCCTTCTTACAAACAGTCTGTCTCCTGTTTTGAAAGCCAAAGTCGAAATAAGTAATAAGCAAATAAGTACATTTATTTTTTGGAAGGTTTTTTTTTTTTCTCCTGAAAATATGGACCTGTCTGTGGATGCTGCTTTATGCACATCAATCTAAGAGAATTATTTTTTAAAATATTAATGAAGGCATTAATTCCAGAGATTCGGAAAACTGCTCAGCAGGTCTAACTCATACTCTCTCTTGTCCGGACCCAATTCTGAGAGCACTTTCACAAAATATTGTCTCTCACGAGACAAGGTCATGCCTTATCACAAGAGTGGGCATCATCGTATTTTCCCTCATCCTTACCCTCCCTGTGAAATCACAATCACCATCAGCCCTATCGAGCATTGATTCAGCAGTGCAGTTGTTATACAGCAGGAATTAGAGCAAGATAGGCATGCCGCACTTTAAAAATTTGTTAAAGGGACTCTTACCTTGTATTGAATACATTCTGGTGAAACTTCTGAAGTTGAGTTCTGAGCCTCCTGGCCACAATTAAGACCCAGTTGGATTCTGGAAGCCTGAATCTGCAGAGTTGTTGCCTTTGATTTGATAAGCAAGCAGTGAAACCATTATTTCCTATAGTTCTTGTAATTTGGTCAGAACATGCCAAGAGAAGCGTGGTATTTCCCACCATATTCATTACTGATGATTTCCTTGTACTAATTAAAAACATTTTCTGAAAGTCTATTTTGGAAAGCATCAATCCATTTCAAACTTCACTCCTAGTCAAGGGATGAGGACAGAATAATCAAATGTATAAATCTTTTTAAAATTTGCCTTAATTGAGAATTATAATAAATACAAGATAAATAAAGGTGAATCATTAGATGCTTTTCTATCCACAGCCATGATCAATGGAGAGGAAGTTTAAAAAACAAAAGCATATACCTCTATATGCCAGCCATAGAGTACTTTATAAATATTAACTCATTAAATTCTTGTGGCAACTCCATGAAGCGGGTACAATTATACCCATTTTACACATGAAGCAAGTGAGGCACAAAAGGGTATGTAATTCACTCAGGGTCTCACAACTAGTAGAGAAATACTGGAAGCCAGCCCTGATCTCGTAGATAGTAATTCAAAGCAAATACCAAGTCCACATGGCTTTCCTTGTGTTAATGGGATCTAGTTTTTCTAGAATAAGCTTTTTTTTTTTTTTTAAAGGTTCTTTTTCATAGTGCAGGTCCTTGCAATGACCTGGGCTGATAATTTTTGAGAGAGGCTGTTGACTACAATGTTTTCATTCTTGCTCTTAAGCACTCTCCTGTTGTTAATTTAACTGTTGTCTAGTAGGCAGGCTTTAGACTTCTTAACTGACCGATGGAAATGTATATGTGAAAGTAGGAAGATATGTGTTCTGATTATTGTAGCATAAAAAAGCCACACCAAAACTTAGTGGTTGGGCTTCCCTGGTGGCACAGTGGTTGAGAGTCCGCCTGCCGATGCAGGGGACACGGGTTCGTGCCCCGGTCCGGGAAGGTCCCACATGCCGCGGAGCGGCTGGGCCCGTGAGCCATGGCCTCTGGGCCTGCGCGTCCGGAGCCCGTGCTCCGCAACGGGAGAGGCCACAACAGCGAGAGGCCCGCGTACCGCAAAAAAAAAAAAAAAAAAAAACTTAGTGGTTGAGAGGACCTATTGTATAGCACAGGGAACTATATTCAATATCTTGTAATAACCTATAATGGAAAACAATTGGAAAAAGACTCTATATATATATGTATGTATATCTGAATCACTTTGCTGTACACCTAAAACTAACATAACATTGTAAAAATCAACTATACTTCAATTAAATTTTTTTTTTAATTTAAAAAATTTAAAATAACAACTTAGTGGTTGAAACAATGACACCATTTATTTTCCTCATGAATCTGCAGTTTCGGCGGCATTTGGCAGGGATAGCTTTTCCCCGCTTTACCTGGCGTCAGTTGGGCTGGTCAAAGGCTTGAGGCTGGGATCCTCTGCAGACACTCCCACGTGGATGATGCTGCCTATCAGCTGAGATTTCACGTAGAACTTTGGCTGCAACACCTGCCTGTGATCTTTCCACATGACTGCCTAGCTTCCTTACAGCATGATATCTAAGTTCCAAGGGTCAGGGTCCCAAAAGAAAGAGAGCCGGTGGAATAACCAATCTCAGAAATCATGTAGTATCACTTCCACCATATTCTTTAGGTTGTGGCTTGCACAGAGTTCTGCCCATGTTCAAGGAGAGGGAACGTAGATCGCATCTCTGGGCGGAGGAGTGTTGACATCACTTTGTAAGAAGGGCATGTGAGATCGATAGATTCATGTAATCGTCTTTGGAAGACACAGTCTTCCATAACTTGTTTTACTAAGCATTTAGGACTGTCAATATGAAAGAAATGTTTCGCTGGAACAAATCCCATTACTATAAGGATAGGGACCTATTGAACCATAGGCTTAACAGAAATAACTGTTCAAAGAATCAAGTTTTGCCACGAAACCAACTCCTATTAGATAGAGATACCCAAGGAAGGAAGGAAAAAGACTTCCAAAGTTAATTCTAGCCTTGTGCCTACTTCATAGTAAAGATCTTTAGCGGTGAGAATTCCCCAAACGTACGTAAGATGGTTCATTTAGGCTGATCACATCTTTAGCAGTTGCCAAAGGATCTTATACCTGATGGTAACATTCTAGTTTCTATCAAAGAGCTATGTTGGACTTTTTTTTTTTTCATTATTTAGTATAAGAACAATGGAAATGAACTTTTACAAAGTTCATTCCCTGCAGATTCAAAGTAAAGTTAACCAGACCCACTTTAAGAAAGATGGCATTATTTGAGAGAAATTCTATTTACTGAGCATCCAGTCTGAGTACACGTTGGACTCCAACCTTGAGAAACTTAAAAGCTAATTCAGGATTTGTGGGGCACATGAGAATATTGGTCTCTTTACGTAAGGGATGCTAATAATCTACCACGTGACTTTGAGCAATTTCTCTAGTTATGTGATAAGTTTGCACTTAGCCAATTATACACTGTCCTCCAGTCTTTTTCACAACAAATCATTGTGCATCTTAGATAGTTGTTCAGGGCTGATAACAAACTTATGTTTGCCTAGCTTTAGGAATTCCAAAATGCTTTCACATCTATTATCACACTGGATGCTCACAGCAAATCTGTAAGATGAACATTGTCATTTCCATTTTTCACACGGGGACTTGAGAGGCACGTCACCCTAGCTGGAGGCGCTGGGGCTGTAATCCCACAACCATACTTCTTGTCTGCCTGTCCTTCTGCCAACCTTATGATTTTAAGTGTTATACCAAGCTGTCTGACCAATGCATAGGTAGAAAGCAAGTCCTCCCTTGTCTTAGGCCACAGCAAACAGAAAGCACATAGCGGGGCTCATGTTGAGGATGTAACAGATGCATCAGCGTGGTTCAGAGGAATAGGCACTGGAATGGGGTTTAGGAGTCTGATTCCTCCTTCTTGTCCTGACTCTGCTTCTCATTGTCACCCCCTGATGTGTGACATGAAGGAGATGGGCTTGATACATGTTTAGATGACTTTCATGTCTAAATGTCGGTGTGTCATGTTCGATAAATGAAAATAAGAGAGTAGTTGATATCAACATCCTTCGAAAAGCGTACATAGGTAGGAATAAAGTTGTCAGATGACTTGTTTTCCTATTAGAGTTTAAAGAGGGCCTTACCAATAGGAAGTTTGAGTGACATTGTAAGGCAGAAACATGAGAGGAGGAAATTTGAAGAGTATTTTATTTTTTATTCAACACATATTTATTGAGCACCTACTACGGTCCAGTCTTGGTCCTTACAGGAGGGCACAGAAAATTCTCTGTCCTCATGGAGCTTATATTCTAGTGGGAGGAGAGTAAAATATAGTAAAATACAGTATGTCACATAATGAAAATATTAAAAATAATTAAAAGTTCTGTGGAGGAAAAGGCAGGAGAAAGTGCTGGGGCTAGAGGTGACTGCAGTGATAAATTGTTGATGACGGTAGGTCTCACTGTGAAAGTGACATCTGAGCAAAAATCTGAGGAAGGGAGGGAGGTAGTCATGCCAACATCTGGGAGAAGAGCTGTCCAGATGATGAATGTGGCTGCGAGGTGTGAGCTGGAGGAAGGGGAAGGGATCAGGTCAGAGAGGGAGGAGCGCTTTGTAGGATGCTGGGAGTCTTAGAGGCTTGTGTATGGAGTTTTGTTTTTATTCTGAGAGAGTGGGGGAACCCTCATGGCCTTTAAGTGGCATGATTTGACTGAGGTTTTAAAAGAATATGCCTAGTGTGACATATATGTCAATAAATATCTCAATAAAGGCATTATTTTTAAAAAGAAATATCTCTAGCTGTTGTTTTTTTAACAGAATAGGGTGGAAGTAGGAAGACAAGGAAGCTATTATAATTTTCTAGGCTAGAGATGGTGGTTACCTGGGCCAAGCGGTAGCCGTGGAGGTGGTGAGATTCTGTATAAGTGAAAGTCAGGCCCACAGGATTTACTGGCTCATGGGGGCAAGGTTAATTATGAGACTTTTGTCCGGAGCAACTGACAGATGGAGTTGTCTTTTACTCAGAGAAACCTGTGATAAAGCAGGTTTGGCTGTGTGTGCGTATCTGGGGTGGAATGTGGGGTAGATTACAAGGCAAAAACAAAAGATGGAGGCATTTATTATTAATATGACTATATTATTTTACTTTCCAAGAGGATTTTCAAAAGCTTATAGTAAAATGTACAGATAGAATAGAGAGGGAAACTATTTAAAAAGAGTAAAAGGCTTAAACTCAATCAGAGTGGTGGACCTAAATGTGAAGTTCCTTCAGAGAACAATAAGTGTGTTTGCTTGACCTTTGCAGAGTATTTGTGGTCAAAAATAAAAAGATGGGAACAAGGCAGAAGTAAAGAGTATTACAACATACTCACAGGGATTTTGCAGAGACCTAAAGGTTCCAGACAGGTTTGCAGGTATTTGAGGAAGGTCATTTTTTTTTTCCCTATGAGGGGTGAAAAACACAGGAATGGTAGAGCTGAATACTGGGAAGGCCGGTAGGATTCTTAGAAGATCCAGGTGTGAGAAGGGCTGTCCACATGGGTAAGGGAGACTTGGAGTTTGGTTGATTGAAACTGGGAGATTGGAAAAGAAATGATGGCTTTCTATCCACATCATGGAACTGGAACATGTGTCAGAATCACCTAGTAGGCATGTGAAACATTCAGATGCAAGGCTTCACCTAGACCTTCTGAAGCCTAATCTCTATGAGAAGCCCCAGTAGTATCAGTGTTTTAAAAGCCCCTCAGATGATTCTGATGGAACTCCTGGTTAAGAAATGTTGGAAGAAAGAAATTGATGAATTTAATTAGCTTTTATATTGTGGGAATCACCTAATTGGAATGTTTTCTGGAGAGAGAGAGAGATACTAATTAAAAAATAATTTTGGTGACACTCATTTATTTATTCTTTTAATGAATATTTATTGAATGCTTATTAAGTGTTATGCATATAAGTGCTGAATGCACAAAGATGAAGGAAATACAGGTCCTGTCTTCAAGTAGCTCTGAGTCTATTGAAAGAAACAAACACATAACTGACAGTTTTATAGGGCAGTGTGTCCATGCACTGAGTATTATGGGAACAGGGGTGGAAATTGAAGTATTAAGGGAGGCTTACTGGAAGGAGTGTCCCCTGAGCTGAAAACTAGTCTAGAACAAGAGGTGTCAGATCTAGCCTGCCTGTCTTTTGTTTTTTGGGTTTTTTTTTGCGGTACGCGGGCCTCTCACTGTTGTGGCCTCTCCCGTTACGGAGCACAGGCTCCGGACGCGCAGGCTCAGCGGCCAGGGCTCACGGGCCCAGCCGCTCCGCGGCATGTGGGATCTTCCCGGACCGGGGCACGAACCCGTGTCCCCTGCATCGGCAGGCGGACTCTCAACCACTGCGCCACCAGGGAAGCCCTAGCCTGCCTGTTTTTGTAAATAAAGTTTTATTGGAACCACATCCACGTTTATTCATTTATCTATCGTCTATGGCTGCATTAGCATTACAACTGCAGAGTTAAGTAGTTGTCACCATATGACCCACAAAGCCTGGTTCATTATAAAAGGTCTGTTAACCCCTGTTCTAGAACAAAGGGGAGAAGAGAAGCCATTCTATTGTAGAAAGCGGAGAAAATGTGACATATGGTACTATTCAAGGAACTGAGAGGTGAAAGATTAAGGCAGAGAAAGGAAATGGTATGAAGCTGGAGAGATTGGCAGGGACTAGACCATTGAAGACTGTGTACCCCATCCTGGGGAATGTGGACTTTCTCCAGTGCAGTGGGAATCAATGAAGGACTTTAAGCAGTAATGCTAGTGTCCCATGAATTTAGATAGATTATTCTGTTTGCTTCATAAAATACAGATTTGAGTGGGGAAAGACTATAGGAAAGAAAATTGTTAGGAGGTTCTTTTTAAAAAAAATATGTATACCAACTCCTTTATTTTTTTTTTTTTTTAATTTATTTTTAAATTTATTTTATTTTTGGCTGCATTGAGTCTTTGTTGCTGCACTCGGGCTTTCTCTAGTTGTGGAGAGCAGGGGCTACTCTTCGTTGTGGTGCGTGGGCTTCTCATTGCTGTGGCTTCTCTTTGTTCCAGAGCATGGGCTCTAGGCACACGGGCTCAGTAGTTGTGGCTCGTGGGCTCTAGAGCGCAGGCTCAGTAGTTGTGGCGCACGGGGCTTAGTTGCTCCGCGGCACGTGGGATCTTCCCGGACCAGGGCTCGAACCTGTGTCCCCTCCATTGGCAGGCAGATTCTTAACCACTGCACCACCAGGGAAGCCCCTGTTAGGAGGTTTGAAGGAGTAATTTGTGCAAATATTAATGAAGGATTAAAATTTGACCATAAATTTATAAAATGGAATATAATTGTGATAATGAGTTGTAGCTAAATTATACTGAAAAGGAAACTACAATGTGTTCAATAAAAATAATCAAGGAAACTGCATACACAATCAGAAAACATGTGTCTTAATGTATGCCTAGAAAAAAATGGAAACAATACACAGAAAACTTAATTTTTTTTCCCGGGGAAATAAAATTATAGGAGACAATCACCTTAAATTTTACACATCTGTACTCTTTTTTATTTAACAATGAAAATGTATTACTTTTGAATCAGAAAAGAATTAACTTTTTAGAGTGATGAGTAAGGAGCGGGAGGATGAAGGATCATACCATGACTCAGGGCAAGAAAGGAAGGGTGAAGAGAAGGCATCAATTTGAGAATGATTTAGGAAGTTAAACTAGCAAAACTTTATAATGTGGGAGGTGAAGAATAGAAAGGAAAATATATTATGTCCAGGTTTCTGGTTTGGGTGACTATGGTGAATTGTCGTATCAATGATTTAATAAAATGAGATAACCTTTATTCATCATTTACTATGTGCAGGGCCTCGTACTTAACATATTTTTAGTAAATTTAAACTATCAGCAAGTGAAGGAGGAATTTTTATTGTTTCCATTTTACTGATGAGGAAACTGAATCTTAGAGAGATATAGCAGTTTACCCGAGGTAATGTAACCTGTGAGCTGAGAGCTGGGAATTGAACGTCTCTCTGATTGATTCCAAAGCTGATATGTGTTCCCACCCCCAACTTTAAATGAATTTTTTTAAGAGCAGTATAGATGGAAAGATAAAACCAGTTCAGGACATAATTGAGTCATCAACATAAAAATTTTGATTTAACATGATACGCTCTCAAGAAATAAAATGAAGAGAAGCTCTCAGATTTAATTTTGGAGAATGTTCAGAGTTAGTGGATCTTAACAATCTCTAAAGTTTTAAGAATAATGATATTGAATATATAAAAGACTTTCCGCCTTACTTGCGTTTGGATACTTGATGTACTTATTAGATGCAGCAACTAATAAATATTAAAAAGAATTAGAAGAAAACAAATTTGGTGCATTTTTGGCATCAAAAATCATAGGCCTGATCTTGTCAATTTAACTCAGTGACTGCTGAGGGCTCACTATGTGCAAAGCATACAGATGCTACATTTTTACCTATTTTAACTTTTTATGCGTCTAAAGTTTCAGTTCAATCTAGGAAGAACTAAGACCTAAAACATGCTTAATTTTTTTTTTTTGGCCACACCGTGCGGCCTGTGGGATCTTAGTTCCCCAACTAGGAATCGAACCCGTACCCCCTGCAGTGGAAGCGTGGAGTCTTAACCACTGCACCACCAGGGAAGTCCCAAGATGCTTAATTTTCTAAACAGATCTTTGAGCTGATATTAGTTTAGAAAATATCCAGAGTCATTTGGTTCCTCTGTTTTTCATCAGACGATTACTGTATGTTTTGCTGAGGGTTCTTTGTTTGAAGAAGTATTCCCAGTTCTGGTTAGGAGTGTCTGGGGTGAAGGTAAACCTAACCGCCAGAGGAAACGCAGTTGGCCTTTGGGAAGGGGAGAGAAAATGACGTGCCTCCCTCTGAGAGGGAAGCAATTTCTCACTGTGTCACTTCACCCTGGCGTTCAGCCACAAGAGGGGGCCTGGACCAGAGTGGAATATGCCAGCTGCCTAGCTGGCTTCTCTGCCCTCCAAAAGAAGCACCATAGCCATCCTCGCTTTGAGGTGGGAAAAGAGCTTTATTGCCCATTTGATGAGCAACTAAATGGTATACTAGTAGCCATGGATATACGTTTCCCCATGAAAGCTAAGAACTGTCTTGAAGAGTTCTAAAAGGTGCAGAAGAATGTACTGTTAAAATTGACCTGAAAACGCAGTAATGGTTTTCCTTAGTGCCAGGTCCTGTGTACACTTTACTTCCTTTTTGATGATATTGATTTGTTTCTAAAAATAGATATGGGCTTTCAGAAAGAGAAATCAGGTTCTTGAGATTGACCATTCAACATAAAGTTTGTACATTGCATAAAAATGTTTCTGACGCAGTAAAATACATTCCGTTTTTGCTCATTGTAATTCACTTTACAGTGACTTGCTTAATAGCTTAACATATATCATTTATACTGCTCTCCTTCATGCTTTTATACTGTAATATCCTTTCCTCAATGACTACTTGTCAATTTCACTGATCTAGATTTGATTTCATAAATTAACTAGGCCAATTAAGTAAAGAGTTATCATTAGAATAAGAAGTGGAAGCAAATAAATATTAATCTTCCATCTCTGAATGTCGGTATTGCAACACAACTTTGATCATACTTGAACAGTACTTAATGGAAAAGATACACCCCTCCATTGTCAATTTAGTATTACCCAATTTAAACACTTATGAGTATTTCATTCATTTTCTCATTCCGAATCCATCTTTCTTTTGGGCAGTTATATTTCTATTTTGTCATTGTAAAATGCGGGGAATAAGCAAATACCAGAACTGCATTATTTAAGGATTCTGGTCTTGCCTAATTGCTTGACTTTTCTTCCTGGTCCTTTTGCCTCTGGGGTATTATTTCAGAGACATGGGGGCCTCCTCATATGTGCATACAGTATTATGTTTGCTTGCTACACATTTTTGTCTTGCTTTAGTCATTTTGTCCTCCTCCGCAGACTTTTGGAAACCGCTCAGAGACGACGACGCTTAACAGAGAATAACATTTTCAAATGCAGCCTATTTTAAAGAGTGTTTCTTTTTAAAAACTTAGAGTCGGATTTCTTCTTTCTCTCTCACTTAAAGGACTGTTTTTACCTTATTAGCATGAATCTTGCTTTGTCTTCCTTGGAAATGGAAAAGAGTTTGTCAATACCCTTTTCATAAAAAATTTCATATACACAAATGCAATTGTAAAATCACCCTTTAGCCTTTTGTTTCACCCTGCATTTATTAATGCTGACTTATTTTTTCTAGATCCTATTCACAGCCTAGTGGAGTGGTTGTGAATAGGATCTAGTGAGTGGGAGAGGTTGCTCCTCTTGGAACCTTTTCAATTTCTCCCTCCTTAATTATAGAAACATTAGATTGCTGTGGTAAAGGCACATCTTTCCAGAATGTCTCTGAAAACATCCCAGGAAGATATAATACAAGGATCCACGGGAAAAAATCAACTTGGGATTCCTATGCTTCGACGTTAACTCTGCTCTCACCGTCCATTCATAAACCCGAGTAGGGGTGACTTAGTTGTGTCACACACACACGCACACACACGCAATACTTATGGTCACATAAACAGCTTATGGAACATTTTGGGATCCATGAGGAAGGATAAATACTGGATTTACATTTCCCCGCTTGTTCTGATTAAACATTTTGCATCTAGAAGCTGGCAAATCAGAGCTTCTAACTCTCTCCAAGTTCACTTACCCCTTGCAGCCCTTCAAGCCTCAGTAGTTTTACCATAGTAATAATTTTTCCCTAAGAATTTTAAACAAGATTTTGCCATTGGACATCCTTTGAAATAGTTAGCTTTGCTTCACTATTTTTTGTAACTTGCCAAAAATCACAAATAAAAGGGTCTGTGTCCTCTAATGCTTCTTCTCTGGTCATTATCTTGGAAAATATGCAGAGTCCAATCCAAGTCGAGTGCTCCCCAAACCTTGCTGTTACTTTGAGAATAGTTTTAATGAGGCTTGCAGCTGAGCCAAGCTCTCCTGTTGGGTTATTATTTGGGCAAGTGGAAGCCCTAGTGATTGATCTGTGTGGGGGAACTGGCAACACTCGCATGCCCTCTGGGTAGAGGCAGAGCCTCCAGCAGGAAAAATTAGGGAAAGAGGAAAAAAAAGGAGAGGAAATGTTTATCACCCATCTCCTAGCATTTTATGGCGGCGTTATGGTGAACTGGGAGATGGATGTGTATATTCATGGATTCTGAACCACTTTAAGCACTAATAACATTAAATCAACCTTAATACTTCATGCCAAATGTGCTCTAAAAGAGGGAATAATGGGAATTTTTGTTGACTTTAGTAAAGCATCAAAAGTTACACTGGAAACGCATAAAATGCTACAATGCAGAGGTGACAATTATGCTAATATCATGATAATATAAAATATTAAGTCACCGAAATGACAGGATTTACAACCAGTGCTCCTCGGTCCCCAGAAACCTTGGAGACGAGCTTCTGGTAAACACAGCAGCCTGTACTCCCAAGGAGTCTGATTACAAATTTAAATATGTATATGATTAGAACTCCGCCGGTCTCCCCACCCCTTGAGACAGGTGAAGTACAATTTGATTTATATCATACCTGAAATCTATTGTGTTGAGTTCACTATGTTTTGTAGAGCTGCTACCAGGTCTGATGAATTTTGTGTGTTTAGCAAGTTGCTTGTGGGGAAAACAGGGACTCCTATGAATGATCTTGGATAGCCCTGTGATCTCATGAACTAAGACTCAGATAGTGATACAGAATTGTCAAATGTTTGAAAATGGGATACTGGCAAATGGAAAATACAGTTCTTGTGTTCCCATCTTGTTTTGATATCCTGGTTTCTGTGCTGAGGTCCAGGATTGAAAATTCTTCACCCTGAGCCTTCATCTCATGACCTTCAATTCACCTTGAACTCTTTGACCCCCATCACATTAAAGTCTCTCCTTTCAGGGAGTTCTTCAGATACAGTGACTTCATCGGTGGTCCTAGGTATCAGGGAGGGTAGAACCGTCATGGCTATGCAGCTTTCCTAATTATTGTCAGTTCTGGCCAAAGAATACTGGCTTCTATTTGACATAACTAATATCACTATGTCAACATAAGGCAAAGGAAAATTAACATGCAATTAAAGTGTACTGTTACTATAAACCGATGCTCTTTAATATTTCTTTGTGCTGAAGTCCTAGTTTCGGCTAATTTTGTTACGCCAACTAAGGTCAGCAAATGCACGTTCATCCACGTCTCTACAAATGGCCCAATTTCATTCCTTTTAATGGCTGAGTAATATTCCATTGTGTATATGTACCACATCTTCTTTAACCATTCATCTGTTGACGGACATTTAGGTTGCTTCCATGTCCTGGCTAAATCAGAAAGAGAAAAACAAATATTGTGTATTAACGCATATATGTGGAATCTAGAAAAATGGTACAGATGAACCTATTTGCAAAGCAGAAATAGAGACACAGACGTAGAGAACAAACGTATGGATACCAAGGGGGGAAAGTGGGGTGGGATGAATTAGGAGACTGGGATTGACATGTATACACTACCGTGTATGGAATAGATATCTAGTGAGAGCCTGCGGTATAGCACGGGAACCTCTACTCAGTGCTCTGTGGTGACCTAGATGGGAGGGAAATCCAGAAGGGAGGGGGTATATGTATACATATGGCTGGTTCACTTCGCTGTACAGCAGAAACTAGCACAACGTTGTGAAGCAACTATACCCCATATATTTAAAAACAAACACTCTTTGATACTGCACGTTGATAATGCACGTTCATAAAGGGTATGCCTTTCTTTTTCAGCGTTAAATGCATGCACGTTGCCTGAGCTTATGTTTAAAGCTCGCTCTGGCAAGGGTAATACATATATGTTTACCACATATCTATCTGTCTACCTATTATTATTGAATATGTCATATAGCATATATTTAGGTATTATTAATATAGCATCAGTACTGCCATTACTAATTAGCCTCTACCAGCAGAACGTGGACTAGCATTGCCCCCAAACTGGGAGACTCCCAGCTGGGATCAAAGGCACGCTCCCCTAGGTGCTCGTTCAGGCCACCTCTTTACCCATCCGTCACTATGTCACGTCATTAATGCTAATGTTATCGATGACAATAAAATAAAACAAGCTGCTCCCAAAGGAATTCCTACTTGTGTGCTGTTAAGAAGGGCTCGAAAGCCATGCTTTTAAAGTGCAGCTCACGGCCCCTAGAGGTTGCAGCGAAGTTCTTATAGGAGTTGGCAGCGTCAAAAGAACACTGAAACTCTAGGGGCACTTTTCCTCGGTCAATCCCTCCATCTTAGCAAGAGCCAATCAATATTTCTTGATCTCCAGTTTTGTGCAAAACTCTGCTTGTGCTTAACCCTTCTGGCAATCCCCTTCTTTGCCAGTTCCCTCTTTCTGGGACAAAAAGAATGTGTTCTTGCTTTTAACAGGATGGAACTTCGGAACACATTTATTTTCTTCGATTCATAAATAATGGCTGGGGTTTGAAGGTTTCTATCACATATATGTATCTGTAGTATGGGAAAGACATTTCCAACATTATCAAAATTATATTTGTTTCTAAGTAAATGGAATTGTTTTCCCTTTTTTCTCTGGAGGCTGGAGTTGGCACTCTTCCCAAATGTAACCTTTTGGATAATAAATTCCTTTTGAAAAGAAGCATGAAACCCTTTTGACGTTATAAATAGTACATGTAGTAGAAGGGAGAGGATCATAGGTAATTGCAACACAAAGCCTGAGAGAAGTCCATGGGATAAAGTAGATCTTATTTTAACTCAACAGTCAGTCACATGTCTTGTGTTTATATTAGAAGATATATTTTAATAAGCATTGCCAGTTTTTCTGTGTTTTGGCCTCTAATACAGCCTGAGTGATTCACTGATGTACAGGTAAACATTTACAACTACAGCTCAACAAGAAATTCAGTGAGGGTTCAGTGATCTGCTGCTATCACAGGCCTTCAGGCAATCTTCTATAAGGCAAACGATAGTCTAGGATTAGCTCTGAAAAAGCAAAAGAGTTTGCTGTTCCATGGAATTCCTTTAGGACTCCCAAGGCAGTTCATTCATTCTCCATTCTTCCTTCTCTCTCTTTCATATTCTCTCTCGTTCCATCTCTCCACATCCCTCTCACCCTCCCTCCTGCTTTCATTCCGCGCCCTCCCTCCCTCTCAGCTGTCCCTGTGCACATCCAAATACACAGCTGAAAAACTTCACTTCTGAGGGTGGCCTGTTGTCTTCCCCACCGTGAGACCCTCTTTCCCCCAAGTTTCGTGCTCTGTTTTGGCAGACATTGTAAAACCCTGAAGGCATAAACCTCACCGTGTCAATGTGGCGGTGAGGCCCAACACATCAGTAAATGTCACAGAGGTGTCAGCCCTTTACCTCATAACTGCAGTTCATTTCTCTGCATTGACAGTGATGCTTATACCGGGCAAGGATTAGAATGGGCATATTTCCAGATCTTAATTACATCAGGCATAGCGATGAGCAACAGCGTTTTTCTTTGGGGGAGAGGAGGGGAGGAGGGAAAAAGGGGAGCGTTATGCTGAATTTGGCCATCTAGAGCCTCATGTGTCCCCGTTTATCAAGAGATAATAGGATTAAGCTAAGCTATGGGACTTCTCTGGCTTAATGCTGCCTTCAGCAGGGGTCTAATAAGGATAGATATAATTGGGTAAATGGCGAATAAGAATGAAAAAGTACAGAGCATAAGCACAATGCTTAGGAATAAATAATGACAAATTGGATTTTGCCCAGTCTCTGCAGACTTGGTTAAAAGCTGGCATCCCACACTGAACTCTGAGGGATGACATCTGTCTTTCTTCTTGCCTAACTCGTCTCCGTTCATTGCAAATGTCAGAAAGTATCCTCTCACGTCCAGCTGGGGGTCTATCAGTACTGCTCATTTGAAATCAAGTCGGAACTGTTAAGGAACATTCAAAGAGGGTTAAAGAAACAGAGTAAATTAAGTGCCTAAAAACAAATGTGACACAAATTAGAGTTTGTTTCTTTGACCCTTATCCATTTACGGAATTTATCCCATTAACAGCTGGAAATGTATTTTCACTTTCTTCACCTCTCTAAGAGGAAAGCAAACATATAACATAGCCCCAAAGGAGTAATTAATTAGATCATTTACTGACTTGGATTTGAATAGTTTATTTAAATACAATTCTGTTATTTATTTATTTTACAACATCGTGCAGGGGGTTGAAACTCCTGTTCTAATTTGCACTTAGCAAGGATCTCTGAAAAAATATCACAGTGAAGGAAATGAAGAGCCGGTGATCAAAGGGCCACACTCAGAAATGCATAAAAGAATTTCACCAGGATGAGTGTTTCACTGATTAAAAAATAAGGGACAGGTTGAATTGGGGGCGGGGGAGATAACAAAACTGCCTGTTTAGTTGGTATTCCCATGGGCATATTTTAACAAATATAATGAGTTCATTGATAAGATGCTGTATAAAAAGCTAAAGAAAGAAATAGTAAAAATAAAGGATGCCAGTGTAGGTAAGAAAGGTGTAATGAATATGCAGGTTATCACATCAAAATGAAGACTGCTTTTGAAAACAGTGGAAAATTCATGAACTCAGAAGCAAGTCAAAAAAAAAAAGATAACATGCAACCTCTCAACTGGTAAAAGTTATAAATTTGTCCCACAGAAATAAAAGGTCCTTCAAGTATACTTTCAAAAGCTAGAAATGAAAGTAGAAAATTAGTTCACCAAAGATGAATATTGAGTCTACTCTGAAATTAAGTAGGGTCTTTTTTTTTAAATAATATGATATTAGGATATATATTCATATTCAATATCTTTGGATAAATAAATGGCCCTATAAATGCTTGTGCATACCATATAAATGTCTTCATTCCATGAACTTTTAGGGAAATCCCTGACTAAACAGCCATATATATGCCTTTATTCCTCCAGCCTATGGGGTTAGAATAACTGTGGTTACTGTAAGTGCAGAACTCAGAAAAATTTCTCCCCAGCACTGTCATCCCATAGAGAGTTTATGGAGATATTGAGATGGCATTTCATAAAGGGAGTGGATAAGAGATATACTCCGAAATTTTCTTGAGCAAAAGAACCACCAAAGGCAGCTGACCTCTCCCACAACACGTGGAGAAACTAGTGGTTGAACTGGGACCTGGTTTTGCATTAGGTTCTGCAGGCTAGATCAGTGTGGTTCCAGCACAGCACACGAAATGCCCTCAACACAGCAGACGCTTAACCTAATGGTGAGCGATGAGGGATCATGGCTCAGGTAATAAACAGTCGTGTCCTAGGGGCATAAGCATCTTCTCCAGTAGAAAGGTGACCACGAAACTATGAAACTGCTGAAGGGAGCTGGTGGTCTCCTCCCAGGCTTCCCTGTCACCAGGCCACTGCGTGAACCAGGCACCTCTCTTGAATGGCTTTCCCCTTCGTCAAAATTTGCCCCTCTTCTCCATCAAAAGTCAGCTGACTTCCTCTTGGGTGGTGACAGCTTTCTAGATTATTTCCATCAGAAATACCCCTTTCCTCCCCCCACCACTAGTTAGCACTTAAAAAAGGCTTTATGTTTCTGTAGCTTTATGCATTTTTTTGAATTCTACTAGGTAATCCCACGGTGTGTGTTTATTCAACAAACATTTATGAAATGCTCACCGTATGCCGGGACCTGTTTCTAAGCACTGGGAATACTCAGTGAACACAACAGACAGAAAGTTCTTTCTTCCTGGAACTTATATTTTGAGAAGGGATGTTAGACATTAACTAAAATAAATAAGGGGACCATACGGTATGTTGGAAGGGAATGCATTCTATGAAGAAAAATAAAGCAAGGAAGATCCGGATGGGGGTTCTCATGGGTGACACGGGTGTAGCTGTGAATAGTGAGGGACGAGTGGGAACTGAGTGAGCTGCTGACAAGCACTCTAGTCCCAGAGACTAGATGGTATGTGGCCCACAGTTAGCATCACTGAATATTTGGTGAATAAATGGTAATCCATAATATGTATTTGTCTGGTCCTTTCTCTGCCTCAGGACCATTACCTCATGAAAGGGGGAAGGTACTGATTCCATTCTTACTTTGCATAGTGCGTTTTACAGAACTTGACTGACACGAAGCACTGGGTAATGGCCAAATGCCTGACCTAAAGATAAAAATAACCAGCAAGGATGGGTAGAATAACCACACAGGCAGAGTGGTTCCTCACACAGACGCATTTGTAAAAAGTAATTCCATACATTTGTGAACGTGTGTGGGGAGATGGCTAATACTTAGAGGGATTTGGATTTCAAAGGAATCACCCAGATCACTTTCAAGCTCTCCCTGGGTCAAAATACCTGGTCAGTCAACCATCGTTAGTGGAAGGTACATCGTTGATAAAACAGTTTTTAGACTGATTAAAGGATCCTCATTCCAAAGATCTTTCCTGAACTGCCAGCCTGGCGTGTGCCTATGATTGAGAGAAATAAATGCAGTGCAGGGACTGTTAAACTGTAGAGCAGGACACACATTAAAGCAAGAAGTGTTGTGACTGCACTGGACCTTCCTGGACTTCATTTCATTGTTGTCCTAATGCAGCACAGAGGGAGGAAACCCAGTTCATCTGGAGCTTGAGTCAAAGGAAGGAACTGTTTACCATAAGGATGAAAACTCCTGCTTTCAGTACAGAGAACTGATTGCTTTACAGGGTTAGTAAGTAGCACTTTTGGAGAGGTAAATAGGTATAAATGCGCAACCAGAAAATAAAATCGAAAGGCTCACCCCAGCTCTCTCACGTAGAGACAGGCTTTTTCTTGCTGGGTTAGTGATAAGAATTTCTTATGGATTCCTCATGTGCTTAGCCTCATCTGTGTGTAAAATTCTGCAGCATTCCAAATTATCACCAAGAATCCATCTTCCTGAAGATGAGACACCAGGAGCAATGAGATTGGCGAAACAGGAGATGTTTTGAACGAAATGCATAGTTTAATCACATTCTACTTTCAGAAAACTACTTCATTTAAGTCGGTGCTTGCCTGGGGTAATAATTTATGCTCCACACTTGAGTAATCACCAGGAAGATTGCTCGGAACCCATCCCATCACAAACATAGCCACCAATATTCATGGCCTAAAGTAAACTTCTGAAAACTTGGGATCTACATGATCTCAGCAAAATGCAGACCTCTGGATTTGTTGCCCACACCCCCCTTCAGATAGAATAAGTTCACTTCTCATGCTTTATGTTAACATTTGGAAGTGGTTTGTCTTCTTTTCCCATAATGAACACAATTTAAAAGGTAGTGCTTTTGAACATTTAGAATGCTCGATTTTCTAAGTATAGTTTGGCTCATGAAAATTGAAACCTACAAACGGACAACAAAAATCACTTATCTCTAAATTTGAATTATTTTTACAAAATCTCCTCAGTCTTGGCTCTCTCCATGCTAGAATTCATCCAAATGCATAAAACACACGTGGATTTGTGTTTGTTTTCAGCTCTGTTCTTTCAGCCCTAGGGAGGGTCACCACATATGGGTGTTCAGGTTGTGTACTGAACAAGGGTGCCACATCCAAGGAATCACAGTGTATGAGTACTGGTGGCAGCCTGTGTGCCCCATGTGCTAATTGTGTATATGAGCAAGGGTGAGCCTGAGTGCGGCGGGTATACTCGTGTCGGCCGCCAGAGCAGATGCCTCGTTTGGACTCTGGAAAGCAACGGCAGGCAGAGCAGCCAGGCCTCACGGTATGGTTGTCCAAGTTGCCTAACACAGAATAATGCAAACATCTTTCACTTAAGAAAGGAACATGTTTTTCTCATTCTCACAAAGGTATATATGGACTGGCTGCTGCTCTGGTACAGGTCACGTGCAAGTCACGGAGAGAAATAGAAAGTTTAATGGCTGCCCCTTGTGAATAACATTTTCCCATTGTCCCCAGATTCCTGCTTTAGATACTGTCCCTCCCTCCCAGTGTCGTCAGCTTTCTCTTGATTTTTCCTCAGCTAATCTCAACCCCAAGTAGACCTTCCTTTCTTAGCTACCACTAAGATTTACAGAACAGACTGTGTTACTGAATGACCACTGAATCTGACAGTGTTTCATCAAACAACTAGTCAAACCACTTATTTAACCAGAGGCAGCTCTGGACTAACAGAAAGGAGCTTGAATTTGGCTGTGATGCTAGGCTATGATTCACTAAACCTTGCTGAGCTGCCCTGCTTGTGCTGTAATATGAAGGGAAAATAATTGTCTCCCAGGTTTTCAGTTCTGAAAGTCTCAAGTAGTCTTGCTTGACTAGGGGTTGAAGTTGGCTAGTCGGCTCGGTCGGAGTACATTCTAGCAACCCATATGCTTTTGTCCCAGCATCCTCAGAAGCCCAACAGAGTTTTGACAGATGTGGCCCCTCCTCTGACAGGCCTCTAGATTCCCATTTTTACAGTATAATTTTTCTTCACCTAACCTTTAAACTTGCAAGGTTTTAGTTACCTCATCAATCCAGACCAAACTCAGTAGACGTTTCACTAAAAAAAATAGAGACAAAGAATATCACTTTCCTGTTACTGTTCAGCAATTTTCCAAGCCGCCTTGGCCTCCTATTGGGAGACTTCATGCTTGGTTTGTTTATGCTCTCAGATGAATCCGCAGTGTGTTTTGAGGTGTTTATTCCAGTGGTTAAATTTGAAGAGGTGAAGAAAAGTCAAACTCTCCCCAATATTGCCTAGGAGGAGTCTAAAATAATTGGTACACAATGAAAAATGTCTTACGTCTGAGGAAGAGAAGGTTCCATTTGTTCATAATAGCTGAGTTCTCCAGAATTCTGGGCCAGAGAAACTAAAGGATAAATTTACTTTTCCTCCAAGTGTAAGGGTGCTGTTGTTTTTCCTAGCATGCATAGCATATATACTTTGCAATATGACTGCCCACTTAAATTTTTGTTTCATATTTCTTCATTCCCTTAACCAAACCCCAGACATAATAGTTAAAATTAGTGGATCACCTTTCTGAAATTAAACATTTTAATTATGATTATTTGATAAGCATTTCAGACATATTTGCTCATATATCACATAAAATCAGAAATAAGTGTGTATATCAATAGCAGTTTAATCCCAAATGGAGGCTTTATTTAAACCATCGAGGACTTGATTACAGAAGCTTCGAGATTAGAAATGAGATTTATGACTGGCTAGAGGGAAATATCTAAATATCTTTGCTAGAGCAAATTATAGTCATTTTTTAAAAGACTTCAAATATGAGTGAACTGAGAATTTCATCTAAGGTACCCTGTTGCTGAATTATGCTTTTTCGTGTCGTCCCCTCCACAGCTATTTAGAAAACAGCTTGACCAGAAGCAAGGAACATCTCTTTTGCGTTTTACAGCTAGCAAAGTAAGCCTTTTGTGGAAATACCAGTGCTAAGTAATTTTCTATTTGAAATTCCATATAAAACTGGGGGTAGACTTTTTGCAATGTACCAAGTAAGTTTAGTTTCTAAATATCTTTTGTCTCTAAAACAATGCTCATGATTTAACCATAGTGTATTGAATAATACTTCCTGATATAGTTGGACTTGTCTTTCACATTTAAGGGTCTACGTGATCCGGTTCCCACTAACCCTCTCATGGAATTTTCCACAAATCAGGGCTTTGTCCTCAAACCGCCTAGCTTGCTCCTAACTCAGGGTCTTTTAGTACTTGATGTTTCTATTTCCTGGAATTCCTTCTTCCAAAAAGCTATACATCTGGCTCCCTTATTTTATGCAAGTCTCCGTTCAAATATCATACCATCAAAGATCTTTCCCAATCACCCCAAAACAAAGGAGCACCCCCTAGCCCCAGCATTTCCTATCACCATTTTTCTGCTGTTTTTCATAGCATTTATTGGCATGTGATACATAATTATTTGAATTTTGATGTTGTTTATTGTTCATCTCTCCGCATCTCTCTCCCTCCAGCTAGAGCTGAGAGGTACCTGTTTTTTTTTTTTGTATTGTTGTTTTTCCTGTATCTGAAAGCATATATTTTTTGAATGAATGAGTTTAATTCAACAAATATTTATTAAGCAATCACTATATGTAAGGCGCTGTTAGGTGATACAAGGGTTATGAAGCTGAGTGTCAGGTTGCCTAGGAGAAAGAACAATAATTCATATACAGAGGAAAATAAGGAAAATACCATAAGAAGGGTCCAAGCAAAGTGCCATGTGCGTCAGAAAAGAGAGAACTTGGATCTAGTTGAGGTTGCCAAACAGGCTAATGGAAGAAGGTAACATTCCCAGAGGGACCATGAGAACGTTGGCAGCGGAAGCTTTTGTTGGCTGAGGTAACAAAGGAGGATGTTTCAGGGATGAAGAAATTTGAACCCAAACAGAGAGATAGGATGGTTGTTTGTGTCTGGGAAGTAATGTTTGAGCAAGGCCTGGGCTCATGTATAGAGGACAGGATTAGAGAGACAGATGAAAGAGAGATCGGGAACCCATTGCGCAGCACCCTTAGGTCCGCTCGGAATCTGTGAAATTATGAGGCAGTTGAGGGGGGGAGGCCATGAAGAGTTCTGAGGAGTAACATGATAAAGGCTTGGCTTCAGGAAAATTAACTGCTGCGCTGTAAGCCCTGGATCAGAAGAGCCCAATTGGGAGTCTGCTGCTATTCCTTAGACCAGAGAGGCTGTGACCTGGAAGGGAGGAGGTGGAAGTAATTGCAAGGACTTGACCATGAAAAGTAAGGGAGAGGAGGGAGTGAAGCAGAAATGGATGGCTCTAAGCTTGCGTGATTGGGAGAGTTGTGTTGCCATGATTACTTCCCTGTAAGTAGGATAATACGGTAAAGAGGAAGACCTGATTGGCGGAATGAAATGATAAGCTATGTAGGGCATTAAGATTAAGATATCACCGGGTGGGGGCTTCCCTGGTGGCGCAGTGGTTGAGAGTCCGCCTGTCGATGCAGGGGACACGGGTTCATGCCCCGGTCCGGGAAGATCCCACGTGCCGCGGAGCGGCTGGGCCCGTGAGCCATGGCCGCTGAGTCTGTGCATCCGGAGCCTGTGCTCCGCAACGGGAGAGGCCACAACAGTGAGAGGCCCGCATACCGCAAAAAAAAAGATATCGCCAGGTGGGAGGGAGATGCAAGAGGGAGGGGATATGGGAATATATGTATATGTATAGCTGATTCACTTTGTTATACAGCAGAAACTGGCACACATTGTAAAGCAATTATACTCCAATAAAGATGCTAAAAGAAAAGATATGCTAAAAAAAAAAAATGAGAGAAGGTTCTGGAGTCATCCTGGCTATAATTTGAGCTAGTTATGCTGCCTTTCAAAAAAAAAAACAAAACGATATCACCAGGGCATCCAAGCAGTTGAGGCTACCAAGGCATTTTGAGATGTGAGACAGGTCCTGAAGAGAGAGGTGGGACACAGAGAAAGGGACTCAGACGTCAAATGTATGGAGACCGGTGAGGTGGCCTGTGGCTGATACAGCCGAAAACGAGGACGCAGGAGAAAAGCAAGTAGACCCCAGTAGGGAGGAATGTGTGGAGCAAGGGAGAGAAGAGCTCCAGGGAGGAGACTGGGGTGGGTGGGCCAGGGTGACAGAATCCCAGACAACGTGGTGTACAGAAAGCGCTGGACGGTACAGAGGTTCAGTACTGCGAAAAAGATGAAAGGCAAGAAAAGCATTCCTGATATTATAAGTTTAATTTTATTGGTCACCGCTTGCAGAGCAGTGGTTATCTACAATGGTAGAACGATTAGGGAGAAAATGGCCTAAAGCAAGTGAAAATACAAAATGCAGGTCATTTTTTCAAGAAATGTCATTCTCCAAGGAAAGAGGAAAATAAGATGGCGCCAGAATGGTATAAAGATATTTTTGAATAGAGGAGAGAAGTATATCTATTACTAGATGCAGAAGAATCATCAATCTGGTACAAAAAGCCCTTCCATTTGATTTTGCCAACAACCCTGGGAAGGTGGTGGGACTAGGATTGTATCTGCCTTTGACAGATGAGAACTGTGCATGGTCACTCATTCATTCATTCATTCATTCAGCATGCCATGTCCAATGTCACTACATACCCAGCACCATGTTACATGCTGTGGATTCAATGATAAATCAGATGCATACTATCTCTGCCCTCACTGGTCTTACGTTCTAGGAGAGGCAGATAACACACACACACACACACACACACACACACACACACACGCCTCAAACTCATAAACCGTGTCAGTGCTGTGAAGGTAATAAGGGGCTGAGATCAGAGACTGAAAAGGGAAACCTTCTTTAGATCAGGTGTCACTTCTCTGGAAAAGTGACATTTACATGGAGAACTGAAGGGCAGGAAGACTCTGGGGTAGGGAAAGTGAATTGCAAGAGAGAAAACAGTGTAAATAATAGCCTTAAGTGAAGAGATACTAGAAGTTTTAGGAAAGTAAAGGGAAATAAGCCTGACTCTAGTTTAATAAAAAAGCTAGAGGGTAGCACAAGATAAATTTGGAGAAAGAAACCAATCACTTGGCCTTACTGGGCAGGTAAGTCTTTGGATTTTATGTTAAGTATAATAGAAAGCCATGAAAGTGTTTTTAAACAGGGTAGTGACATCCAATTTATATTTTAAGAAGACCATTCTTTTGTCTGCTTAAGAACAGGCTGCGGAAAGGAAAAGAGAGAAGGGAGTGTAATGAGAAGAGTTAGGAGGCTCCAGCAGGCATCACTGAGAGGGAGTGGTAAGCTGGCCTAGGGCAGTGGAGATGGTGAAAAGTGAAATGGCTCAAGATATGCTTTACAAGTAGAATTAACACAAATTATTGGTCATTTACATACTAGGGAGGGTAAGGAAAGAGGTGAGGTTGACTCCTAAGGTTGAATTACTGGCCAAACTGTGGGTCCACTTACTATGTGTGAGAGGAGGGGAAAGAGGGAGCTATGCAGTACACAATTCCAAAGGGCCATCCGGCAGCCACTTCGGAAGATAGCTTGGCGACTTCTTACAAAACCAAACATACTTTCACTGTACCATCCAGCCATCATGCTCCTTGGTATTTACGCAATGAGCTGAAAACTATGTCCACACAAAAACTTGCCCACAGATGTTTATAGCAACTTTATTTATAGTTGACAAAACTTGGAAGCAACTAAGATGTCCTTTAGTAGATGAATGGATAAATAAACAATGGTACATCCAGACAATGGAATATTATTCGGCACTAAAAAGAAATGAGCTATAAAGCCATGAAAAGACATGAAGCTATCTTAAATGCATTTTATTAAGTGAAAGAAGCCAATCTGAAAAGGCTACATGCTATATGATTCCAACTATATGACATTCTGGAGAAAGCAAAACTATAGAGACAGTAAAATAATTGGTGGTTGCTAGGGGTTAGCGGAGAGGAAGGGATGAATAGTTGGAGCACAGCAGATTTTTACGGCAGTGGAAACACTCTGTACAATACTGTAATGGTGGATACGTGTCATTATACATTTGTCCAGACTTACAGCAAATACAACACCAAGAGTGAACCCTAATGTAAACTATGGACTTTTGGTGATTATGATGTGTCAATGTAGTTCATCAATTATAGCAAATATACCAACCACTCTGGTGAGGGATATTGACAATGGCAGGGTGGGGGTGGGGGCGGGGGCGGGGACTATGTACGTATAGGGGCAGAAAGTATATGGGAAATCCCTGTGCCTTCCTGCCTTCCTCTCAATTTTGCTGTGAACCTTAAATTGCTCTAAAAATAAAGTCTATTAAAAAAAAAAAAGACCCAATGGGGGAATTCTCTGGTGGTCCACTGGTTAGGACTTCGCTTTCACGGCAGAAGGCACAGGTTCCGGGGAAATAAGATCTCACAAGCCACGCAGCGCAGCCAAAAGAAAAGACCCATTGGGATGTAAGTTTGTGAGGACTTGAGACATCCAAATGGAGAAAGGCAGTCAGAAAGACAGTGAGACGTTTCAGTCTAGAGATCGGAGGAGTAGTGTGGTCTGAGGCTGGGTTGCCATGGACTTTAATGCTAGAGGCCACAGAGAGAGGAAGCTGGGCAGGACCTGAGAGGGAACTGCATTAGGAGGAAAATCACCACAAGGATGACAATACAGATCTCTTGACTCCTTATTCAGGATTCCTTACTCTAAATCCTACCCAGTACTTGCTTCATTACGCAAATATACTTAGGAACCAAATTGTATGACTGGATCTTTTTTTTTAATTTATTTAATTTATTTTTTTATACAGCAGGTTCTTACTATCCATTTTATACATATTAGGGTATATATGTCATATTAGTGTATATATGTATTACTGGATCTTAACCTGTGCTCAGGATTCCTGCTGGCACCCACTTGAGCTTAGATTGGCAGCTTCCATTGTATAGTTTGGAATATTAATGGATCGTAGCCTATTGGAAATCACCAACCAAGTGACTACTGCACAGATTGTCATTCTCTCTCTCTCCTGTCTCTCTCGTCATACCCTCTCTTCCCCCATCCCATCTTACACAGCCTCAGAGTCTCTATTTCCATTCACATACATCATAGAAGTGACATGAAAATGCTATATGAGTGCCTTCAGATTAATCTGAGAGGGAGGCGGTTTGGTTCCCAGCAAGTTCCCAAAATCTGCTTTGGAGACCTAGGCAGCCCAAAATGAACAAATAATCAAGTAAAAGATACTACTTCTGTTGGAATACATTAAAAAATATATAGCTAACATTTTCCTGGATGGATTCATCATATTCCTAGAACTGGCTCAGGTCTTTGGGGTTTTACTAAATAGGAATGTTTGTCCCACAGATGGGCTGTGTGTTCCCTTTTATGCCAGTAAATTGGACGTCACCTGGGCTGGAAAGCCAAGTGGAGAGGTTCCCTGTCGTCTTGCTGGCACAGTTGTCGGTGTGCATGGAGCTGGCAGAGCTGGCAGAATGCGCTTTAGTTTTCGTTTACATTCTCACCATTGGGACTATATGTGTTGAAGAAGCACTTTCCATATTGAGGCTCCGTATGAAAGTGTAAAACACCAGCATGTGCAGGAAGTGTGAATATGGGCAGTGATTTTGCTGTTCTTTTTTAAAGATGCTCATGTTACAAAGCAGGCAAGCTAAAAATTGCACCCATTCTGCCTGATTGCTATAGCAGTAAACCCTTAATCTGCTTTGAAGGTGACAGTGAAACTGTAAAATGTAACTTTGAATACCCTTGTGATATTTAGTGTCAGTGAGGGTTTTGTCTTGTTTCCCTTTCATAGGTATCTGATGTGCATTAAAGAATTGGACCAGGATTAAATTTTATTTGTTTAATTTACAGTGGAATTGAATTTAAATGAATTGACAGGCTGAATACAAATAATGTACACGTGATTTCTACTCTTTTGGACTGACTATTTTATAGGACTTTTGTTTCCATGACATCAGACTTCATACTAACACACAGCAGACTGTAACTACAGTACAAAATATAGGAATATGCCTATAACAGAAGGAATTTTGACAGAATCCCGAGACTGAGATTGATTTCGCTGAAAGCAGAAACTGTGTCGATACAGAAAATATTATATGTTTTATTAAAAAAACAGCAAAAACTTATTCAATAAAAATCATACATTCCGTTAATGGAGAAAGAAAATATATACGCAAAAGCCATGCTCCTAAAATGTAACATCTACTCCCCACTTTGAAAGAATGCACACTTGTATTTTAATACTTAACAAACATGATTAGTGATTACTCAAATTGTGCTTTAATAAATCATTTTATAACTCCTTATTAATATTTTCTTTTAGCTGAAACACAGTATTTTGTGCTACATCTTGGCAGATATGAATGCTGCTGTTTCAAGAGCAAGATGAGTAACCTCCAGAACATATTATAAATTGGCTGGCCTCGGAATAGTGGGAGATGATTAGATTGTCGAGTTTCCTGCTGAGTGGTACATGCTTGTTTTGTAATACTGTTTTATAAGTCAGAGATTCAAACAGAACATGTAGGTCCAATTCAATACCTCAGCATTGTTGATCTGCTTTTTATTGATTTTTCATCTGCTCAAATCGAGAGTTCTTGGTAGGTTTCAGGAATGTTGTAGCCAAAGGTTGCAGCGGAGGAGTTTTAATTAGAAATGCATTCTTTTCACTGAAATCTTGTGAGCGTTTTATTGCTTTGGGGTTTGGCTTTACCATATTTACGAAGTTAAGATCTTTTCCATTAAGGAAAAAAGTTGCCTTTGTGCAAGGCCAAGTCAGACTCATAAGGGCTTATGGATTTTGTGTCTGAGCATCACTGAAGATGGTGGTGTAGCTTGTATACATTTGTTTCATGGACAGGTAAACAATCTCATATTAAATATGGAGACATGTTGCCTATAAATTTTGAACCCATTGTTTGCCTGATCAATTTTTCATAGCTTTTCTGTTCTATATTACTAAATAATTACCTTATGACACTTGGAGAGAAAATTGCTAAACATTTTCATGCCATTTGAATTTACCATCTAAAACCCAGTTATATTTCCTTTTTTTCCTTCCTTATCATTGACTCTGTTAATTTTTCTTCAGGATCCATTGAACAGTGTACAGTGACATTGTAAGTGGGTTGTACTTCCTCACATCAGTGCCTTTAATGCCATTCATTAATCTAGAACCCTGAGCTTTTACAGAGACAGATAGTCCACATTACATGGAGTTTTGGGGAAGGGTGACAGCTTACTTACAGCTTCTGCAAGCAGACCTCATTGGCTGTCATGTCATTTTTTTTTTTTTAACAAGATGTTGGGGATAGGAGTTTATTAATTAATTTATTTATTGTTGCGTCTTCGTTTCTGTGCGAGGGCTTTCTCTAGTTGTGGCAAGCGGGGGCCACTCTTCATCATGGTGCGCGGGCCTCTCACTATCGCGGCCTCTCTTGTTGTGGAGCACAGGCTCCAGACGCGCAGGCTCAGTAGCTGTGGCTCACGGGCCTAGTTGCTCCGCGGCATGTGGGATCCTCCCAGACCAGGGCTCGAACCCGTGTCCCCTGCATTAGCAGGCAGATTCTCAACCACTGCACCACCAGGGAAGCCCCTGTCATGTCGTTTTTAATACTGATACAATGGAAGGGCAGGCATGTGAACTTGGAGCCTTAGAAGGCGGGAAGAGAGGCACAGTGGCACACGTGCAAACCGTACACCGTCATTCCATCAGCCTGCACTGTGCTGGAACAAATCGAGTCTTTTTATACTTGTTTACCTCCCTGTTTGCTTTCTGCACCTGGTGGAGAATGAATTCATGTCCAGGTGCAAGCTCCCCTCTAGAGAGCCTCAGATGCTGCTGCCGGTAGCACCACGAGACCTGGCAACCCTAGAGCATTCTTATTCTGGGATACCAGTTAGAGCTGCCCCAAAGTGCTGAACTACCAGTCCACAGAGCATTCGTGTAGCTCATCTGCAGAGCCTGCAGCTCCTTGTCTGTTCTACTTTTCTATCTTTTAGCCTCAGCACAGATTTCTCAACCTTGCCATGATTTCAAGTATAAGACACAATCAACTCTACGAGCAAAATATTTGGGGACCTGGTGAAAAGTTATTATGAACAAATCTTCCAAAATTTACGTGAAAATTAATACATGTTGGACATCTTGAAAGTCAGTCCTCTTGCCGCGTTTATTGTAAGAGATGAATATGTAAAGTTGCTTTTTGCTTGTTGCCTAGTGAAGGATATAGGGAAGAGACAGACTCAGCATTGTATTAGGGGTTAAGGGTAGAGCCAAGGTGTCCAGATCTAAGACTAGGCAGTGCAAGCCCTTCATGAGACAAGACTGTACAAGGTCTCCAGACGGTGTTGTCTGATGGAATTTTCTGGATGATGGAGATGTTCTATTTTGTACAGTCTAAGATGATAGGCACTAGCCATGCGTGGTTATGGAGCACTAGGAATACGGCCAGTGCAACTGAGGCACTGATTTTTAAATTTTCTTTAATTGTAATTAATTTAAATAGCCTAATGTGACTACTGTGTTGGTGCAGCTGTAACATCATAATCGCAAAATTTTTAAAACTTCTTCAAATAAATATCCCAAGTCATTCTGGTTCACCTTCGGAGGACAATCATGATAAACACATTTTTATTAGTAGGAGCAATAATACTTTATTCTTTACTATAATGCCTTATTCTTCTTAAGCCCCTAAGCATTGCTTGTGGGAGTAAACAGCTGAGCATATTAATTTATAAGACAAAAGAGACAAAAGCACTGTCAGTATTTACATACTACCGTATCTGGCTGAAAATGTTTGTGTGTGTGTGTGTGTGTGTGTGTGTGTGTGTGTGTTTCATTATCTCTGCTGAGATGTGCATATATCCAAATACGTGGTATGTGTAAACCAAACAGCCCAGCTGTTGACCAAAATATTTTTTACCCAGCTTTACTGAAATTATTTAAGCCATGTGCTGTCACTTGCCAGAACTACTGGAAATGGGTCAACTTGGCTGAAATTTGAGATTTTCTTGCGGTTATGTCAAGAAGGTCCTCTAAGCAAAGTGCTATGCAAACATTCCAAGATGTTCACAGGCGGGGTGATAATCACACTCACTTAGGGATCTATGCTGCCTTCGATACAGACATGTAACCCCATTAACATTAATATGACTGGGGCTTCACTGGTGGCACAATGGTTGAGAGTCCACCTGCCGATGCAGGGGACACGGGTTCGTGCCCCGGTCCGGGAAGATCCCACATGCCGCGGAGCGGCTGGGCCGGTGAGCCATGGCCGCTGAGCCTGCGCGTCCGGAGCCTGTGCTCCGCAACGGGAGAGGCCACAACAGTGAGAGGCCCGCGTACCGCAAAAAAATACAAACAAAAAAAAAAACAAACATTAATAGGACTCGCTCTCACATATCGATGGAGAGTAAATCCCTAATTAGTAGTGAGAACTGTTATCACCCCCACTGTGATAATACCTTTCAAAGATTTTAATGTTGCTGTGATAATAGGTGCATCTTTAAATTTTTTTTTTAAACAATGTAAAAGTTGGCACACAATCAACCATGAGATTTATATACCTGTGACTGTCACAGGTAAAATGTTTTTACTGATAAGAGCAGGTAGAGGAAGAGTTTCTTCATTTTCTTTACTTAGGGGAACGTGAATGTTTCTCTCACGCAAAGAGGAGAGTGGCTGATTCTTTTTTCTACCCAGCATGTCTATTCGAAAGACTTGTAGGAGATTTCAGAGAAGGACTCATGTGAAAGCGGTGGCCTTTCATCCCTGTTAGAATGTAATATGTAAATGGGATATTCATTGGACATGCTTTGGCTCTTCCTGGTAATGGAAGGGACACGGATTGAAGCAGGGAGCTTCCTGTCCACAGCAACGTGTTATTGATGAGCTGGCATTTGCCCTGTGGCCCTCCCAGAGGATTGCTTACATCTATTACTCACACACATCGATTGGTTAATTTGATAATTCTATCACCAATCGCCTGGTGTCTGACCTTTCGCCATGGCAATGATGGCAGGCTCTTCATTTTTACATTGCAGACCAGTTAGATTGACCTTTTTGAGGAGAATGTCAAGGTATCCCTTGATCTTAACCTGTCACTATATTCGTTAGAACCACACTGTCCCTTAACCTTGATTTATGGTGTTTCAGCACTCAGGATATGAATTTTGTTTGTTTTAAAAATCCGTCCTAAGATATGTTGATCTGAGGAGAGGAGCTGTGCAGTGAAAGTTACATCCTTACCGTCTGAGCGCTGCGCTCAGAAATCATCAGAGACTCTGTTTTTCTTTCATTTGACGAGTCAGTTTACACATCCCAGGAAACTTCTCATAATCATTTTGGTGGCAAATTGAAATGCAAGCCCTGTTTTCTGAACTTGCTTTCTTCTCCCCCTCACAAATCGATGAAACTGGTAAAAACCCCTTTAAATGCCTTCTGAAAATCAGGGGAGGGTATTATGGTAATGTTCTGTTTGCACTCGGAGTTTTTCATTCTTCTCCTCAACCTCCTAACTTATACTCTTGCCAGAGGGAAGGAATTGTCTTGTCTATGAGCTGTTCCTTGGGGAGTAATACAAGGGCCTCACTCTGTGTCTCTGAAGCCGTAGATTTGCTCTTCAGTTCAACTACAGGCAGAATGAAATGGGACTTTCTCACCGCTCTTTCCGTGTGCGTTGTACACGCACATATCGTGTATATGCAGACACAAGTCCCTCATTCAGCCGTGCTCCGTGTTACCTCAGCCTGCTGTGAGAGGCAAGCAGAGAGATGGTATATAATTAAGGCTCTGTCATTATCTAGCTAAAAATAGAGGGAGGAGCTAGCCCCTTTGCTTCCCTGTGACTAAAAACCAGCCAAACCAATTTCACTAAAATTTAGTAAAATAAAAACTGTGCTCCCAGGATGAGACGTTGCATGCCAAATTTGAGCCTGAAGCGAATTTAAATGGCTGAGTTATAAACCTTTCATAAAGGATGTTTTGTCACTCACTCAAGATAAAAAGGCTCCTTTTTTGAAAAGGAAATTATCTAGGCACATAGTCTTTAGCGGGGATTGTTGCCATTTATTTAAAGAAAACACAATTTTAAATGACTGGGTTTTTGAGGACTGAAAGCAGCAACTGTGTCTGAGCAGTAATTATGTTTCATAATTTTGTTTAGCAAGTATTACATATTATATGAATAGCATCATAGTAAAAATGATTAGCATTCATACTATGCAAAATTCTGCATATTAAGAGCTCCACAGTAGTGTCCTACATACAATACATTGTAATGGCTCCAAATTACATTGTGTCAGGCAGAGCCCTCTGTTCCTATGCACACCTCCACCCGGAGCCGAGCTCGGGGCCAGAGCTAACAACAGGCCTCCACTTGACACTAAGCGCCAGGAGAATGGGCACTTCCAAAACAGCCTTAGAGAAACTTCTAAAATTGAAGCAAGGGTTTCATGAATGACGTTTATTTATTTTCATTATTCTGCAAGCCTAGAGAAATACCTGGTCCTGCTATGCCCATCCGTCAATGTGCGTGCGGCGTTGGGGTATGAAATGAAAGCGTAGCCCACGTGTTCCATACAGACCCCTTGGCATGATGGAGCTTGTTGATTGGATGTTTCTGCCTTAGGTCTTGTGTTTGGAGCCTCAGGGTCTCAAAACAGTTTTGCAACTTGGGGATCAGGCTGTGAAGCTAGGCTAATGATGTTTCACCTGAGGAGACCCATAGACGTTGGTAATGGGATTGGGGTCACACCTGTGTACCTGCAGGGACCCTAACTCTGAGGGAGACTTGGACTGAGAGATGCAAAGTTCCAAGGGTTACAAACATGCTTATGCAATAAAAGCTATTTTTATCACTACTACTGTTGTTTAAAAACATGGGTGTGCACTTTTATTTTCATAGTTTGTTTTTGGCAGTAAGCAACATTCCTTATGAAGTCAAAAATTAATACGATATATATCATATATATGGATATACCATGTATATGTGGATAGATAGATATAGATAGATGGATATATAGTTGAAAGAGGCAGCTGTAATGAGTGAAAGAAATTGTGTAATCACACAGAAAAACATTTCTTTAAGAACATTAACCCTGTAGGAAAAGCTCCCACATACTGAAAACTTACCAAGAAATTTAACTCCCCGAAAAATATTACCAAAAGGAGCATTGTGTCCAGGTGTGATTCCTTTCCAGAATCTGACCCCAGAGACTTCTAAGACTCTTTTGGTTTGATTCTGTAAAGGGGTCCCCAGGAAAAATAGAAAACGAAATTTGAAAGCTGTTAGTACACTAACTTTCTTTTATAAATGCCTTCCAAATCCTGGAGGGTGAAGTTCAAGCTTTAACTGGTTTTCAAAACAAAGAGGGAGAGCATAAAACTAGTCTAGACTGGTATTTTCCCACAGCACTTAAAGTTGTAGCTTCATCATCCCACCCCAACCAACTGGAGGAAGAGCCGAGTAGTCTGAGATCACTCATGAGCAACAGTATAGCTTAAGGTCTGGTAAATCTTTAGGGACCCGGTGCCTGCCTGCCACAAGGAGTTATGTCAGCACATTTTTTTTAACTCAGAGTGCCTCTTGATGAGTTTAAATCTGGCCCTTACCCATGAGGCAGGAGTTTTAACCAATTAAAATAGAGACCACAACTACTGAGACCCGTGCTCCTAGAGCCCTTGCTCCGCAGCAAGAGAAGCCACCGCAATGAGAAGCCCGCGCACCGCAACGAAGAGTAGCCCCCGCTCGCCGCAGCTAGAGAAAACCTGCGTACGGCAACGAAGACCCAGCGCAGACAAAAATAAATTTTAAAAAATTCATATGGAATCTCAAGAGACCCTAAATAGCCAAAACAACCTTGAAATTGAAGAACAAATTTGGAGGACTCACACTTCCTGATTTCAAAACTTACCATAAAGCTACAGTAATCAAATGTGTAGTTCTGGCATAAAGACACATATAGACCAATGGAATAGAATAGAGTGCCCCAAAATAACTCTCACATGTAAGTCAAGTGGATTTTGACAGGAATGCGAAGATCATTCAATGCAGAAAGACTTCACGCCAGCCACTAAGACTAGAGTCCCGGCAATGCCTATGTGCTACTTTTCCTAAGACACTGACAAATTGGACACAATAAATTTCCTGCTTTTCTCCCTTAAAAAAAAAAAAAGAGAGAGACCTTTTAATCTGTTATTGATAATGCACGTCTGTCCAATATTAGTAACGATATTTGAGGGCCAAACGGTATCCCACATGCTCAAACATGCTGATCCTTCTGCTGTCTAATGCTTGCTTTCTCATTGCTCTTCATTTCCCACTACTTCCAACAGTTTATCTCTGGCAGCCTTCTCACAGCAAGGCACTGAAAGAAGAATGCCTGTTCTGTGTTTCTTTTTCTCCTTTGCCCATCTCCAGTCTCTGTTCTGCTTCTGTCTTGCAGAGTCTGAACATAAAAGAAGAAAGGAATCGAGGGTTCACCACGTTTCTCTTACATTTTCCCCATTGTTGCTGCCCTCTCTCCCTGAATTCTTGTGAAACAGTAGCTTCAGGGTCATAGTACCACATACAAGACAAAAACAAAAAAGGTCAAAAGTCTTCATGATTATTCTGCAAAGGAAGGGAGTTTGAGGAAGGCAGCTAACAATTCGGTGCCCAGCAATCACTGAGCCATACATAACCAATCAAATCCACAGAGTCTGAGTTGGCTCTTTTCTTTCGAAATGTAATTCCATGTAAGGGAGGATTATTTTTAAAATCTAGGAAGTGGGTGGAAGGAAAGGCTTTTAAGAATCCCAAGTACTGGCATTTTTAGTTTGAAGTTTGAGCATCTCTACACATAAAGCTACGTGAATTTCTCCCTGGGGTATCTTTCAAAGTAGGTTTCTGTGCTCTGAGAAGAAGATGCAGGGATCAAGAAAGACCCTTAGCTTGGTTTTCCACCTCTAATCAGTACAGCCAAACCATTCGGAAGCCAAACCGGGTGCAGCTTTCACTTAACATGAAGGTGACCCAAACTATCAGAGACAGCGGAAAGGTTTAGTCTTTGGGGCATTTTCTCTGAGTCAAAGTTGTTGTTTTTATTTCCATCAAGAAAAGAGTTACCAGAGTAGAATACACCCTGATTCACAGGAACACTATGGAAACTTCCTTAGGTATGATTCTTATCTGACGTGGCTGTTTGTTACACCAGCTTTTTTCAATTCCTTATAAGGTGTAACTTTTGGAGACAAAACCATGTGGGACAGGGTAATCACAGCAGAATTTGTCGTTGATGTTGTTTGTAAAGTATGATCTCCAAGTACATTTAAGTGCTAATCTAAACTAGATTTAAATGTAAGCCATGCAAAGGAAAAGGCTAACAGGCCAATGTAAGAGCTAGTGGGCTATCACAGGCCACTCAGCCCCCAAAATATTAAACACACAAATGAAAATGGTTTGAATTATTTCATAAGATTAGAACATGTTTCCCTGCAAACAGGAATAATTTCGAAGATGAACATTTTAGATTATGTATAGTTTTTTAAATATTTATACTTAAAATGCTGTCTGATTTACATCAAGAGAAATTATTTTTGTGATTCTAATATTTAGTGTTAGTTAATAGAAGATATCAATATATAATTTTATATCTCCTTAAAAATAGATTCTTACAGAAATAATGTAAATTAAAGGATCTATGTTAAACATACCCCATATGCCCGCCCCCTCTATTAGGGGCTATTTTAATGAAGATCTTCTTTACATGGAAAAACAGAAAGTAAAGCAGAGTGAATCTGAAGACTAAAGTTAACAATAAAAGGAACAACAGCCCTCATTACAGTGGCAGACTGAAAGGTCAGCAGCTCTGGTAATATGTACTTTGCATAATATGTAAATAACTTGATTTATTGTCTGTGAGGGGCAATAGTATTAAAGGTGAAGTTGAAATCCAAGCCTGTTGTTCTCCTTAAAATGTAGCCTTTTCTTAAAAAGTAATCACACGTCCTACTACATCACTGCCCTTTGCAGCAACAGCAAGAAAAGAACATTTTGCACCCTCCCCGTCACACACACTCTCCTGTTTCCTCCCATCACGATTTTTGAATAGGATCTTTCAGATTTGTATTCCTTGTTTCATATCAGTCTCCTCTCTGGAATCCACGTTCCTTTAGCCTCAGAAAACAGCTCCCAGGTCTAGACTTGCAGTTTCATGACTAGGCTGTTAAGAGTCCTGAGCCATCGCTGAGCCTCGGGTGCAGACGTAGCCCGCAGCAGAGGTGCGCTCTCTCTCTTCAGACCTCCTTCAAGGTATCTGCGTGTGGATTTTTCATTTCTCTGTTGGACTTCCCTGTGCTAGGCGTCCCAGTCTCTAGAATGTGTATGTCACAAATCAAGGAGGTAACCGTACTGGGAACTTTCTCTGGAGCACGTTTATATATTAAATAATAAGTGAATCATTATTCCAGGAAAGGACCAAGTGAGTAAACCCTCTAATGAGCTGCAGTATCATTTCATCTAATTCATCCAACTGCTCCCAATCTAAAAATTAATTTCAAGTCATGAGGGTACTATAAGAAAATAAAATATTATTTATAGGTTCCCAAATCTATAATAGCGTTAAAAATTATCTTTGCACTTATTCTAATATACAACAAGTAGAATAGACTAAAAAGTCTATTAAATAAAAGGTAACTGGCAGCTCGGGGTAGTGGGAATACTGGAGTGATACTCCTCAAAAGACTCCTCAAAAGCATCTCTTTTTTTTTTCTTTTTATCTATCTAACTCGAATTTAAATGCACGTTCTCCTTTTGTTCTTTTCCTTTTTTTTTTTTTTTGGTAATGTTTTATCTTTCTTCTCTCCTTTTCTTCCTTGCCTTTCTCAGTGGAGAAGGTTCTTTAGCTTCTGTTAGCTCCCTGGCGCTCACATCTATGTTTCTAATCATCACCTTCATTGCTGTTAAGACAAGGCCGGGCTCCTGTCTTGCCTCCGTGACGGAGAGCTCTGTTCTGACCTGACTCCGGCCCCTGCTCAACATAGCTCCGTTCACTTCTGAAGTAGTCTTATTTCATCTTTGGTTTTGAATGTTTTCTTTCTCTGCCCAAAATAAAATGATTGCAAAGCCAAATTCTGTCCTTGTTTTCCAGAGAACTCCCTAAAAATAGGCCCCTTCCCTCCTCCGTATCCCTGCTACCAAGTAAATAGTTTTGTCTCCCTTTCTGAACATTGTCTTCCGTGACCCCTCCCTCTACTGGCGATACCATCTCCAAACCTCTTTCCTTAAATCTTCATAATATCATAGGGTAAATCCTTTTTCTCTTAGCTTCCTTCTTTTTTTCTTTCGATCCTTTCCTAAAAACTTACTGTGAGCAGTCCCACACATGCCCCCGCCAATAAAATCGTCTTGTGCTTCTTACCCATTTGTCTTCTGTACTATAGGCTGAACCACCAATTTGGGGTCTTGGTTGAAGTAAGAACATTTTATCCGTGAATTATGGAAACTTCCAGGGGACATGAAAGGGTCTGAAGTAAGAACATTTTATCCGGGAATTATGGAAACTTCCAGGGGTCATGAAAGTGTCTAACACACTCCAAATTTAGCTACTCACAAGGCAGCTACATTGCTTATACCCTTTGTCACCATCTTCTTTTTCATGAGCTGTGATTCAAGCAATCACTTCACCAGGTAATATGCAGTAAGCTCTCTCAAGATTCATTTTTTGTAAACCTTCCACAGTTACCAGAATATAACCAGGAATACACATAAAATGATGGCAGAAAAAAAAATTAATGCAAAAACCAGATGTTTCTCCTGTCCCCTTAAAGAGATAATTAAGGCATTGACTGGGCTATATAACAACATCAACAGTTACCCCAATACCTACTAATGCACACTATGTGATACTATCATATCAGCCACAAATATCGTAAATGGCTTTAGTTTCCGTGCCAGTTAAGCCACTTACTAACTCAGATATAATATACTTATTCTTGCAATGATGATAATAATGTTCACACCATAGAACTGTTTAAGGGATTAAATATATGGAAAACATATGTAGTTACTCAATAAATGATCAAAAAAGGAAAATAACAGGACCCTAATTAGTAAGATAGAACAGTATCTTTGGATTCCATGCCTCTGATGTGTTGAATGTAACCCATTGACACAGAGCTTCCACAGGCCATGTCGTGCTATTTCTTACTTCTTTGCATAAGGGGACATGGCAATGTCCTTATATATAACTGAACTTAATTAAAAATGTGATTCTTGAAAAAAAATGCATGTTCCAAAGAGCCTGATGGGAAATGTGATTTGACACGTGGGAAAAATATGACCCCTGCCAGAGAAGATGAATCGAAGGGAAAGCTGAAAGAGGGAATCACTCTCAATTGAATCTCTTTCCTATCCTGCTTTGTTCATCCTTTTTCTTTACCTTCCATTTTCTCCCTTTAGAGGGAGAATTTATGTTCATGTACAAGTAAACATTCATGACTCAATAAGAAAGGACTAATTTCTCTGCTATAAGCTGGTTGGTAGAAAGGATACCTAAACATTTTTGCATAAGGTCCCATGCACAACAATCTTGTTTAGATGTTATGTTATCCAGATATTATTCCACGGTTGCAAAAATAAATCTCAGTCCAAAACTATAATTGCTGTTACCTGTACCACATAGGGTGTGAAACACTGCTTCCACACATTTCCATGCAGAAAATACGGAAAAGCTTGGTAGTGTGCTAGTACCTTGGATCGAATCTTTTTGGGGAGAGAGCTAAGAAGGCTACCATCTTGAGTTCCTCTGTGGACTGACTTATATGGCCAGGGCTTTTTTTTCTTATGTTGTGTGTTATTGTGCCTGGCAGGAGATTTTTATGTTGCATGTGCTTCGAAGACTTCACAACTACCATAGAATGTGTAATGCATTTTCAAAACTACCAACAATAAAAGCTGGCATGAGCTTTAAGAAATGTGATTCCCAAGACTTTTATATTTCTAATCATATGCAGAACAAACTGGTTTACTTAGCTTCCTTGGCATATGGGATGGAAATTCTCTAAGAGACCCTATGTAGCATTTTAAATTGGCTGTCCATTTTAAAGGGTAATAGCCCTTTTGCAGTAGAATTAAATGAATTAAATCGTTAGACTTGAGGATTCTAGGAATTCATGTATTTTTATATTGAGTTGCATCCTGAAGTGCTGATTTAAGCAAATATTTATTCCACGCCTACTATGAGTTGGCAACTTTTCTGGCCATCAGGGAAATAATGACAGCTCCTGCAGTAGTGGTGCTTACAGTCTTTGGGGGAGTTACTGACAAGTAAATGGGCAACAACAATTAGTATTACAATAGCAGAAGACCAGCGTGTCATGGTGTCCTTTGGGAAGAAACACTCAATAACCCAAACTTGGAAGGAACTGACAAATACAGGGGCAGTTTGGAATTAGGCAGAAATGGTGGTGGAAGAAGATGTTCCAAATGTTCCAAGTGAAGGAGAGAACATATGGAAAAACAAGCCAATAACTTGTTTCTCTCCAAAATAAAAAAAAAATATATATAAGACAAATATTTGCTTTCAATATAAATTTGGGAGTTTGGCAAGAATACCAAGTTACTATACACAAGCAGCAATTCAGGTATCGTCGTCAGAGCATTCTCAGTACTTTTGATAAAAAACTTATTAATAACAAATGCAAATTAGCCAGTAAATTATTGACTCTAGAGAATTAATGTATTTTAACATTTAAGACTATAACTTACAATTAAAATTGGTAGCTCAGTATAAATAGGATAGCCACGTAGTAGGTCCTAAATTGATGGTTGAATATTTAATGGGCAAAAGTGGAGAAAAGTTGTATACTCTCTATGAACAAAAACCAAGTTTCTTCATTCCAACTTTAGCAATTTCTGTTTTGTTTTGGGGTTTTTTTTTGCGGTACGCGGGCCTCTCACTGCTGTGGCCTCTCCCGTTGCGGAGCACAGGCTCCGGACGCGCAGGCCCAGCGGCCATGGCTCACGGGCCCAGCCGCTCCGCGGCATGTGGGATCTTCCCGGACCGGGGCACGAACCCGCGTCCCCTGCATCGGCAGGTGGACTCTCAACCACTGCGCCACCAGGGAAGTCCGCAATTTCTGTTTTGATACCCTACAGACATGCTCCTCAGAAAATGTTGAAGAAAGCCCACTTGCTAGAAATTCACATGAGGTAAAATAACATATGAGTTATTAAAAGGCCTTTCAGCAGAACTGTGATTAATTTCCATCTCCCTCAGGAGCCCGTCTGCACTCCCTTGTCACACAAATGGAGTTTTGGTGGGTGGGTTAAAAATTAGATACCACAAATTAAATTAAAAATAACTGAGCCATACTCAAATCATGTAGATTTGTCTGGTTTATTTATTTATTTATTCAAAACAGGAAGCAACAGGTATTTCCAAATTAGAAAGTGTATTTTGTACCCCCTTACTGTCAGAGATACACAGGTGAACACAATTCACAGTGCATTCAAATACCCTGATGTCCAGTGGCCTCCACGATTCTTCATGAGCAACCTCTCCTGTCCATGCCTGGGCTGTCTCTTCGACCTCATTGCCCACCACTTCTCCCTGTCCACCTTCTCTGGCTCACCGACCTCCTTGCTGGGTGAACACGCCAAGCTCGTCCTTCTTCAGGGCTTGTACATTACCTTTCTCTCTGTCAAAGTGCTTCTTCCATGCCCAAATCTACGGGCTCTTTCTTCTTTGAACCCTTTGATCAAATGGCATCTTATAAGAAGCCTTCCCTGGGCACCCAGTATGAAGAGCAACCCCACCCTCTTACCCTGCTGCCCTGCCACTTCCTATCTTCCTCCTTACTCTGCTTTACTTTTCACCATTACCCTTATTGCCTGAAATGCTGTACACTTATTTATTGTCTGTTTTTCCTCACTCGATACAAGCTTTGCGAGGGCAGGGGTTTTGCCTGTATTATTTGTTGCTCTGTCCCCCGATCCTACAACAGAACCTGGCACATTGTAGGTATTCAGTAAATATTTGTTTGTTGAATGAATAAATGCTAATTGCAGAAGCAGGAGATATCTTTCCATATAAGACTGTGTGTATGTTTGTGGTGTGTGTGTATATACACACATATGAATAACTTCATGCAGTCTGCAATCCTATACATAAGTGAAAGATACTGTCAAGGTGATTAAATGGAAGGACTAAAAAGAAGACTCCTTCTTTATATTTTGCAATTAAATGTATGATTATTTAGGGGTTCTTTTGTTTGTCTTTACAATACCAAACACTCTCTACTAAATGTTAACAAATAGCATGCTCGTTGTAACATTATAGTCTGAAAATTTTCCATTCCAACTCTCTTCTACTAAATAAAATAAATCTACAGACTTTGTGTTAATACGCTTAAAGGCTATCTTTATGGACAATATCAGTGTGTGGTGGGCATCCGGAAGCCACAGGCTATGATCCAGTTAACCCTTTATCTTATTATTGTAACAATCATCAAATATTTATTGACTATCCTATCACAAGGGGAAAAAAACAGATTTAGGTAGTTTACTACAGGGTTACTGTGTAGGGAGACAGTTTCTACTCTCTTCCTATACTTGAAGTAGAACCTGCATGTTCTCTATTTCCTCTTACTTTATACCCCAGAAGTTCATATTTCCTGTGTTGCTGACTTTGAAAAGTTCCTCCCATTCAATTATGAACTTTCCCAAGATCACTGTTGAGCATTTTGAACCTATTAGCTTTTAGAGTCTAATCAGGCGAAAGGAGATCAACAATACACTCAAATCACAAAATAAATTATTTTGCTCTCTGAGAAATTAAAGAGCCATCTCTCCCTCAGCCCATGAACTGCTGTGGGCCTAATAATGTCCATTAGCGACTGTGATGTTCGTTTTGTGGAATTTGAATAAGTGTTGCATTATCAGCCATTCCCACACCCAAAAGTGTAAGAATATTTCTCGTGCATTTAGGATGTTAGCCCAAATGGAGAATATAAGTGTGGGGTGCAATGCTTTGGTTACTGGAGACAAGTTAGTAGGGGAAAAATGTCTTGTCATAGAATTTGCTGCTCTTTTCCTTTACATTTCTAGTAATATCTGTCTGTGACCAAATAGAAAGAAATACCTTAGACTGCCATCTTGTGTGGAACTTAAAAGAACTGGGCATGGGGCTTCCCTGGTGGCGCAGTGGTTGAGAGTCCTCCTGCCGATGCATGGGACGCGGGTTCGTGCCCCGGTCCGGGAAGATCCCACATGCCGCGGAGCGGCTGGGCCCGTGAGCCATGGCCGCTGAGCCTGTGCATCCGGAGCCTGTGCTCGGCAACGGGAGAGGCCACAACAGTGAGAGGCCCGCGTACCACACACACAAAAAAAGAACTGGGCATGGAAGAAAGTATAAATAAACCTTGAGCATTTTCTGTCTGTTCATTTCTGGCCAATGGAACCTGCTTAATATCTTTAGTCTTTTTGATCCTAAAGATGGCCACCCCCTCCCCTTATTCTGTTCGCTGAATTGCTCACAGCGTGGTTTCTTCCTAAGGATGCACAGATTATTCTTTTTATTATCTAACCAGTAGTAAGAGTCCTTGTAGTTGTCCATCTTCAAATGGAATTCCAGTTCAACTTTAACCTATTCTTCCCCATTCTGGACTATACTTCAACCACGGAACATGGAATTTCTTTCCAATTTTACAGAGTTCCAGCTATCCAGTTGTCTTTTGCAAATTTTTCTCATTAACTTTGTCTAGTAAATATCAAGATTTACTTCAAGATAATATTTCTGTGATTTTACTATTCTTTTTTGCTTCTAGTTTTGAGTGTAGATTTTTTTTTTTTTGGTGCTTTCTCTTTAGTTGTTTGTGCTTTACACACACACAGGCACACTTTTCTGATTGCGATGTATAATTAGTTTCCATTGTCTGTGTGTGTGTCAGGATCTCTGTCATTTTAAAGGCTAAACCTCTCTCTCACTGTGCCCCGACCCCCATCAGGACTCTGGGAGGCTGAAGCTGCCACCCAGGGGCTTTTCCATGAGAGCACTCAGCTTGCCATGGAAAAGTTTGCTAGCGTTTCATTCAATCCCCTAGTCTCCACAGAGTATAATATTGTCATTGTTCCTCCAGGAAGGAGCAGCCTGCACTCAGGTTTCCAGGTTTCCCATGTTATGGCAAAACCAGCCGAGAAACCATTGCAGCCAAAGGAGCAGAATAAAATTTACAAGCAGTTTGTTTGGGCAAAGGAGCCAGCTACACACAGTGCTTGCTATTTAATTCAGAACAAAATCATAGCTGTCTTTATAATTACATGACAAATCATCACTTCCAGATACATTACCAAGTGCCTGCAGAGGTGAGGCCTGGATTTCCCCCCAGAACTGGAAAGAATAAAGTCATGGCTAAAAAGGATCGTAGGGTTATACTGAGGAAGAAGAGGTTAGTTTGAGGAGGGCTAGGCAGCTGAAGCCAAGCTGATTCAATGTGCTGTTGTTTTACACCATGTAAATCCAAAAGCCTCCAGAAAGGATCCTTCCCTTTTACTGCAAAGCGCAAATAACTCCGGGGCAACTTCTCAGTGTCCGGGAAGCTGCACACACACCGACTACAGAACCGACTGGCTGGCTGCCATCCTCCAGTAGCCTCAGAGGGATCAGTAAACAGAGAGGCTGCTTAAAGCCACGAATAGGAGGACGATGTAACACTCCTACTGCCCAAGTGAGAGCGGGTATGATCTCTTTTAAGGTTCATTTGATTGTTTTCATGAGCCCCACAATTTCCTAGGCTTCCCTTAACTATGGCTCAGCGGAGAGAAGAAAACGTTCCCTTCTAGATGGGGTCAGAGGACTTGGTGAGCAGGGGGGATCTGAAACCACAGCCATTTTTCTGACGAGGCTGCGTCACTCTCATCCCAGGCCCTGACCCTTTGTCAGGCCAACGGGAGACTTCCCTGCCCTGTGTCTCTGTCACAGTGACCTCTGAGTATGGGCAGGTGGCATCCTGCTCTGCTGTAAGAGTTATTTTACTGATTGAGAGCCTGGTGGGCTGTTTGTCCTTCCAGGAAAAGTGTGGTTTAGCTCAGTTTAACCTTAAAAGCTTATTCGACCTTATTTTTTAACTGAGACTATGTCTTTTGTGTAAGTGGAAGGATTCAGAAGTCTTAAGGGGATGGTGTTATTGACATTATTATTGTTATTATTGATTCTTGATCATATATTGCCTTGTGCTCTCTGTTGGCAAATCACCTTATGTTATGACTTCTTTGTTTTTATTTGTTACTTTTTAAACTTTTTTTTATTTAATGAAAGTCTTTAAATTCTATAGTGCTTTACTTTCAAAAGTTTCACATGTGTGATTTCATATAATCCCATAATAACCCCCCTTTTTTTTTAATCCCCTACCCTTATATTGCCCCTCCCCACTTCCCTCCTGATTTCCCCCGAGAGTATACAAGGGCAGGAAGAGAAGAGAATCTCAGAACTGCAAGGGACTTGGGAAAACATTGGGCTTACTCTTGTCTTTCCTCACTCTTTCCATTATACAAATGAAAAAGCTGAGTGCCCAGGGACCTTACATAACTTGCCCTGATTCCAACGCGCGTTTGAGGCAGACAGAGCTAAGGCCTGGATCGTCCTTTTAATCCCACTGTCCTCTGCACCTCTCTCTCTCAGTCCCTTTATGTTCAAAATGACTGTATACTTAAGTGCTCAATTGTGGGGTTTTGTGGTCTGGAGGTTTAGACTAGGATGACTGCAGGTGGAGATTCCGCTCAGTCGGGGAGACCTTGAGGAGGCGGGGGGGATTCATCTGGGCCTCTCCAAATTTACTAGGTACTTGGAAGGAAGGAGTGCCAGTTCACGCCACTGGTCTGCAGCGCACTGGCCAGATCACAGAACCTTTGCTGAGGACCTTCCTTAGCCGTGCCACAAGGACAGGACTACTCTCGGATCCTCAGGATGCCCTGAGTCAATGAGACAGAGTTAAAGACTGTCTGTCTATGCTTTTGACTTTCGTTAGAGTCTCCTTTGTGACAGATTCATCTTAAAGAGTTGTTGTGATTCTTGAGTCGTCAGTGTACATATATTTTTTAAATGGAAAACATAACATCAGATCTAAGGTCTGCTCTCCAAAGCTTTTATAGCTTGAACCTATGTGTGTACACATTCTTCCTTGCCCCTCCCCCAGCATGCCCCAGGATAATAAAAATCAGAAGGGTCTGACAGAGTGAGAGAGCTCTCAGGACATGCTCCTCCATAAGCGTTTTGCAATTTCCAGCGTGAGCTGCAGCAGTACAATGGGCTGTGCAGTTGGAAAAGCAGTTTGTTCTCTGCTAATGATGGCTGTGGATTCTGAAATGAAGCACAGCAGGTGGGACAGTGGTACTCAATTTTCAAAATCTGTGCCCTAAAACGTGTTTGCTTACACCTTGTCTCCACCACCCTTTAGGGGCAGCCACATCCATCAGAACCAGACCCCAGGAAAGGAATTCAAGCCTTCTATTTCTCACTGATGCTTTCACAGGCGCCACTATGATTCAGAGGTTGTCTGGAAAGTTCAGTAGTCAAAAGTTCCCTCCTTCTCCGCAGAGCGACAAATTAAATCACTTCCAGCTCCCGGGGAGGGGTGGGGAGGACTGGCTTCACCCAGGTATCAACAATAACTTTGAATAGGACATGCGATTCCTGTAGCCATAACTAACAGTATTATGTCATAAGGAATTCATTTTCTCGAAATAATACTTGGGCAAGGTGTTAATGTTCTTGTCTTTCTGAAAGCCATGAGTGAGAAAAGAGGAGTTTGCATTTTCTGCACATTGGGAGATTTTAAGCTTTTGGGGTTTAGTGTGTACAACATCCTTAGATTGACTCTTTATGTAACCTGGACTTCCTGGGAAATGACCACCAGTCCCCTCTAAGGAGAACATCAATGCATGATGTGGGTTTGTTGGAGAATTAATGAGGTCTTTAGAAAATTATAAGACAAAAGGTGGCCCTTCAAGCAGTTGATTGACTGTTTGTGTGTCCTTCTTTATCAATACGTTCAATACCCTTTTTTTTTTTCTATTATGTTTTTCAGTGGTCACTTAGCATAGGTAGAGGCTTTGAGCTCTCACCTGAGCCCTTCCTTAGGTGGAGTGTCTCCAATAATTCTGAGAGGCTTTGTGTTGTTTTGTTTCTCATATCTGTGCTGAGCGTATAGTTCCTTTATTTTGTGAGTGTTGCTTTTCTTCAAGAAGAAAATATTCAGCACAGTGTTTAGGGCCCCTGAGTAGGGGGAACCCTCTGAAAGCCATGTCTCCAAGGGGAGGTGCAGTTGGCACAGTTGAGAATTCAACAGGCTTTACCAAGAAGCATCAGAGTCTTTAAATCCAATGCATTCTCTCTCCATGTAATTTAATCACCTGTTATTCTACTGCTCTGTTTGATTTGATTAAAATCTCAGCAACAAATCATTTGTGTTACAAATTATACAACTTCCTATTTTTATTTCCATCACTTTTGATCCCTTTCGGCATGTCTCACTGGATAATTCAATTACAAGCTGCTTTAGAAAAATTGCAATTTAATCAATAAGAAAAAGGACACATTTCTAAAGAAGATCAAATGACGTAAAATACCATGAAAATCTCTACTTTGAAACGTGTGTTTGGTGACGTTTTGGGCACGATTCTTTGGCACGCTGTCATATCATCTTTGGTGGATAGATGATGGCCACCAATTCCTTGTGCATTAAAAAAAAAGTGATGGATAAAGACTTGGTTAAAATGAACGGAGTCCTGCTCACCGGTAGCCAGGGAACTCTGCTGAGAACCCCGGAGAGAATAAATGAAGCACCTGGACTTGAAGAAAAGTCGAAGAGATGGAAGCATGCTTTGGTAGCAGGAGTTGAAAAGAACCAATTTTTTGGTCTATAGTGTGTTTACTGTGCTAGCAAGTTTTTTCTGCTCTTGTCGTATCCTACTTCAGTGCTCCCAAGCTTTAGCATGCATCAGAATCACCTGGAGGGCTTGTCAAAACCCTCTCACTGGGGCGCACATTCAGAAATTCTGATTCCTGTAGGTCTGGCTTGTGGCTGATCAAACTTCCAGTTTATTCTCAGGCTGCTGGTCCATCCAGCATGAGTTGAGTAGCACCGCTCTTTTAGGGATGAATTTTTTTACAGGTCCTCCACTTTTTTTTATTACCCCCTCTTGTTACCAATGTGACAGAAAATGCTTCTGTAGTAAGTGAACAACACGAGCTTAATGAAAACCTAGGCCGAACTTTTTATTTTCTATGTTAACTTGTGCTTCTTTGCCAATACCATGCAAATTTTTAATCTTGGATCCAAGCTGGTTGGCTCCATGAGTTTGTAAATAGTTTTTCACATCAAATGTGTGGAGCATCTTTTTTTCCAGGGAGGTCAGTATAGTCTGGAACACAAACGTGCTCTTTTCCTGCTAGCACACAGAAGTGAAGAAATCCTCTCAACACCCTAGAAAAGTTTTGTAGGACTCCACAGTGTTCCCCGCTTTGATCTGAAGAGAGATGAAGCTGCCATTCGTCACGTATTTTACTTTAGACAGCTACTTACAGATTTGTCGGATCAAAATATCTTATAAATGACTCAAATGTTATAACAAATGGCTCAAACCTCATGGCACTTGTGGAAAACAATTTAATGGGGTCCCTGAGCAGCTACAGGATAAAGAAATTTGAGTTATGAACTCTACCAGCATTTTGATGTGGGGTTTGCACATTCCAGTGTGTCTCTGTGTGTGCGAAGGAGTATTTCTCTCTCTGTAGGAGAACTGGTTTCTTCTGTGGCAAGGTCAGAAACAAACAGCCTGTATTTTCTATAGCAGGCCAGGAATTTATTTCACATATACGTGAAACTATTTATGTAGCTATTTAGATATTCTTATAGAATTACAAAGATGGCACTGACCTTAAAGCATGTTAAATTTAGTGTCTTTATTTTCCAGAAGAGAGAAAAAAATCCAGTCTAGTGCTCTTTAGATGACCATATATTTTTTCAATTGCCATTTCTAACTTTAGAAGGTTTTGAAAATTAATTTCAAAGTAAGTTCTTATGAAAAGGAAGTTGTTACCTCAGTGTGTTTGTAATTTTGGTGCTGTCTCTCCAGCACAAAGATGTTTTAGCTTCAGTTAAAGGGTTAGAAAGCCAGTCTCCCTAGCACAACTGCCTTTCCATTGGGTAGGTGGTAGAGCTCTGAAAAGGAGGAATTAGGCCCCATTCAACCACTGGCAGAAGGGTCGGAGGACATCCAGCCATGTAGTGCCTAGACTTAGGTAAATGTACTTGTCATCAGGTTTAACAGGAAATTGATAAATACTTTTTTCATTTCAATCTTCATGAGCTGAGATCATGAGACATTAGGGTTGTTCAGATTCCAGTGAGTACCTAGTGAACACTGCACATTGAACTATCTGAGATACCCTGCTTGCCGACGAGTTAGGGTTCTACTGTAAGGTTTCAAGCTAACAACAACAACATAATAATACAAGCTGTGATTTAAGTACTTATGTGCCAGGCACTGTGCTCAGCACTTGGTGTGGTCTGTTCTCTTTTAATTGTCACAAATGCCCTATGAGGACAATAGGCGTTGGTACTATAATTATATAATGCCATTAGTGCTATCATTTTCCTCATTCTGCAAATGAAGAACTGCAGCTTAGGGAGGTCGAGTAACTTGCCCAAGTTCACACAGCTAAGTGGTAAGGCCAGGATTAAAAACCAGGTCTCTGCACCACTCCAGTCTGTCCTGTTTCCACCGAACTCTGCTGCTTTCCGAGGGAGTAGGAAGGATTATGTTCTTCTGAATGAAGAGCCGAGTACAGATTGGAGCTGAATGCGCAAGTGGTCCTTTCCTTCTTGCCTCCTAGCATTTGCTGCCAAGTTGACTGACAAAACGCTCAGATTCTTGATTTTTACTGGACTTGTTATGAAAAATCACACATTCTTCTTACTAGCCACAGTGAATGTGCTCTTTCTTTTCCCATGGGGGAAGAAAAGAAGGATTGGGGAGGGGTGGGTGGGTGGAACCAGTTGGAGGAGAAGTCCAGCTTGCCCAGGCTCGCTGAAAAGCATGTGTCCCAGGCAAGAGTAATTATTTAAGAATTCTTCATTCTAATAAATTCATATCCACAGGGGGGCAGTTTGAGATATGATTAGGTCACGAGTGAAATGAGTTTGGTGGTCTCATCCCTGTTGGACGGTGGTTCACGTACACCACTGCAGCCCAGTTTCGTCGGTGTCTGCATTATTGTCTGCTTCTACTCAGGAGATGCCCAGAATTAAATTAACAGGGGGCTTCAGGCCAGCGGGAAGGTGTACAGAGGTAACCTCCAGTGGAAGGGATAGTGCCTTGTCAACGGAGCTGCCTGTGGACAGGGCTGCTTGTCCCTCACCTCTCTGTCTGCAGATCCAACCTCTTGTCCCTCTCGAGCAGATAAACAGTGCACTCTCCGAGTTTCCAGACTCTCTGCCGAGTGAGGTTATCTGAGTCATAAATAAGGGTCATGCCAGTCGTAACTGCTTCACAATTAGATTGATTTGGATATGTGAACTTTACTGAGAATACTTTGATGCCGGAATTGGTTATGTCCTGTCCCTCAGTGAATATTCTCCCCTTAAAAAGCATAAGTAAATCGATTAGGAAACAAAATCTCCTGAGAAGTTAAAAATAATTGATTTTACCTAATCTCATCAAGAAAGTTCACAAAATTTTGCAAATTAATTTTGGAAATGTAATACGAAATAACGAAATTATACCATGAAATAAAACTGTCAAAAGATGAAAAAAACTCATTGTACCTTATACTGAGAACTTGGTACTCTATCATGAGAACCTATCAGATTGAACTGATGTACCTGTGATTTTAATTATATGATTATTATAAAGTACTGGATAAATTACCCATTAAAGTCATTTGTAATCCTATTAAAATCATGACAGTTATAGTTGACTCAATTCAGTTTCCTAAATCATCTGTAAGAAATACTGTAGAATATATTAAGTGCCCAACAGTTATATCCTTTTGCACGTTATTTTAGAGTTAGAGATATCGGGCTAAATGGGACTTCCTGTTTAGTCCAATTCCAATTTATAAAGAAGAAATTGAGGTTCAGGGATCATGACTTGCCCAAGATTACACAGAAAATCAGTGACAAAAACCCAGATCCCTCTATTTTTAGTTTAGCTTTGGTTCCATCAGACCAGTTATTGTTGTATTTTTTCAGCCGTAACTTGCATGTTTGTGCACATGTGCACAGACACACACACACACACAGACAAGATGGCTACCGCCATGCCCACCACATACCCCCAGGTTATATCCAGGGCTACATGCAATTCCCAGCCCTCTGGCTACAGCTTCATCCCATTCCCTTCAGTCGGGAGAATACATGGAATGAAAATGAAATGAAAATGAATCAGAGTGGCATTATTATAAGAATTATTTTCAATTGGCTAATATGTATACAAACACAAATAAATATATATGCATGTATGTGTATAAAATAATTCCCAGACCTTGGTACTAAAACTCTTATTGATAGCAATCATTAATGAGCCTTCGGTTAGATCAGGGTTGGTAACCTACAGGCCCCACCAGCCAAATCCAGCCTGCCACTTGTTTTTGAAAATAGTTTGTTGGAATGCAGCCACACCCATGCATTGAGTATTTTACATGCTACTTTTGTGCCGCAATAGTAGAATTGAGTAGCCGAACGGATAATATAAAACACGGAGCCTGAAATGTTTATTCTCTGGCCCTTTACAGAGTTTGCTGATCCCTGCATTAGACCATTCTTCCAACTCAAGGAAAATACTGGCATAATTTTTGCTTTGCTTCCTTGTTCTTAACCACTCAACTGCACTGGACACCATTGCTTATAAGCCCATCTTCTAGAAACTTTCCCAGGATTCATTGCTCTTCGTGGATTGCCTCCTGTCCTTCTTAATACTTTTACTCTACATTTTTTTCTGTTTTTAAACAACTTTGTACTTTATTTAAATGCCCCCAAATATTGGTATATTCTCATTTAGTAACTGGCATAGATGCGTAACTGTGTGCTAACTGCAAAGAAAGCTGCATAATGATAGTAACTTTAACACTTTTTATGAGGCATGATAAAGTACACACACATGCACACTGAATTCCACATAGCACCTCTGCTGGGTCTGCTAAGTAGGTATTTATCAAGCCCATTTTACAGATGAGAAAACTGAGGTCAAGTACCACTATCCAAGATTACACAGCTCATCGTGGCAAGCAGCAGCAAAGTTGGGATTTGACACAGTCTATCATCTTCCAGAGCCTGTGTATTTAACATTCTTCAGGTACTATGCTTAATATCATAAAGTGAGATTGATATTGAGAGAATTAGAAAATCTTTCAGTTAAATAGTCCCTCTTTCCTTGCAAGGGGGGAGGGAAGATTCAAAGGAGCTTTTGGATATAAAAAGGAGAGATGCATCCTTTACTTGATCCGCTTTCATTTTGCCATCAGAATGAAAATACTGATACTGAACGCAAGGTATCCTGTATCCTCTCGGTCTTCCCAATGAAACTACATACTGTGGAATAGCTTGTAGCCACTGGCTTCTTTCTCCCAGTGGAAGAAAATATGACTAAGCATAGAGACTGGAGCTCCGGAGCCAGATTACCTAGATTCAGATCCCAGCTCTACCACTTACTAGCTGCATGTCCCTGGGCAAGTTATAAAACCTCAATTTCCATTGTTTTAAAGTGGGGCTAAAGTGGCACCTCATAGAGTTGTTGTGTTTATTCAATAGGTATACATGCAAAGCCCTTAGAATCCATCTTGGGATATAGTGAGCCCTTAATGATATTAATTAAAAATTGTGATGGTGGGTGTGATGACGAATAAATTAAGAATGCTTCTGAAGAATTACTATAGATATATCTTACTAATTTCCCCCTACCCTAGCTTTTGAGGCTTCTTTAGCATAAAGAGGCCATAAGTATACTGGGGGGAAAAAATTCTTCATTTTCTCAACTTACCCCTCTGCATTCTGGCCTTGGTCCAGGCCTTGGTCTCCCCATCCAGGCCTTGGTCTCCCAGCATGGAATTATTTAGTTTACCATCTACCAGGGCAGACTATACTGAATAGAAAAGAAGTAGTGAATTAAACATTAAACACTTCTGACACTGTTGGTGGAGGAAATGCTGTGGCTTCTTGGATTAGGTATCCCTTGTTGACTTCCTGTGCTCACTGAAAACCCCCATTGGTTTGGGGAGAGTAAACACGAACGTGTTAATGTTTATGATATTGGCCAACTCATAAATCAGGTAATTATACTTTGCTTATCTTAATTGGATTTCTGATGGGTTCTTCCCTACTCATCCTAAAGCAGAGGTCAACAACCTCTAGCAAACAGGCTCAATTCAATTCCCAGAGATTCCCTCAAGTCTGCTTCCAATCCACCAAAAGACTATTGAAATGACAGTTGTAAAATAACATTACATTTGCACAGTGCTTCACAGTTTACAACATGGCTTTCATGTGAATTACGTTGTTAGACCCTTACAATATCATGCAGCTATGGAAGCTCAGATTTGGAGGGAACTGCCTGTCCAGGGGGCTGTGGGCGAGGCTGCCCATGGATATCTTGCTGTTTTGTGCCTCAGGACCCTTGCTTATGCTGTTCTTTCTTCCTGAATTGCCTTTCTGCCTCCCCCTGCTTCCTTACCTGTAAAGCTTCTCCTTCAAGGTTCAACTCAGACATTATTTCAGTTAGGAAAGCTTTCCTGACAGCCTCTGAATCCTGCCCTGTTAGCTCATCACCCCTTCTTTTGCTTTGATCATGCCCCCACGGCACCTAAGGCTCAAGTCCCTCACCACATTTCCACGTTGAATCACTGTTATGGCTTCATATGTTTTCCCAAATAGCTCCCACCCCAGGCCTTACTGTGAGCACCTGTTACACAAAGAACCTGCTTATTTTTCATTGACTTTTTCATTCCCAGCACATAACACAGCACCTGGCATACAGTAGGTGCTGAGTAAATGTGTAATTATGGAACGTATCTGATTCCAAATTCTGGGCTGTCCCCAGCACACTATCCCCCGAGGCAATATATAGGTACCCCCCCCCGCCCGCCCCCCCACCCCGCACCTGCCTCAGGCAGCTGTTGAACATCCACCGTGGGCCAGAGACTGTAAAGTGAAACCAGGTGAAACAATTCCTGACTGATGGTAAAAGATGATATCACTCACTTGGGGAGTCATAAATGAAATGGCTGAAGACCGCTTTCATGAAATGATATATTAAGTCCCAATTAAGTTCCCCATATATTCAGTATACACATGGTAAGAGGATGCAGGCAGCTCAGTCAACCAAGGAGTCTTGCTGTGATGGGAGGTTTCCCATTGGGCAGCTCATAAATTGATGCAGAGACCCTGGAGGTAAACAGTCAGAGGGAAGGTAAATCGTAGGGGAATGGAATTAAGTTCATCCCGTTGGGTGGCAACTGTAAGGAGGATTTTCAATTTCAGGGTGAATAATTGAATTTGATATTAGAATTGGGGTGCTTATATGAGTGTGCCTCGGGATAACCCTGGAACCTGACCTACTGAGCCCTCATCGTTCCATTCCTTTGAGATCAAGCAAGACTCCAAGTCCAAGAATGACAAGCAGAGAGCTCTGTGGACCCTGTCACAGCACCTCATCACTCAGCAGCACATCGCTTTTCCTTTTCCACTCACACCCATAAGGTGTATACAGATGTCAAGGAATTTTGGCTGTCATCATGCCTTTGCTAAAAAGGGAATTTCCTCTCCCTGAAATAAATTCTCCTTCCTCCACGCTTTTCATCTCTCTAGCTAACTCCCGCCCATTCCTCAAGGCTCACGTCAATTCTCTGACCAGCCTCACCCCGACAGAGTTGGCGTGTTTTGAATTCACTCCCCCTCTGTGCTCATTTCCCTTTTGATCCTTCTCATCAGACATCTCAACCTCAGTCTCCCAGTCTGCCATCTCAGATCTCTCAGGCCTTCTCTGAGCTTTATTTGCTCTTTTTTTCTTCTCCTCCTGCTCTCCAGCTTCCCTCGTCTCTTTCCTGGGTCTCTGCCATGCCTACGTACTTATTACCTACGCCTCTGCTGCCTACCTGCCAGAGGTCCCGCAAGTAATCCCAGGTCCTGCCAGCTTCCCCAGGCTGCGCCCATGGAGCAGAATGGACGAGTGGAGCTGGCGTAGGATTTGAAGGCAGAGCCATCTGGGCTCTAATTCAGGCTTTACCACTTACTGGGGATGTAACACAGGACTACGGAACTCTCCAAACCTCAGCGAGCTCATGAAAAATGGAAATAAGGGTATAAACACATACTTTGTAAGGTTGGTGGTAGATTAAGTGAGATGTAAGGTACTTGAAACATGAGTACCTGAAAAATGGTAGCTTGGATTGAGATGCTCCCATACCTTATCTTCCTTGCAGGTGTAATACATACCCATGTTCCTAAAATCACTACCTTTAGCAAACTATACATTTTTAAATAACTAACACCCACACATTTGTATTTGATCCAAATAATGCCAGTGTCCCCCCTTGCAGTGACCCAAAGCGGCTCCACCAAGCTTAACAGGTACCTTCTTGGGATATTCTTTTATAAATGAGGATCCATTCTCACTTCCAACTCAGGGTTTCTACCATGCCCTGATCACATCGAAACTCGGGGAGCAGAGCAGTGGTGGAGCCACATTGAGGTCTGAGGACTCACCAGCAGCCTGTTGTCTCTCCTTCTGGAATCTTTCCCCTCATTCAGATTGAATTAGTTGGTTTGACCTACTGAACCCGGAGGGGCTCTGGTACAGTTGCTTTATTCCGTCTTCAGTTTGCAGAAAAACTGGAGGAGATTGGATCAGGGTTGAAACTCACAGCTACCACTACGGTAAAAAGGTCGCCTACCCTTGCCCTCAAGAATGAGTGAGTGTTTCTCCTGTTTATATAGCTTCTGTGCCTCAGAGGGGGCTGCATTTCAGTGGTGGATAAGGTGACCCTTATATGTTGTTTATGCCAAGAAAGCACTTTGAGATGAAATGTGGTCCATTAATCTCAGATGTTGTGCGTGCCTCTTTGCTGTCTGAATTTGGAGGTTTTGTTTAATCTGCGGAAGGAGGTTTGTTTTGTTTTTATAAATCTGTGATGAAGTAAGAAGAATTCCTCATTTACTGTGATTTATCTGTGGGAAGAAAGAAAGTGAAACTGGAAATGTTTATCCTTAGGAGATTTGTGTAAAGTTCTGTGTGATGATGTCGTTGAGAAAGATGAGGAAGCGATAAGTGCCCTTTGAATTGGTGAATTGAATCAAGTTTCAGTTATGACAACAGTTAAACACAGTGATTTTTCTGTATTTTCAGCAATAAAAACAGCACAATTATTTCTTTTGCAGTGCCCAGTAATCGCTCAAAATTTATCCATTTTCACTTAATGCCTCCAGAATGGGCAAGGAGAATTACACACAGCCTGCGACGTGCAATGAAATGGGCAGCATCCATGTAGCTACTGAGTGGGAGGCAGTGCGAGGGCCCTGCTGGGGAGGGGACCTAGCCCCACTGTACACGGGAATCAATAAGCCAACGCTGAGTGCTGCTAGATAGTCATTTACCCTTGACAAAACAAGCAATGATAATTGGATGATAATGTGGTAATTTACCTTTATACATTTTATCCTTGTTTGATTTTTAGAGGTTATTGTTGTGTCTGATAAATTTTAGGGTAGAATCCCAGCTTTTTCCTGTGCAGGGCCAAAATTGTCAGAAGCCTCTCCTTTTTCCTGCTTCTTCCTTCAAATAACAGGATCTTAGGAATTAGCACTTGCATTCTGTTTGTTTCTGATAAGTCAGACTATAGTTTTCCAGGTGCTTTTCTATTCTAGGGAGATCTGTGGGGCACTTAACCTACATTAGACCTAAGAGGTCCGAGGGTTCTTCAGAAGACAAAGAATTTCTAGATACCTTCCTTGAGGATGTGTCAAGGGCAATACAGACAAAAGAATGATGTCTCCTTTAACAGCTTGATAAGTATCTCAGGATATTCTGCAGGAATCAGTTCTGCTTCTGCAAAGTCCTGTATTCCCATTCAGCATGATATGGCTGAATATGTGTGCTACACGTGACAATGGTGAAGACTTATCTTTGCCCTGAGGGCTGAGCGCTGTAACACCCGCTCAAGCGATGGGCTTGATAGAAGTGATGATTTGGAGAGATGATCTGCTTAAAAAAAAAAAAAAAAAAAAAAAAGGCACACTAGAAATGTATAAGAATTAAAAAATGTGGCTCTCTGTTTATCTGGGTTCTCTAAGTTCCAAAGGCATTTCTATTGGTGGCGTCAAAATCTCCTTGTAAAAGTAAAGTAAATCATTCTTGTATTGACCGTTTTTTTCGTGTTGTTCTATTGAGACATCTTCCCAACTGAGTTTCTTATTGAATTGTATTTCTATAAGGGTATTGTAGGTTAGCAGCACATTTTTATGGTACACAAAAGATGTGCCTTCTGAATTTCCAATGCCTTGCATATTGTTCCCCGCAGAAGAAACATCTCAGAAATGCTAAATAAATCAAAACAGAAACATTTGGCTCTCGACTTGCGGCTGGTGCTTTTTTTTCCCCTCTCAGTTTACATTGGCTGGAATATCCATTACGATCCATCTTACCTATTTGATTAATTTGTAATAAATTCGGCCCTTTGGAAATCTCTTGCTGCGTTTCTAGCCGGGTTACTCTTGTAGAGGGTTTATTTAATATGTGTCTCTGTGCACCTATATGAATGAAAATGTAATATGGTTTAGAAGCCTTTAAAAACATACACGCGCCTAGTGTTTGCTCGGAATTAAGTGCTCGTATTTGACATAGCCTTGTGGTAAAAATCCATAAGCGAATGGGCAGACAAAATTAGTTAGAGGAGAATTTCTTCAGAAACTGATGTGACACGTGATATCATTTCAGGAGATGAAATATCATCGTATTTCAGATGACCAGGAAATGTAATTATAAATGCTCGCATGGAATCCTTATCTCTTGTCTTTGTTTAAAAATTTTTTTTCTCCTTCTGATGGCCTGTGTTATTTGAAGTACCGTAGACACAATGCAGGGTTCACCTTCAATTTGATGCAGTCATGTAGTTGCATCCCTGTGGGTGAGAAATGTTCTTCTCCAAATAACTGTAGCAGCATGGCAGGAATGGTTTGATACAACCTTCTCTGTATTGTAGGAAGATAATAAAAACGCCTCTACTCTTAACTATCACCATGCACTGAGGAGGGTGTAACAAATTCATCTTCTGCTCTTGGAAGTAAGATCAAGGTAGGGAATGGTATCCCCCCTTTTCCACACAAAGACATTTAGGCTCAGAAAAGCACATTTAGAAAATATGTTCATTGTCTTTTATAGCAAAACTGAGGGGAAACAGGATACTAGCCATCTTTTAACAGCATGTATCCCATCCTACCTCTTTGCTTATATTTGTCACCACTATGTATGTTAGGAAAGCCACGGAAAATGATTTTCCCGCATGTGTGTTTTGTGCTTGCTGAAATCAACAGTGAATGAATGGTGCTTGCTGTGTGGGAGAAATGAAACAGAGGGTAATTGGTACATACTCCTTATCGCTTACCTGAATGCTTTATATCCATATGTAATGTGAAAATATCTAGTAATTGTGTTTACTAATTATGTCTGATATGTCTTCCTTAACTTTGCTACTTTCTTAGAATGTCTATAAAGGCACGAACCATGTGGCAATTCAATTCCACCCATATTCTCAGCTACACTGCATTCTGAGTGTTCTAAGCTAGTTAAAGACCCTGCCCTCAGAGTTACTTATAATCCAGTAGGAGAGATAAGACAAATACAACAAAGAGTAAGTCAAGACCAACTAAAATATGTACGGTTCCTGTGTTTTAGTGATTCAGAGGAGGGAGGAGATTCCTGTGCAAACTCAGAAATGCTTCATGAATGGATCAAGATGGACTGGTTTAATTATGATAGCTACAGTGGGGAAGGGAGAGTAAAAGAGAAAACAGCATGACTCATGGCATGGGGACTAAAAATCTTGGGGGAAATTATAGAAAATAGAAAGTAATTTAACTTAAATCTGGTATTATATTCCTGGAGGGAAAGAGGAAATCTTGGATATTACAAAAGGATCCTGGCCACAGAGAGACCAGTGAATTAACCTCTTGCTACAGAGAAATCAGATCAGTGCCTGCTGTTCCACGATGGGTCTGCCCTTTGGGGCTGGGGCCACAACAGACCTGCACTGTGAAGCAAGAGAAAGAAATGTCATGCAGGACCTTGAATGCCAGGGTAATGAATGTTATTATGTGCCCACAAAACAGATCCTAGTACTAGGCCCATGATAGCCAATAATGACTATAACTGTCTTTAATCAAATACCTCCTCTGATTCAGACAGAATACTGGTAACTTTATGTCATCTTCTCACATTTTTTTTTCCTTCTTACCTATTAGTTCTTAGGTTAAATGTCAGTTCCTCTGAAAGGGCTCTCATCCTTCCACACCACTGAAGCTGCCACCGTCTCCAAGACCCCCTTACCGTCTACAGTTGCACCCTATCCTTTTCCTTTATAACACTTAACGTAAGTTTTAATTGCGTATGTATTTGATTGTGAATGTGTTTTTCTGTCTCCTTTTCCTGAACTCCATGAGGGCAGGAACCAGATCTGTTTTGGTCACCACCCTATCCCAGGACCTATATCAAGTCCCTCTGTATAGTAGGCACTCAAGAATTGGTTACATGTTAATAGTCACAGCAACCTAATAAAGTAGGCACTGTGATCTCCATTGAAAAAAGAAAGAAAGAAAGAAAAGATAAAAGAAAAAGAAAGAAAGAAAAGAAACTGACATCCAAAGAATTCCTTGCCTCAATTAGTCAGTAACTGGCAGAACCTATATTCAAACCCAGTCTGCATGACTCCAAGTTCATGGTTCTATCCTTGATGTACCATGGTTCCTCTTTTATTAATAGGATGATGAAATCCATATGAGTTTCACAGGGCTGTGTTTGAAAACTACCGCATACTGGGTGGCTTAAATGACAGAAATTTATTGTCTCAGTTCTGGAGAGAGATTGTACCTTCTCTCTAGAGCCTAGAGATCTAGTTTTGGCAGTTTGAGATCAAGGCTTTGGCAGGGTTTGGTTCCTCCCAGGGGATGTGAGGAAGAGTCCGTTCACGGCCTCTCTTAGCTTCTGGTGGCTTGTGGCCATCTTGGGCATTCCTTTGCTTCTAGATGCATCAGTCCAATTTCTGCCTTCAGCTCACATGGTATTCTCCCTGTGTGATCTGCCTGTGTCCCACTTTCCCCTTTTTATGGGGACACCAGTCATACTGGATTATGGCTCAGCCTAATAACTTCATCTTAACTTGACCATCTGCAACAACCCTATTTCCGGATAAAGTTACATTCCTAGGCGATAGTGGTTACGACTTAAATATATGAATTTGAGGGGGACACAGTTCAACCTATAGCAGTCTCTGTTTATCTAATGACTGATCACTCTCAAAAAGGTATAATTGTTTTTGCATTAAATATACTACTATTCATAACGCAGAAAAAAGTTCTGAAAAGAAGGGTTCGGTATCCTAGTTTTGTCCTTACATTAAAGTTTGAGCCATTCAGTCGGCTTTTATAAAAATTATGAGAATCTCAAAGATTATGTGATCAGGAGCTCAGAACATGGATGTTTTATAATTTTGCAGCTTAGCCTGGAAACAGTTGTGCAAGTAACTATGATATTTGGAATCGTCATGCCATATCATGATTGCTAGGCTACATTTATATCTTGAAGATTTACATAAAGAGTAGTTCTTAGTAAGCATTAAGAATTCTCAGTAATAATACCCCTGCAATCGGAAGGTAGAGGTCTAGTTTGTATCCATTTAGTTCCTATCTCCTAGTGTGTCAGAGCACAGTGCTAAACTCTATCGAGAAGGTACAATTTGAGATTCATTTCTTTCTGTGAATTGTGTTCTGTATTATGTATTTTTGAGTCATCCAAAGAATTTACCCTGTCACACTTGTGACCTTCTGAAGTCTAGGGACGGGCAGCTGTCCGTCTTCATCCAGAGGGGAGGAGCTTCAAGTATTCAAGTCACAGGGCATATAAAGCCCATTTATGAAGGAAGGTTGTTTCTAAAAATCTCTAACCAAATTATTGACCCCTAATACATAAACATGCCTAGGTTTTTAATGTAATATTGGAGTTGGGGGTGAGATTCAGGAGCCTAGAATCATCTGTTGTGTTTTTTTTTAAGCTACCAGACCAAGATAACTAATAGTGAGAGGGAGAAATGAGAAATTACAAAAGAGGAAATGGGGAAATAAACCATGACAAAAAGAAATGAGAAGAGACAAAGATGAAATGGAGAGACAGGCAGCTTGGGGAAAATAAAGGGAGAAACACAAGGTGAAATGAAAAAAGAATCTGAAAAGATTGAAAAGGATTAAAATAATCGTTGATGAATGACATAGTTTTCCAAGTTGTTTCCCTACCAACAATCCAGCTTTAGAACTCACCTGGGGTAGCTGGAATGCATGTTTCCTTACTCACGGCTTTTTATAACTATTGGATACAAATTATTTCCTTTCACTTGTACTTTAACTAGAGTTGAAGTTTCTGAGGGTCTTGGGCAGGAATTATCAGCAGATAAAACTCACAATATACCAAAGTCATTTATATAGTTAAAAAGAAAACCCTATGAAATTTTCCTCTTTCCTTTTTCCTGCAAGATATTTTTTATGTCACATAGACTCTGCAATCTTTTTTTTAAAAAGGAAAAACTAACTTATTGGGCAGATTTCTGAAAGTGATTGAAATAGGGCCTGGCTATAACTACAGTACAGTTAGAGTAGCCCTTGTAAAAGACATTTTAGTATGTGTCCTGAGCTCTTCCAGGCCGATCCCATAAAATAATGAAGGAGACCATTGGTGAATTAAACAGCTTGTTAGCCATGGTGGGGGGAATCAGTGAATAGGGTTCTCCTGGGGTTCAATATACAAAGAGATGGCAATGAGATCAGGAGAAAAACATCAAACTAGTGGTTACTGAATATATATTAAGGCATCCTGCAAAGGCAATACAGGAAAAGCTTCATTTCAGAGGCTCAGTAATTTAGTTCCTCTCACCTAAGGGATCCAGGTCAGAATTTAGTTTTGGCAGAGCAAGACAAATTGTTCGGGATGAAGAGAAGTAACCAAGGCGGTACGTCATAAAGGCAAGACAATGGAAGCCTAGATGGGTTCCCCAGCCCTTCAGTCCTCATTGTGTCAACAAAGTTACTCATTTGACACAAACTAATGTTTGTTCATTTTTGTTATGAAAGCACGGTCCTTCCAGACCTTCCACTCGTCCAATGACTGTTGAGCACGTACCATATACAGTAAAGACTGCAAAAGGAGAAATATATAGATGCCATAGTTACCCTTAGGAAACTGCTAGAGCCCCCATTCCTTAAATTCCGATGCTCGGTGTCGCAGCGCCTTTTTGATTATATGCAGAAATAAGGATGAAGCTTCTTGACCACCTCAGTGGGCTGCCAGATGTTAGACAGCATTCCCCCTTCCCCATTCATGACTTTACTCTCCTTTATCCACTCCCTGGCCTTCCCCGTAGCTGAGGTATATACTAAGGGCGTGAGTCATTTTCAGGGGTTATAGTCCCCTGAGTGGGCAAGCTGTGGAAATGACCTCTTTTCAAGCCCTGACCTGGAACCTGCCACCGTGTACCCTGTGACATCAGTCAGAGCAAGAGCCCACACCCAGGCTTATTATCACAGGAGAAATTGCTGTCTGGTGCAGCTGTGTGATTTGCACGTAGATGCCCCATTTCTGTCTAGCAGGTCCCTATAACAAGATAAGTCAAGATGTCATCTTTGTCTCAGAAATGTGGTCATTTTATTCAGAGTTATCATCGATTTCCTCTGGAAAAAGTACCATTTCTCTCTGCATATGAGTTGATGTGCACATCCACAAACAACCACTAACTGTGAGTTACTGAAAACTGGAAAGATTTGAATAAGTGTGTTGAGATAATAAATGCATGGTCACTCCTCATGTGAAAATCAGGATTTATGTATGAAAGAGAGAGAATGGATCCACAGAATTCTATCTTCCCGTACACTTATTGACTGGTTTCCAAAAATCAGGTAGAGAGAACCAAGGAGAGCTTGTATTTGGAATACGGGGATTGTATTTCCTAGCTGGGCAAGTATTTGGTGATTCCTTTTAAATACTGCTGGGTTTTAAGGGACTGCATGCAGATGGCTGGGTCCTGATCTGCCTGCCAGAGGGTGGCAAAAAAGCAGGGGCTATAGCTCCTTCAACAGAAACCACAAAGGAATCTAGGAAACTTCATCCTTCCTAAATATTAGGAAAACCAACTTCCTGGCCCTAAAATCTGCCACACCTTTTCATTAGTAAACAGTTTCTTTTTTTCGATCCCCAAGTTGTCTTCAGTTGGATTTTCTTCCCTTCAAGGAAATATGAGAAGCCTCATGCTATGTTCTGGGAATAAAAAGAACAAGACACCACTCCTGCCTTAAGGGCACTCACAGTCTTATGGGAAATATAGAAACATTTATAAATAATTATGCAGAGGTTGACAAATGCAACAATAGACTGTGATCCAGTGGGGACATAACAGAGAGGAGGGGGTAGTAGACCTAATATTTCTGCAAGTTTGAAGGATGCCAAGTGGACAAAGCTCCTTTTTCTAAGTAAGCCCTCTGAGAAATGTCATGCTTCTGTCAGCAGGTATGCATCTGCCCCAAGCCTCTTCCTAGTGGCTGCTGGACCAGGCTGTGGGAAAGTTGCATTTACTCAGTGGACCAGCAAGGGAGGTAGTAGATGACAACAGCTGTGTGTCCTATAGCAGTTTAATGAACAGCTATCATAGATCCCACGCGGCGGTTGATGTCGTTGGAAAACTGGTCCAGATTCTAAACTTCTGACACAGCAATGACAGCAACTGATACTTGTTGAGTGCCATGTGCCTTACTGAATAGTGGCCACATGTCACATCATTGAATTGTCACAACAGCCTGGTAGGGGTACTAAAGAATCTGAGGATCAGAGTAGCTAAATTTTTCTTTTAGTTTTTCCAAGGTCACAGAGCTGAAAGGAGGTATCCTACATTCAAACCCAGAGCTGTCTGACTTTAGATTTCTCGCTCTGCCCCGTTTCCCCACATCTCCACCTAAACCAGCACAGCCACACAGAGTAAATTATGGATACTTTAATATTTAAGTTAGATTTTTTGGAACGATGTATGACTTTGAAGGTCCTTCAATGGCCATGGTGCATCCCCCGTTGCTCCAGTCACTGTGGTGTCGTGATTGTCATCTGCTGGCGTTAAGTGTACTTTTCTCATGGTAGCTTAATTTACTAAAGGTGCGTTGAGAGTCATAACATCTTCTCAACTTCCTTATCTTCCCCAAGGAAGGAAGAAGGCCAGAGATGCCTTAAGGGTACTAAAACTAGCCTATATTTATTGAGAACGTGCCTCAGGGGTATTTTAGACAAAATAAGCTCGTATTAGTGGATTTTTCATGAGCAGAATCTAGGTTAAGAAGCTTTGCAGGCTAGTCTGTATAGACTGATATTAGCTATTCCATTAAGTAGGGCAGACTGAATTACTATTTCAGAATTCGATGATGGATGAAGAAGCAATGCAAAGGTGACACTGTCCTCCGTTTGTGGTGGTGACATTATCAATTCCTTTACCTTTGTGATGTGAAAGTCATGGGCATCCTAAATAGGAGAAAGATTTTTTTTTTTTTCTGTGTGTGTGTGTGTTGTTGTTTTCTTCCTCTAAGAAAGTTGGCTGTGGATGAAATCCAAAGGAAGCTGTCATCAAAACTGAATTCTAAGCTAAGACCAGTGACCACAGTGAACACCCTCAGAAGATTGGTTCTAGAACAGAAAACAAAGACCATGTCAGCTCTGTGAAGTTTCAGCTTCTGAACAAGAGACAGAGAACACAACCATTACAATAGAGTATAAAATACTATTCCATTGTCTTAGGAATCACCAAGCGGCAGCATGTTCTCTTAACATATTTTACTAATATGAAAGTTGTGACTGAAAGTTCAAAAACTATGTGTTGAAGAACAGATTACAGGGATGCGCCAGGCATCTGTCCCATTCGGTGAACAGGCCTTGGAACAGATGTCTCGAATTTCTTCAAATCCAGAACATGCTGTCCAATTTTTTTAGTGGTAAACATACTTTTTTTTTCTTTTTGTCACCGCTCACCAAAGTATTATACTTAATGCCTAAAATATGTAAATTCTTAAAGCATTATTTTGCTCTTTAGTGAGTTTAGATATTACAAAACGGTTTAATTATAAAAACAGACAGACCTAGTCCTGGGACCTGTGCAGCTAGAAATAAATGTGCAATCAAAACTGCAATTACCTGCAGAATTTAGTGTAAACAGATCAGCAATCACATAACAAACACAGGCTAGTTTGCATTCTGATATGAATACAGTTAGATCCAAAGCAATTTTCCTTTATTTATCTTAGCTGCTCAGCATAAATAAAGCAAGGGCATTGAAGCAATTAGCATAATTAGAGTATCGTGGTCAGGCCCTGTGTGATTTCAGGAGACGTTTCACTTTAGAATTCTTTTTCCCATACAAGAGTTTCCCTGAGCCACTAAAATATCGCTTTGGGCATTTTTGTATTTCAAATTTGCAAGTTGTCAGTTTGAAAAACCCTTGACACATGGATGTGAAAGCATCTCAGAGACAGCCACAGAAGGTATACCCTCAGCTTTTCATTACTAAGAAGCTGGGGAATTTCCTTTTTCAGCTTTCTCCTACTTGACGTTTAACCCTAGAAATGTCAGTCTTAATTATTTCCATTGCCTTCAGATTGGGTCCAAGGGTTAAAGACAACTTGTTCCAAAAAAAAAAAAAAAAAATAGGGAATGGGAGTGTGGGGGAAAAAGAGGTTATATCATGGCAGTAACTGAGCTGTTACTGACAGAGCAAAGACTCTGCAACCAGCTAGCTACCGGTGATCTGATGTTCAGTAGCTCCAAATAAGGTGGCCGTCAGGGTGGGGTGAGGGGCTGCCCGTGGTTTCCTTGCAGGATGCTCCAAAAGCATGGGAAATATTCTCTGCATAGAAAAATGGTGACTCTAACTAGTAGATGATGATAAAATTGGTTCAGAAAAGGGTGTTTTTTGTTTTGTTTTTAAATTTTTTATTATTCTTTCACACATGTGAAGGCATTTGAGAAAGACTGCCTTTTAGTTGGAAGGAAGAAGGGGCTGGCCTTGGACCATTCTGTATGTAGGAGAACTCATTCCACCCAGTAGAAGGCTGTTTGAATCTTAAAAACTTTCATTCTTTTTCTTTTAATTAAAAAAAATACAGTAAAACTGAATGTTTTGTGTGTATTTCTATGAATTTTGACAGGTTGAAATTTATATAACCATCACCACAAAAAATGCCCTCATGCCATCCCTTTTTATCAGACTCTTCCCTTACTTCAAACTCTGGCAATCACTGATTTGTTCTCCGTCACTATATTTCTGTCTCTGTGACAATGTAATATAAATGGAATCATACAGTCCATAACCTTTTGAGACTGGCTTCTTTCACACAGCATAATGCACTTGATATTCATATAAGCAAGTCATTCTTTTTATTGCTAAGTAGATTCCGTTGTATAGTTGTACCACAGTTTGTTTATCCATCGCCCCATTGAAGGACATCGACTCTATTTTTTGGCATTGATAAATAGAGTTGCTAGGAACATGCAGGCACAGGATTTTGTACGAACATAGATTTTCATTTCTCTAGGGTAAATACATAGGAGGTGGATTTCACGGTCATATGGTAGGCACGTATTTAACTTTCTAAGAAACTGCCAAACTGTTTCCCAGAGTGGCAGTACCATTTTGCATTTCCACCAACAGTGTATGTAGCCCGACATCTTTGTCAGCACTTGGGATTGTCAAATTTAGCCACTTCTAATAGGTTTGTAGTGGTATCTCATCATGGTTTTAATTTGCATTTTGCTGATGGGTAGTGACCCTTGGCTGTGTTTATTTGCTGTCTGTATGTCCTCTTGAGTGAAGTATTGGCTGCGCCGGTCTCTTGCCTGTTTTAACTGAGCTGTTTGTTGTGTTCTCAGTCTTAATTTATCTTTGCAAGTGTTAGAAAATCTCAGCTGTGTATCCAGTTCTCAGTGATTTTTGTTAAGGCAGGCCCATTCAGAGACTCAGCTATGGCCAATACAAATCATGACTAAAATTCAACTCAGATCAAAATTCCAGGCTAAAAGGACTAATAAAAAAGAAAATCACTGTAGAAAAAGTCAACTCCATTGTTGAATTTCCAATCTTTTGATCTTTTAAAAAGTTTATTTCCTTTTTAGAGAAAACCTCTGGCCCAGTCTCAATTCCTTTTTTCTTTGGTCTCTCTCTGGCCTCCATTCCAGCTGTAGCCAACTTTTCTATTAACTGCAGGTTGAACGTTCTTTGCCTTCCAGAAAAATGTACAACGTCTTTCAGGTTCTGTCAGAGCTGCTGTGATATGAGTTTGAGGAAGTGTCGGTGAATAGGAGACGAAGCAAATTCTTGGGATGGGGCAGAATGTGCTGGGTGATTTTCCTAGGCCATTTCACTTAATCCTGTGAAGACAGGTGTTGACTCTGTTCTATAAATAAAAAAAAAAAACCCAAATTCGGAGGAAAAAAGGACTTGCCCAAGCTTATAAGGTTCATAAGCAGCTGAACCCAGGCCTCTCTGATTCTAGAGGTTCTCTCTTTCTGTGCAACTTCTAAGTAACAAGAAATCTAAAGTAAATAAAGTAATCTCATAGAAGCTGTTCGTCCCTACTGTCGTCAGCCCTGGGAATAATATACAAAAGTAGGTATTATTCTGTCCCTTCCCTTTGAAAAATTCTTTTGCTGTAGTGTAGCAAGACTTTCCTTCCTAAAAACAGTTGTAAACTAAGATGTACTCACTCTGTCTTAGGAAAAGAAGTAGCATTCCCCTGTCTTAAGTTGGCTCCCAAATTTTGTTGGTCCATAGTCCTTGAAACCTATGCTTATACTTTAAAGTAGACTTTAAAAATCATATTGAGCTATTTAAAAAATCAGATTGTACAAAGGGTATGTTTTCTTGCAAAACCTCAGAAATGCATTAAACAGTGTTTCTTAAGTCTTTAATTCAAAAGTTAAAGAACTAAGCATAATAAACATAACTGTAAACATAAGAATGAACAGAAGAAAACATTTTTATTTTCTCATGGTGGAGAAGGGCTTCCTAAGGAAAGAAACCCAGGAATCATAAAAGACTGCGGAAGTGATTACTTTAAAAATGTGAATTACATATAATGAAAGATACGACAAATAAGGTTAAAAGACAAACTAGAGGCTCATAGAAAATATTTACAACACATAAAACAAAGGATAAATATCCAAACTATATAAAGAGGTCCAACAGTTCATGCAGAAGACCAACATTCCATTAGAACACAGTCAAAGGATGTGAATGAGAATGTCACCAAGTAAATATAGATGACCAACTGGTACAGAAAAATACTTTTTGCCTCTGAGATTGTCTAAGATTGAAAACACTGATGATATCAAATATTGGTGGGAATGTGGGGAAAGTGACGCTCGCATTTACTGCTGCCGAGACTGCATAGTTCTAACAGTATATTTCTTTATGTTGTAAACAATTTGGCAAAAAAGGCAATTTGGCAGCATCTATTAGAATTGACCAAGTAATTCCATTTTTAAGAATATTACATCGTAGAAATCTGAAAGGGAATCCATTACGGTATTGCATATAATTGTCCCCTACAGTATTTCAAAACCGCCTTCAAATGGGGGAATGGTTAGATGTATCATAGTGCACTATGCTATTTAGAAAAAAGAGTGATAAACCTAATATGTGCTGACATGAAAAGATGGCCAAGACATATTGTTAGATTCAAAAGCAAATTACAGAATTTTACATATATGTGCACATATATATGCTATATGTGTGTATATGTGTACACATATATGCACGTGTGTATGTATATGTGTGTGTATATATATATCTCATATCCTACTGTCTCAGTAAGGTTAAAGTTCATTAAGAGTGTAAAAATATTGGTTCTCATTTTTCTCTTAAATTATTCTGTTTTGGCCCTCAGTGGGACTTCATGCGGAACTTTTTAAACCACTACTTATCGATGAAGTAAAGAGACGATCTCTTTGTTTTGCCCCATATAATAATGTACATTATTCTGTTAAACAGTTATACTCTTTACCGTAATGTTAGCAAATCTATTCAGTCCGCTGGATGCTATGACAAGAACATTTGTTTATTTCATTCCATTCAGTGTCATAATCTAATATAAAATCTTCAGGGAGAAGTAATGGCCTTCCTGTTAACTATTATTGACCAGTATAACCAAATGAATAAGAACACTTGCAAATCTCTGCTGTGTGTGGTACTTACTGTTTCACAAAGCGGTAGAAAATACTCCCTATATCAGTACTTCTTCTGTATACAGACCATGGCCTGCTGGAATCATCAGCCAGAGTGAGCACTAGAGAAACAATTAACACTAACTCCAGAACGGGCCTGATTTGTATACTGACCTGGAGCCCATCCGGAAAATGATAAACAGTATATTTCTTTATGTTGGGAGTCAGACTTTTGTGGCCAATCCCTTTAATAACACAACCACTAGGAGCTGGGTATTGTAGAAACGTGTAAAGAGGTCAGGAGTGTGACTATGATGCAATTTTCAGTGGACAAGTATTTCCAAGCCGTGGCTTACCCATCGCTTTTCAGGTAAGACATCCACAAGGGAAAATAATGAGAAAGCGTTTGCTGCCTGTTGGATATGTAGAGTTGAAATCTTCTGTAAGTGCTTTCTTTGTAAACCTCCATGGGGTGATTTAATCTCTTTCTCCTAGGAACCTAGTACACTTTTCTTTCTTTCTGAAAATAAACAAGTGAGTAAAAGGTGTCCAGAATTTCAACCGTGACGTGACCGCACTCTAAGGATTTTGTGGGTGCCTGACTGTAAACTCTGGGTTACTCCACTCTCGGAGCAAAGACTCCCACAGGCGTGGTGGACGTAGGATCCTTGCCATACTGCTGCCTCTGGGCACGGTCACTGCAGCTCTGAGGAAGTCATCTTGCCAGGACAGATACTGTGGCTTTTTCGGAGCCACAGGACAGAACGCCTGTCATAAGATGAAGGTATTAGCAAGGAGTAGTAGCAATAGAATTTGCTGTTCTTCTCAGAGAATTCAATCAAAGATTTTGAAAAGAGCTAACATAAAGTCAGTAAAACATTAGTCCATATGCTCTGTCTTCATGAAAATAGAACATTTAAGCCTTTTTGGTATAGCAAACAAAGCCAAGTGAAATATTTACTCAGATTCTATTATGGGAACTATGTGTGTGCAGGTAGATAGATAGATAGATAGATAGACAGATAGACAGACAGATAGATAGAAATGAAAATTAGCACTTACTGAGAGAAATCTGGATGAAGACCTTGCCGTGATTTTAAAATCGCTCTTCTCACTGTCATTCTAGTGCAGCGTCCTTAGACATATGCCTTTCTAGACGGGCTCAAAGTTTATTTGACTAAAGATTAGTATGCAGTTTGGTGTTATAAGAGGCAGTACAAGGAACACTTGAGTGTGACTGCTATTAGGAGAGGCACAGAGGATACAAATCGGGCAAACCTTTTGGGTGAATAACTTCTCAGGCTAGAGAGCAGAATAACTTGGAACGTGTCTAATTAAAATGTACATGTATAGACTTAAGTTTCATGAAAAAAAAAAAAAACGGCTATTTCTGTCTGGTTCATCCCTATCTTCGGTACCTAACACCTAGGTCAGTTAAGCAGCATAGTAGTTGCTTAATAAATACTTAGTGAATTAATCAACTAATAAACATGTCCACCATAACGTTAATAGAACTTATCTCTGGATTACAGGTGATTTGTAGTCCCTAATTTTTCTTATTTGCACACTCTAATTTTTCTATAATGAAGATGAATTACTCTTAACTGAAAAAAGAGTGCGTTTTGCCATTATTGAAAGGCCCCTGGAACCACTTAAGTTTGTCTACTTACGATTAGCTCTATTAATAATAAATATTCTGTCTTTCATTCACAAAAATCTTCTTCAGGGCATACAGTTTGGGATTATTTTCACTGATCCACCTACACTCCCCTGCCCTGTTCCCCTGTGACTGAGAGTATGTGTTTATAGGCCAATTGCCAGGGTTGGCAATTGGCTACAGAACAGAGTAAAAGTGCTCACCTGAGGCCTCAGGTTCCTGACCTTGACTCTGTTACACAAATTCTTGAGGCAGCTGAGTTAACTCCCGCTCATGCTACTGAGTTTGTCATTAGACCTGAGGTGAGCAGAACTGTGGCCACCTTCGGCTCTCTGCTCCAGGTCCACGGCAATTCTGGAACACTGAGAGAGGTTTGGTTCATAAACATGTAACGCAAGTGTAATGATCCATCTCTGTTGAGGTTTTAATAATATTAAATGTCTATTTGTAATTTTTTTAAATCTTCAGGCATAGGCTCAACACAACTACAATTATTATTTATTAAAAACTTCTGTTTAAAATATTATTAAAATATCTTTACTTTCTATACAGAATAGGGCAATAACCATATAGAGTAGAGGAATGGAGTCATAACTTATGAGTGCGTAGAGTGCTAGATTGTATTTTTTCCCAATGAAATGCGGAGATACAGAAATATGATCATGATTTGTGTTATGACATTGGAGTCAGAACTAATGCCAAGGAGTGTCTTCTCACCTTGATGCATGGGCTTTAGCTATGCATTTCCCATCCGCACTAATGGGAGATTCAAGGCTAAGCACCAAAGATAAAACTGAGACTATAATGTAAGCTTTGGATGTTGTCTGTTTGGAAACTGGTTCTCGTTGTTATTTTATGTGCTGTGTTTTGCTTTGGGGGTTCCTGCTGTTACAGTTTTAAAATTCTACTTTCAGATATGGTAAAAGATAAGATTTCATAATAAGTAAAAGATGTAGCCTAATTTTTTCTGTCTTTGCCAATAAAATGAAATAGTGGTTTCGAATTCCAACTGAAAGATAAAGCCAAAGGTTTTCGGTTAAGATATCGGGTGTGTGTTACTCACACAATGTCTAGAAAATTCAGTTACCCGTCTATTTGAAAAAGAAATTGGTGGACGTTTTCCTGACTGTCTATCCAATTACCAGTCTATTTTTTCCTCAGCTATTTTCATACATCAATGGTACCGCTATATCATGAAAAACAACGAAAGCCCTAGAACTATTTCATATGGTCATAATGAGCATGAATTGGAAATTAAGATATATGACAGGAATAGTGAGTAAATATAATGGTGCATATCTTCCCCTCCACATACACAGTGTTTCTGTACTCCTGGAAGGAACATTTAATCTTCTGTGGCTAAAATAAATGAAATTTATTTCTGCTGCTTGCTGAAGATCAATAAATGAGTAGATTTTGCCTGCTTTAATACTTCTGTTCTTTGTTTGATCATTTGTGTATTTAACTGATGGCAGCTGCCCTAATTTAGGGCACATTAGAATGTGCCAGCCACTTCACTTTTGAGGATAAAAATTAAACAGATCGGTGTTTCACTTTGACATGCTCAAACAGAAGTTCCTAGCGTGTATTATTGTTACTAATAAGGTGGTAAATAGAGGTTTCAACACAGGCATAAACGTTTAACTGGCCGGTTGTTTGAGAACATGGCTAGTTCATAGATGAATGGGCATTAATTGGAATTGTAGCTTCCTTAGCCTCTTTGAATATTAAATCCATATGCCAGTAAGACCGTCAATCTTATTTTAAAGTCTCCCTTTGGGAGAGCATCACGGGTGGTGATGGTGATGCTAAATGGGCAATGTAAGTTGAGAGAGAGAAGCATAAAGGAACATCCAACCCTGATCCCATCTATGGGCGCTATGCTTCTCAGTCAGATGGAGTAATTGATGAAGTTACTAACTCCTCAGTCAATTATACCCTGTCCCAGAACTCCACTGTGAAGCCACTGCTGTCCGGAGAGGAGAGACCCACTTGACATTGGACAGGAAGTGTGGTGACCTCATGAGTGAATCAAGACACCCATGCCAAGGGGAACACTCTTAGGAGGGAACGCTAGGTGTGCAAAGGCTATGGCACACAGAGCACTGCTAGCCCTGGGGGTCCGAGTTAGCAGCTGGAGTCTTGATCTGGCCAGTTAGCCTCAGCCAGGTGGATAACAAAGCTTTCAGCTTCCCTTGGTTGCGACAAATGTCAGGTGGTGGTGGCGAGGACCCTCAGCCTGTCGGGCTGGTTTTCACTTGAACACCAGGAAATGCATGGATGGGTCTTTTTTTTTGGTCATTGTGGACAATCAAAAAAGAAAATCTTCTGTGTTTATGTATTGTCATGGGTGCCACCTGGTTGGCCCCATCCTATCCAGTGCTTCCTAAGGACCTGAGATATTAGGCCCAAGAGAAGGTTATAGCCCCCAGATCCAAAAGGACCAGATGGTTAAAGGCCACACACAGAGAATAACACCAGCAAACAGGTAAGATAAAACCAAAAGGATCTCGAGAACCTCACTTTGCTCAGAGGTGTATGGCTCGAGTCAGGCCTCCTTCTCCCTACTAGGTTGTGCTGTTAGCCTAGGAGGGTCCAAACCAGAACATAATATAAAGCTCCAACATCCGTGCATTCAGCATTTTACGAATCTCTTTGGAATGCAAGAGTAAATAATTCCTTAAACGGTTTGGCTCTTGCAGTAGTCAGTCTTGGACAGCTGTCAACAGGAAACCCCAAGTCATCTAGTATTAAAATCTGCTGTCACAGAGGGATCTGTCACCTAAACCCTTGACATAGGACCTATGAGAATTAATTTTACTTCTGTTATTAGAAAGCACTGACAAGTATTTGGAAAAGATGGGGACACCTAGGAGAGTGGAACCCCATTTCTCCTAAATACTGCCTTAGATTATTTGCTTACTTGATAAAATAAGACAGTTTTTCTTAAGAAACATCCATTGCAAAACCATCCCCTTATAATGCGTACTTAAGACAGTTTAGTACTACCAGCCATAATAATTGTGAGAAATTATATTTTTTCTCTTGAAAAACTCATTGAGCTTTACCCATCCCAACGCTCTGTAATTTTTAAATCTGGCATATAAATCCGTATAATTTCTGTGACAAAGCATTTGTGATTGTATCTTCCTTTTGAGTTATTTACAGTTTTCCTTATGCAGGCAACCTCTCAAGCATCATCTAGCTGACTCTTATTCTTTGCGTATCCTGCAGAGGGAGGGGAGGCAATGAAGCACATGTGCTCTAGGGGAGACATGGGTGAAGGAAGAGATTGTTCAGGGAAAGAAAACTTCCCTGTCCCCGGGCCATCGCTGGCTTCCTTGTGCAGATTCCCACCACTGCTCTTTGCATTGGCTGACCTAGCCAGAAACAGAGGTCCCAACCCTGCTGCCCTGTCGAATCCACTTTTCACTGAAGGAAGAGGATGTTTGGAACCATAGCGGGGGAAGAGGAGGGCAGGGATCAAGGGCAAGATTTTTTTTTTTTTTTTTTTTTTGCGTTACGCGGGCCTCTCACTGTTGTAGCCTCTCCCGCTGCGGAGCACAGGCTCCAGACGCGCAGGCTCAGCGGCCATGGCTCACGGGCCCAGCTGCTCCACGGCACGTGGGATCTTCCCAGACCGGGGCACGAACCCGTGTCCCCTGCATCGGCAGGTGGACTCTCAACCACTGCGCCACCAGGGAAGCCCAAGGGGCAAGATTTTTTTGATCACCACAGAATTTGGAGAGACAGGAACCTGAACTCCTGAGAGGGAGGTGATATGGTCTCCAAGAAGGCAATTAAGTACACAAGGAGCGTGGGAATTGTGGGAATTAGGGATCAAAACTGTAAGGCGAACGGGTTGAGTGGTCTCAGACAAGTTACATTCAACCCTGGTGCCTCATTTTCCTTCTCTCAAGCAGAGGCAGTGTTAGAATTAATTAATTTGGCAGGGTGCTCTGAGATCCACCCATGAGAGACTCGAGCAGTGTACATGGAGGTTTTGTGTTGCTGTCATTCTTGTTTCTAGAAAAAAGAAAGCTTCCTCACTGTTTACCAAGTCCCTCAAACCCCCATGCCTCGAAATATGAAAGAAATCAAAGTAACCTCTTGGCTTTATCAGCTGAGTATTTACACGCACTTCATTCAAACCTTGCCTCAGCCTTCTCTCTGAGCACAAATACTGTATTTTTCTGTCATTAACATTCTCTGTGGGCCTGAGTTTCCAGTGATCTTATTCTAACCTTATTGTTATTTCTGAATATTATGCAGGGCTGGTAATGTCATTGTCTTGGCGTTTGTCTTTCTTTGGTTGGTTGTTTTTTAGGAAGTTCTTCATGCCTGGTCATAATGCTTCTCGTAGCAATTCCCCTGAAGTTTCAGAAAGTCCCCTCAAACTTGACCTTTCGACACAGAAAGTCTACTGCTTCTGAGACTGCTTACCAACGCAGCCTGGCTCTGCCCTCACCGCTTTACAATTTCTTTCCTTCTTTTCGGCAGAACAAAAATGTCCAAGTTCTGTATGTTTGCTTATAAATACATGACCCAGCTGTGTTCCCATCCTTTGTGTCAACAGGAAAATTCCCTTGTTCTATGTTTAGCTTGAATAATTACCAAACTGTTTGGGATTAGAATGTGAGGATGTGACCTCACAGCAATTTTTTCATTTCCTTTCTCTGTCTTTAATACATTTCAGAAACTGAAAATACCAAATCTGTTTTTTTTTTTTTTGATGCTTATCAGTAATGGAAACATTGCAAAACAATCAGCCCAATACCTATGCTTTGTTCATTTATTGCCTTCTCTGAAGATAAATTGACTGTACTCAACTCTCTTCAGCATTTTTCTTCACCTAGATATTATTGCCTTGTGCAGCCACCCCAAGGTGACTGTTATCACTTAATTAAATCCTTGCACGCTGGGAAGAAAAAACAACATTGTTCCTTCATAACCCCAAGGAGCCTATTTTTAAGGCACTAAGGCTTTTCCCTGTTTTATTAACTTATTCCTGGCTACAACAAGACACACTTTTGTTGATGAGCAAAAGGTTGTATTAGCTTTTTATTTTCTGGGTAAACTTATCTATTCTCTGGGAAGAGAAAAAAAAAAAGAACGGACATTGCCAGAGAAGAGGAAAAAATGGGGTCTCTTCACCCTCCCTGATTCTAGTAAAGGTCTCTGTAAACACGGAGCTAGAAACTAGAAGCAGGGGGATTCGGGGAAGGGAATGAGAAAATAAAATGTAAACATGAAATGGGAACAAGACGAAAAGTAAAATGACGTGTCTGTCTCCTGGGGGAGCATGCAGGCTAGAGGACACCACTGTCAGGCTAAGGAAGCCAGGCGTGCAAGTTACATGGCTTTTTTTTTTTTTTTAATAGAGAAGATCTATTGATACTTCTCTTTGTTGCTGCCTAGAGTAGCATCTCTTTATTAACCTCTAGCTTAATGTGTTTATTTTTTTCCTACTCAGGATTCCTTCTTTACCTTATGGTATTGGTCACCCATTATCAACCAGTTCTATACTCACTTATGTTTCCAGGCATCAAAGAAATACCACTGGGGTATGTTTAGAAGTGCGTGCAAGAGTGTGTGTGCACACACGCATGTTAGCAATAGGGATGCACAACCTGTAACCAGCAGTTCTAAGTGCAGCACTTGATATCAAAAAGTTCACTTGCTGCAAAGGAGTTATTTGTTCACGCATAGTAAATGAAGTACCTTTTAGTTTGTTTCTAGTCTATTAAATCATGGGCCAGAAAATGGGTTTCTCACTTCTAAAATTTGCACCCAAGGAAGCATATGTGTTTATTCATGATGCTAAATCATTTTACCACACGCTGTGTTCACCAACAGAGTAAACGCTGCTTAAAGCTGTAATATTGGCAAGAGCGGTTGATGCTGTGACAGGCTGGGGTTGGATAGAGACCTGGTTCTTAAATAGTTGGATAATTAAGCTATCTGAGCCATCTCTGATCATTGCCCACAGGTTACACGTTTCTCAGCTCCACACACAGGTGAGCACTGGCTTCCCCCCTCATACAGTGCAGGAGATGGTCAGTGGCTCAGTGACCCTATCTCTGAAATGGGAAAAGTGTAAACAGCTCTAGGATGATATGAGAATGAGCCCAATGATGCCTGTGAAATTTAACAAAAGGGCCATCTGTACAAACACCAGGAGTTTTTCCTTGCTTGGTGCATGAGAACCTCCAACGCCTACATGGAGTGACTGAGAATCTCCATGAGTTGCTTCTTGGATTCGGGTCAGATCTGCTGTAGTTTCCATCTTGCCAGCCAAGTGGATGCCTGTGGCTATGTGTATTTCAGTGCACTCGCTGGAGTGCATTGGTTTAGCTTCTTTCCCCTGCAGGTTCATTTCTTTTCCTTTGTAATAGCGTTGTAAATATCCCACTGAGGCAGGTTAGAGCCCTGGCAGACAGTGCATTTTGTAGCACCCATTTGACTTTCACCCTGAGCTGTGTTTGTCTGAAGAGTGTGCTTGGTGTCACGATGAAGTGCGTATGGAGGTGTATACATATTTGGTTTCAAGTTCCAGTTTTGTTGACCAGAAACTCTTCATGGCTTTCTCCCGACAACCCTAGAACACAACCTAGAATCATCATTGAGTATTTGTCTGTCTGTCTCTCTCTTTTTTTTTTTTTGCGGTACGCGGGCCCCTCACTGTTGTGGCCTCTCCCGTTGCGGAGCACAGGCTCCGGACGCGCAGGCTCAGCAGCCATGGCTCACGGGCCCAGCCGCTCCGCGGCATGTGGGATCTTCCCGGACCGGGGCACGAACCCGTGTCCCCTGCATCGGCAGGCGGACGCTCAACCGCTGCGCCACCAGGGAAGCACCTTGTCTGTCTCTCTTACACACACATACATACATATTCATTCATCCTCCCCCTCCCCAAGTTCAGGCAGGGTCATTCTTAAGCCATTCTTCTCAGCAGTGTATACCTGGCCTTCCAGAATGTCCAATCAGGAGGCAACCCACCTGTCCTCAATCACCGATTTTTATTCATAATAGTCTTCAGTGTCAGGAAACCCTTCCTTTACCACCCAGATCCTGCACACTGCATTTTCCCTTTACAAACAGAAAGACTCGCTGCCAGCCTCTGCAGAGGAACCTCACCCATGCTCACGTCACCCCCAGGGCTCCTCCAGGCTGAATAATCCCATCCATTTAACCATTCTTTAAAAGTCTTATGTTTCAATTATCTGACCATTTTCTCAGCTTCCTTTTGAACCTTTTCTCAATTCTTCTTTCAGTAAAGCAGCAACCCCCAGAACTGATTTTAAGATCTAAACAGTGCTGAATTTTTTAAATTTTATTTTATTGAAGTATAGTTGATTTACAATGTTGTGTTAATTTCTGCTTTAAGCAAAGTGATTCAGTTATACATATATATATATTCTTTTTCATATTCTTTTCCATTATGGGTTATCACAGGATATTGAATAAACTTCCCTGTGCTATAGAGTAGGACCTTGCCATTTATAAACAGTGCTGAATTTTTAAAAAATTAACTTAGAATTAAAAAATTCAGTGTTGGTGGCTCCCATTGATAGGCATTTAGCATAAAAATAATGAGTTGATCATGTGCCCCATGTAAAAGAACTGTCGGCGCACACACACACACACACGCACACACGCGCGCGCGCACACACACACACATGATGGGAGGGAGATGTTGGCCTTTACACAGCCCTGGAGAGCAGGAGACACTCCCTAGGACACCATGACCTATGCTTGCTGAGCAGGAGACAGCCAGCAGCCTTGAAGTCTCTCACATACCTGGGAGGACGGGTGTTATTTGAAGGTAAACAGAATTGGACTCAGGCAAAATTGTCGAGTGGATGAAAGACTTCAGCATTGGGCATTTTTTATTCTCTTTCCTCGCCACCCCCTACCTGCCCTCCTGTCCTCACATTGATGAATGTGCAGGCCAGTGCTGTGTACTTAGAAGAAGTAGTTACTGAGGTAAAGCACGCTGCTGCCAAAGAGAGAACCTCAGTGGGAATTGCCTCCCTCCTTCCTTCATCTTGTTTCACACTCTCAATCGCCCATTCCCATCTGGAACACAGTTCCGGAAGCTTAGAGACGGTCTTCTCTCTAGCCCATATCCACTTTCATCTGCTTCCAGTCATACTTGAAGAGGGAGTGGTGGAAACAATACAGAATTAGTATAAAATCATTACAGTATCAGTATTTTCAACAGCAACTTACTAATAGAAATGTTACTGTTAATATCTTCACTACTTCAATACGTAGAACTTTATCCATTCTTTTTTTTTTTTTTTTTTTTTTTCGGTACGCGGGCCTCTCACTTTTGTGGCCTCTCCCGTTGCGGAGCACAGGCTCCGGACGCGCAGGCTCAGCGGCCATGGCTCACGGGCCCAGCCGCTCCGCGGCATGTGGGATTTTCCCGGACCGGGGCACGAACCCGTGTCCCCTGCATCGGCAAGTGGACTCTCAACCACTGCGCCACCAGGGAAGCTCCTTTATCCATTCTTGCTTCAAATTCTTATAGACTTTTCTATCAGTCTGTTACACTTTAGCCTGGATGAGTATTAGAATACAACTTACTTTTCTGGGACTATCAGATGCCTATTTCCAATACTGTTTGGGTATAGGAGAACTGCTCTTCTGTATACTTGCCACAGTATTTTTAATGCATGTGTATTATTTGGGTTAAAAGGGTAAGAGTTGCCTAGGAATCAGCCTATGTAAAAAATCGCACTTGTGGAATGAGATCTACCCAGTAGATTATGATTTACCAAAGTACGGCTTAAACCACGTCTGGCAGACTGTCAAGACCTGCTACAATCTCTTGGTTGGCTGAGGTCACAATCAGAGAAGACAACCACCACCTTCTTGCCCCAACTCTGCTCTGGACATCCCCCTGAGAGCTATTTCTCTGCCCTCTGCCCCAGGGAACTCAGATCTATAGGGGGGCAAATAGTAGCAGTTTGGTACCAAAAAGTTAAAAATCTCTACCATGAAAAAATATGGTCCAAGTCCACGGAGTCAATATATAGTACACAGGCTGCATTTGTGTTCCTGCCACACAACTACCACTTACTAACTCTATGATCTCAGTTTTCTCATCTCAAACAGGGATGATGATAGTATATACAGGCCTATCTTGTTTTATTGTGTTTGGCTTTATTGCACTTCACAGACACCGTGCTTTTTACAAATTGGAGGTTTCTGGCAACCCTGCGTCTAGCAAGTCTAGTGGTGCCATTTTTCCAACAGTATTTGGTGACTTCATCTCTCTGTGTCAAATTTGGATAATTCTTGCAATATATCAAACTTTTTATTATTATTATATTTATTACTGTGATCTCTGATCAGTGATCTTCGATGTTACTATTGTCATTGTTTTGGGGCACCAAGAACTGTGCCCATGTAAGGCGGCAAATGCTATGTGTGTTCTGACTGCTCTACCGACCACCATTCCCCCCATCTCTCTCCCTCTCCTCAGGCTTCCCTATTCCCTGAGACACAGCAATGTTGAAATTAGGCCAGTTAATAACCCCACAGTTGCCTCTAAGTGTTCAAGTGAAAGGACGAGTTTCACGTCTCTCCCTTTAAATCAAAAGCTAGAAATGATTAAGCTTAGCGAGGAAGGCGTGTTGTAAGCCAAGATAGGCTGAAAGCTAGGCCTGTTGTGCCAAACAGTTAGCCAAGTTGTGAATGAAAAGGAAAAGTTCTTGAAGGAAAATAAAGTGCTGCTCCAGTGAACCCATGAATGATAAGAAAGCAAAACAGCCCGATTGCTGATATGGAGAAAGTTTAAGTGGTCTGCATGGATCAAGCCAACCACAACATTCCCTTAAGCCAAAGCCTAATCCAGAGCAAGGCCCTAACTCTCTTCAATTCTTTGAAGACTGAGAGAGGTGAGGAAGCCGCAGAAGAAAAGTTTGACGCTAATCAAGGTTGGTTCACGAGATTTAAGAAATCAAGGCATCTCCATGACATAAAAACACAAGGTAAAGCAGCAAGTGCTGATGTGGAAGCTACAGCAAGTTATCCAGAAGATCCAGCTAAGATAATAAATGAAGATGGACATACTAAACAACAGATTTTTCAATGTAGACCAAAAAGCCTTCTGTTGAAAGAAGATGCTATGTAGGACTTTCATAGCTAAAGAGGAGAAGTCAAAGCCTGGCTTCAAAGCTTCAAGGACAGGCTGACTGTCTTGTTAGGGGCAGTTGGTGACTAAGTTGAAGCCAATGCTCATTTACCATTCTGAAAATCCTAGGGCCCTTAAGAATTATGCTAAATCTACTCTGCCTGTGCTCTATAAATAGAACAACAAAGCCTGGATGACAGCACATCTGTTTACAACATGGTTTACTATTTTAAGCCCACTGTTGAGACCTGCTGCTGAGAAAAAAAGATTCCTTTCAAAATGTTACTGCTCATTGACAATGCACCTGATCACCCAAGAGCTCTGATGAAGATGTACAAGATTCATCTTGCTTTCATGCCTGCTAATATAATATCTATTCTGCAGCCCGTGGATCAAGGGGTCATTTCAACTTTCAAGTGTTATTACTTAAGAAATATGTTTTGTAAGGCAATAGTTGCCATAGATAGTGATTCTTCTGATGGATCTGGGCAAAGTCTGTTGAAAGCCTGGAAAGGATTCACCATTCTAGATGCCATTAAGAATATTTGTGACTCACAGGAAGAGGTCAAGATATCAACGTTAACAGGAGTTTGGAAGAAGTTGATTTTAACTCTTGTGGATGACTTCGAGAGTTTAAGACTTCAGTGGGGCAAGTAACTGCAGATGTGGTGGAAATAGCATGAGAACTAGAATTAAAAGTGGCCCCTGAAGATGTGACTGAATTGCTGCAATCTCATGATAAAACTTTAACCAATGAGGAGTTGCTTCTTATGGATGAGCAAAGAAAGGGGTTTCTTGAGATGGAATCTACTCCTTGTGAAGATGCTGTGAAGATTGTTGAAATGACAACAAAGGATTTAAAATATTACCTAAACTTAGCTGATAAACTAGCAACCGGTTTTAAGAGAATCGACTCCAATTTAGTTTTTGTTTTTGTTTGTTTGTTTTTTTTTTTTTGCGGTACGCGTGCCCCTCACTGTTGTGGCCTCTCCCGTTGCGGAGCACAGGCTCCGGACGCGCAGGCTCAGCGGCCATGGCTCACGGGCCCAGCCGCTCCGCGGCATGTGGGATCTTCCCGTACCAGGGCACGAACCCGTGTCCCCTGCATCGGCAGGCGGACTCTCAACCGCTGTGCCACCAGGGAAGCCCTCGACTCCAGTTTTGAAAGAAGCTCTACCATGGGCAAAATATTGGGTTGGCCAAAAAGTTCGTTCGGGTTTGCCTGTAAACCCCGAACGAACTTTCTGGCCAACCCACTACTATCAAACAGCATTGCGTGCTACAGAGAAATCATTCGTGAAAGGAAGAGTCAATCCATACGGATAACTTCGTTGTTGTCTCATTTTAAGAAGTTGTCATGGCCACCCCAACCTTCAGCAACTACCACTCTGATCAGTCAGCAGCCACCAGCACTGAGGCAAGACCCTCCACCAGCAAAAAGATTATGAACCGCTGAAGGCTCAGATGATGGTTAGCGTATTTTCACAATAAAGGATTTTTAGTTAAGGTATATACATTGTTTTTTTAGACATAAATCTATTGCTCACTTAACAGACTATAGTATAGTGTAAACAACTCTTATATGCAAGTGGGAAACCAAAATTTTGTGTGACTCGATGTATTGCAATATTCACTTTGTTCTGGTGGTCTGGAACTGAACCCACAATATCTCTGGGGGGTGCCTGTACCTCAGAGTTAGGAAGTGAGGATTGAACTGGGTTAGTCAATGTAAAGTTCTTCTCCCAGGGTCCAAAACAGAGACTGCCTCAACAAATTCTGTCTGCCACTCATCCGCATGGTGTATATATAATATCATACACACACACACACACACACACACACACACACACATACACATATAGATATATCCTTGAACAGTTCTCGTTTTTAAATGACCATGCTTATGAAAGTAAAATTATTTTTATCCTGTTTTTGTGGGTTTTTTTCTTTCTCAACTTCTTGCTGACATTACAATCTTATCCAAGTCTCCCGCCCTATATTTCCTTAATGTGTTTCTTTCTGATAACTTCTATAATAGCCTTTTTCTCCTTTACAAATATTCTGTTCCCAGCTTGCGTTTATTAAAGTTCTAAAGAAGAATGTTTATGGGCAGGATGAAATCTTATTTCAACCATGAATACTGAGTCCTCTTCTTGCTTGTCCTTTTAAGTTCTTATCTAACTTATTTAATTTTACTGCCTCTAGTACATTTTCCCTCTTTTTCCAAGTGTGTTATTTCTCCTTATGCCAGGTAAAAACCACTCTTATTAGCAGAGACTCTTTCTAAATCAGCATCCTAAGTCAAATAATAACCACTGTGGGTGTCATTTATTAAATACCTACTATATGATGGCACTTTTATGTGCATTAACTCTAATCACCTTAACACCTCTGTTGAGTAGAATAAATAAGGTATAGATATTATTCTTTACATTTTCATTTAAGAAAACAGTGAAGTTGCAAGTTCAGAGTTACAGCTTAGGTCTGCTTGAGTACAAAGCTCATGTGTTCTTTTCTATTGCACCAGGCTGCCTCTTGAAGACTTTGGAGTATGCTCATTTCAAAGCTGGGTGTGGAACCTCTTCAGCTCTGGCCACATAGGCTCTTTAGCTTCCTGGAAGGAATTGAGGAGACAAGGCCATTAATTGTCCCATCTTCTCTGCCATCGGCCCAAATCTTAGAGTCCCTCTGAACCTGACTGGGGACTTTCTGACAGAGCCATGCCTCTCATGTTGAGGGCGACTAGAAGATGGAATTAAGAGAGGCTTCTCCATAGCCCCGGGTCTTTGAGCCATGAGCTATGGCCTTGGCAGGATAGCCCCCTCGCTGGGCATTTTTCAAGAATTCAAGCAGGTCCCTCCCTGGTGAAAGCTATGGAATGTGCTTCTAAGCAGTGATCGCAATCGAGGCGCCCTGGGCTCAGAAGGAGTCCATCTGCCTGACGCATCTCCTTTTCCTTCCTCAGCCCTCTTCTTTTGGGGATTCCTCTAAAGTCCCCTGACTCTGAAAGTCTCCTGTTTCACACCTCTTAATGAGGCCAGGAATCTGTCCCTGTGGCTCAGACACCCCCGCCCCCTTTCTGGTGCCTCACCTGGGACTTGGATGATACCCATATTGCTTTTTCATTGAGGACCCTGGAGAAACACTAGAGGGAGATGTGAAAGGATCAGTTCTCTTTAAACCACTTCAGCTGCTTACTGTGTCAGCCATCCTGTTGTCAATTGAGCAGAGCAGAAAAGTGGCAGGAAGGGCCCTAATGCTTCAGCCCATGTCCTCCAACACAGACGGCATCTCTCCACACTTGAGTGTTTAAGCCTATATGTTCTCTTGTGTAATTCATTCAAACTTCCTAACACATCGAAAGGGGACATTGGTAATATATTTCCTTCAAAAAGTTGCTGGATAACTTGCGACACCCACCATTCTCTTGTGTGTGTCCCTGGAAGCCAAAAGATTTCAGCCTTGAAGAAGCAAACGTAAATGATTCACAGCAGAACCCATAGATTTTACTCTGTGTAGCAGAACTTTGGGGACAAAGATTTTTATCCTGCTGAAAAATGAAGATTTTGTGTCATGTCACGTTATTGAAATTTTTAGTTGAGATAACATAATCCAGTGCATTAAAGAAGCCCAATATAAGGAAGAATTGCTTTTTGGAAATAAGTGAAAGAATTTCTTTTGTTCATTGCCTATAAGGGTATGTTACTTAAACCTTGCTCAGATTATGGAAGAGAGCTGGCCTCACTGCATTACGGAATATTGATAATAATGTTAGTCATGTACCGTTACACTGTCTTAGTCTCACTAGCTCAAGTGGGATTCAGTATGTTGATAAACTGAGGAGACCTGCGCCGACATAAAGTACGTTAGTTCTGCCTAGTAGGTCATGCCTGTGTGCTTTTAGGCCACATCCATTAGGCCGTGTCTGTGTGCTTCTTAGGAAATGGCAAAATAATGTTGGCTATACACTTTCATGAAAGGTGTCTGCATGACGGAAAAGAGCCAGGAAAGGGTTAAAAATCTGGGGGAGAGGAGCAGCAAATGTCTTAAGCAAGTGCGATTACTTATAAGGAGAACAGAAAGAACATACAGAAAATGATAAAGGCTTAAGGTTGTGTTTGTAAAACCCTTAATATATTTTTTATTTGCTTCGGGATAAAAGTCTTCCATTAGGACACAGAGGCCAATTTGAGTCTTTAGGGGCTCAGTCCTTTAGGGAAACTCACTCTCCAGCCTGTGAAGCATTTAAGTAGAAATTAAAGTAGGTCATCCTATTACTAAGAAGAAGCCCCCAAGCAAGACAATAAAACAAATCTCACTTGTTGGAAAAGGTCAAGGCTAAAATGAACAAATCTCATTGGAGGCAGAAAGAATCTATTGCCAATATTCAACCACATAAAATTTACACTAGCCTACACAAATTTGGAGCCATTCTTGGTCTTCAAATTTTGTCAGTAATCACTATTCATCCATGAGTCAGATATATAAACATTTTCATAGTTGTTTTACTGCCCAGGGGAGTTTTCACATACAAACACATTCAGAACAGGATTGCTGGGAACAGTAGCTGAGAAGCATGGTACACACTGACCACCACACCACACCACACCATCCCCACAACCATCAATATCTCTTGCACTAAATGGATGAATGCAGAATGCAAACCAAAAGGTAAAAGGCAAAGAGATAAAAGGAAATAAGAGAAAAAAGGAAAAATGAAAAGGGGGCTGAAATGAAACCTAGAAATGGGCTTGAAGCTGTTGATCCCAAACCTCTACACTGGTTTCCAAGGTGATCCCAGGTGATGTTCTATAATACTTCCTCACTTTTTTCAGGCTACTATCACTCGTGAGGAGGTTGGTGTTTACTTACACTCTAAGTTATGTTTAAGGAGAGTTGTAATGGGGATTCATCTTTCTTTCAAAATTATTAGGAAGTTCTCCATTAAAAAATTAAGTCTGCAAGCTTATGTGATGGAATGTGGTAGATACAGGTAGAAAATGTCTTAAATGGGAAGTGGACCATCTTGTAGTCTTGGGATTCTAGACAGCTAAGAAAAATACCATCCTAGTAATGAAAATAATACTAGTTCACCTGCCCATCCCTTAAAAGAAACCAGGCAGAGGGCCAAGTGAAGAATCAGACTTGGAATTGTTCCTTCCTACCACTGTTGCTGGCAATTTGGATGTCTTTGACATCGAAGGTTGAGAATGACTATGTAGGAGGTGACGGTTGTGGCTGAAGGTATTAAAGGGCTGTATGGTTGAGGCCACTAGAAATTTTGTAGATTAACTAGAATTTTAATAAGTCCAATAGTCATTGAGAGGTAGACTGTCATTCATCAAATGCATTGAATGGTGGAATATATGCATTTTCAAATTATTTTTGTTCTAACCTGTCTTTAGCTATTTAAGTCAAAAGTGTGGGTAAATGGATCATTGTGCACATTAGAATTAGACTGAGACTATTGATTCAAGGTTTCTAGTGAATGAATTATCAATATGACCAACTGCAAATTTCTTTTAGAATTGCTGCAAATTGGCACATCAGTGCCTTTGAATAGATCATGCATGTTGTAGTTATGTTACAGTTATCGTTACGGTGAATCCCTGCAGGATGCGTAATGTTATGGCTCTTATATAACTTCAGTGAAGCACATGGCCCTGAGTCACTGAAAACACTTTATCCAGTGATTCCTCAGGTGTGTTAGTTGATACAGCCTCTAGAGCTAAAGTAGATATGTGGTGTTCTGTAGCCACCCGTGCCAAATAGCCCAAGACAAAATGCACAGTCACTTAGACCTGCCTAGCAGACGGACGTGCTGTGTGCTGCTTAGGAAAAAGTAGAATAGCAAAAGGTCTGTCACTCTTTGACAGGTGTCTAGGATGTCAGTTACCGGCCTCCAACTTCACTAAGGAACCTAGGAAAGGGGAAGATCCTAGTTGATGATAACATTCCAGGACAGGGGGGAAAGGGAAGATTATATCTGGGCCAAAACTTTTTACATTTCCTTCTGCCCAGGGAAATTTATATGGTGGCATTTTTAGCTCCATGAAATGATCCATCTGTGTTTGGGAATTATAAGACCATATGTGAGCACCTTTGGAGATACCTGGGTAACCAAGTATCCAGGCATCTCAAAATTTATAGAATAGATCTGTTCCTGAAAAGTTGACCATTTAGTGACAGTTCATGTATTGCATCTGATTGGCCCTTTGACACCCATGATGCGTTACTCTAGCAAGAACTCCAACTTCAAGACAAAACAGAATTACAATTTTTGAGTATTTTTTAAACAAATTTGGGAACATATTTTAAAGGAAAAAACTCACAGTGATTATTTGACTTAGTCAAATAGCAAAAACAGAAAATAGTTGGGTCTGTCATTTTTGCTGCCTCATAGGTGGGTCAGAAAGGCGTGAGATGGTAAGCCCAGTTGTTTCCATGGTTTAGATACATCCTTCACCTTCTTCAAATCACTTTAACATGTCTGATTTTACATTCAAGCTAGGCACTTTAGGTTTTATCTTTGCATTTCCATTAGCTATACTTCTCTATAGACAACTTCAGTCCCATGATGCCTATTAAATCTCACTTAGATTTTGGGTAAAGCATCTTTTCATCCTGGAAATTCAAGTAATAAAATAACGAGTAACTCTTCAGTGGTGGCACTGAATTCTCTTCCAGTCACGATAGTCATCAAAGGAGATCAGGAGCAGGAAGAAAACTCCAATCTCATTTTTCATATTAAAAAATTTCACTTTAGAAAGTCAGTGGAAAATATCAGAATTTAATTTTCTTCTTTACTAATGTCTTTATCCCACAAACAGAAACTTCATAGTCTAGCCCAGTCCTTTCATTCTGTTCCTGAATTGAACCACAGCAGAAGCCAAGATATATAGCCAAGTACCATTGCTTTTAATGGTATAAATTTGGACTGTCATTTAATATACACCTAGCAAATTTGGTGCTAGCAAATTTCACACTCAATTGCTCTACTTTGAAGGATATCATCTAGAGATTCTCTGAAGAAGATTTCTTATGACATTGGTTGTTATGCTTTGGAGATATGCAAGTACGTTAGCAAACAACAAAAGTCCACAATCCCTTTTGCTTCACCTGTGTTCAATAGGCATGTGGGGATAAAAGCAGAAGCATTTCTTTAGACCCCTGAATAGGATGAGACCTCTGTGGACAAGCACGTATGCCGTTCTTTCTTACCTAGACTCAGTGGCCAACTGTGAAATGAAAATAGAAGGTCGGCAAAGCAGTCGAGAGCCATAGCAGGTGGTAAACCAAGCTGTTTATCTCAAGATCATTCAGGACCTGGTTTCTAATTCCATCAGAGTAATTGATTTTCACATAAATATGCATCTTTGCTTTGTATGGAGCTAAGGCAATGAAGCAATGTAGCCTTTAAGCATTTGAAATGTACAGAAAACCAATATAAAGATATCAATATTGTAAATATAAGCTACAGAATAGGTGCAATTACTTGAAAACGATTTCAAAAACAATCCTAATAAGTATTGTCGATTTCTGGGACTGAATGCTGCTATTAGCAGTCCATCATATTTATAGCTTAATGGGGGTCTAGTAAAAATTAATTATTAATTACATGAATGATACATAAAGAGCAGAGAATCTAGTTACAATGATTTCCTGAAGTTAACACTGAAGGTTTTCATGGCCCAAGCATTTTCCCCCACCAGAATTTCCAAACTACTGTCTTAGTCCAGGCTACCATAACAAAATACCATAGACTTGGTGGCTTAAACAACAGAAATTTATTTTCTCATAGCCTGGAGTCTAAAGGTCCAAGATCAAGGTGCCAGCACAGTTGGATTCTGGTGAGGACTCTACTCCTGGCTTGCTGATGGCCGCCTTCTGGCTGTGTGCTCTCATGGCCTTTTCTGGGTGCTTGCCTGTGGAGAGATTGCTCTCTCTTTCTCTTCTTATAAGGCCACCAGTCCTATCAGATTAGGACCCATATGACCTCATTTAACCTTAATTACCTCTTAAAAACCTGGTCCCCAAATATAGTCACATTGGGGTTTAGGGCTTCAACATATAAATTTGCAGGGGTGGGGTGGGGGGGGTGGGGGGGAATCATAATTCAGTTAGTCCATGGCAACTTTATTTGTAACAATTAAGTTCTTTTCAATACAAATGTTTTTAATACCCTTTCCCTAGAGATATCAGTAAGTGTTTCCTGAAATGAGACTCATGTGAATGCACCAGTTTAATATCTAAGGTCTCTAAATGGTCTTTTAATATGCTAAATTCATTACAGGGTTCTCTAATCATTGTTACTACCTCTGACACAAACTCCTTACCTAAAGAACTACATGTACAAAGATTTGATCATTTTCTTTTAAATATCCTGTTCTTTAAAGTTACCCACTGCCCAGTAAACAGTCCGGTTCATGTCATAATCAGCCATAGCAGAAACAGCAATATGGGTCTATCTTGTATCACTGAGCATGTACTTTTAGGCAAACATGACTATAAAATAAATTTCTCCAAAATCAATCTTATTTTCACATGAACTTCTATATAAAATAGTGTAGAAAGGAAAAAACCCTGAGTCTAAATGAAAAACTTTGGGACAGGAAATGGGGTTAGTGCACTGGCCAGCTCCATGGCCTGCTGGTGTGTGTTCTCAAGTCTTGTCCTGGCAGTCACCCGTTGGGAGGTGTGGTTCTCCTAGCAGTTATGTATTAACTGGGGTCCCTTCTCTATTCTAGGCATTAGCCTCTTCCTCTAAGGCATGAGAATTTCCTTGAGGGCTGTAGTCTCTTGACTGGACATTTACAAACTCCAGGAAGATAAATATGTGAGGTGATGGATGTGTTAATTAACCAGACGGGAGGAATGTATATGTATATCCAATCATCGCAATATATACTTTAAATATTTTACAATTTCATGTGTCAATTGTATCTCAATAAAGCTTAAAAAGTACAAATTCCATTAATCCATGCCTTTTCCAACCCAAAGACAGCATATTAGAGGTATGGAGCTTGGTAATATCAGACAAGAGCACCCACCAGGTATGGAGGGTGGGTGTCCTAAGCTGCCTTTGCCTTGCTGCTTTTTGTTTTATAAAGTTAATTTCCAACTTTACTCGTTTTCTTAGTCTTGGATCCCACAGATGAATTTTCTTTAAGAACATAACTCATGAGTTGGTCTTCGTTCAGCTAGTACAAGCCTGGTGCATAGGAAGGCCTGGTGCAACAGGTGTTTTCTGAATGCATCACACTGCAAAAAGAGGAGTGTGAGACTCACTTATGTGGAAAGAAATGCTGGAGGAAGCATAGATTCCTAGCAGCTGTGATGGGGTGTGAAACAACTGAAGTCCCCAGCTGGTAGTCCCAGTAGCAGGAGGAAAAGGAAGTTCCTTCTTTCTTACATCTACCACGTATTGATGTGTGACATTGGGCGATGTATTTAATTTCTCTGAGCCTCAGTTTCCTTATCTGTAACGTAGGATTAAATAATACCTAGCTCACATTTGGGCTAAATAATTTCCCTAACAAATATTAGTTTCCTTCCCTTCCCTCTCCTCTTTGGTGAATATTTGAGTGAACTGAGCATTGTTTAAGACATCATATAATATAATATGCTATGATCATATATATTATATATGATATATCATAGTATATTTGATATATATTATATGTATATCTATATATGTGTGTATGTATTATGACCATTCCCTATTTTACAGTCATCTGTTATCCACAGGATGCCAACAATTATTAGTATCTGTTCTTTTTTGTGCGTTGTTTTGTATAACTCAGACAATTTGAAAGACACCTGGAACCAAGCTCCATGCGTAGCCAAAGCAAAGCAGTGCCATTTTTAGGCCTTTCAGGACCAATACGACATAGTGCTTATATTACTCCTGCCGACCTGGGAATTCCGCCTTTAACTTGAAAGAGAATTCTGAATTCAAAGAGAAGGACGCACAATAAGGAATTCGCTCCTGGATTCTGAAAAGCCTATGTTTCAATAAATTAATATACCACATACACAAAAAGGAGACGTTTTAACGTTGCAGTGGATATTTGTGCCTTAGGATAGCTAGTGGGGATCCTCTTCTTGAGGCAGCAGGAGCACATGGTCAGTTCTGCCTCAGGTGGAGTCCCAGTCCCCTGGGACAAGCCGCAGATAATGTGGGGTCTGCGTGTTGCCCCCTGTGGCTCAGAGACACAGACACGTGTGGTTCTACCAAATGCCGCACCCTGTCTTTATACCAGAGCCTGTTGTCCATTTGGATGGATGTTCAAATCAAGAAATCCACCTTCCTCAAGGCTGGATGTACGGCTTGAACTAGCATCCCAGAGAAAAAAGGTCAGCACTTTGATACACAGCTTCCACGAAATGGAATTTTAATGAGCAGAAGCAAAACCTGATCTCCTTGCTCAGAAAGCAGATGTCTTTGTTCTTTTCATGTTGTAACATTTCACTAGCTCAACATCTCCCCTTTTATTCTGGTACCTCTCCTCTAAGACCTGAAGAGAGGCCATCTGTGTCTCTCTGCACTGTTTTCTCACCTAAGATGTATGGAGTTATGTGTTTTAGGAAACTCTTAGGAGAGGTGTCTTGCAGTGTCAAGGTTTGTTGTTCTGGAATTCTTTTTTAAAGGGAAAATAGTTTTGACCGAATTAATCCAATTTAGCATTGTGATTGGGGAACATGTAGCTTTGGGTATGTGATAATCATATGAACCTGTTCTATCATCCTTCATGTTATTGACTCATTGCCAGTGAGGGGACTAAAGAAAAGACACAGGAGCCAGAAAGCTCTGAGAGATTTCTGAGAGTTAAATAAAAGCCCAACCATTGATGTGTGCTTTTCTCCACTTTGAGAAAATATGCTTGACTTAGATGCTTTCTAAGAATAAGGCTTTTGTTTCTACACAGTGCTTGATGGTTAAAACTCAGATTGCAAAGGCAAAATTTGGGAAACTTTTTCTTCCCCATAAACAGATACACGTGGGCACTTCTGGGCATCATCCCAGGCTCTCCTCCAGGTTGCCGGGAGTCCACATGTGTGTGCGTGAGCAGTACAGCATCACCTCCTGAGTGCAATCAGAGGGCAACATGGCATTTTAATGAGCTCGATCAAAGTGTTATTGTATCGAAAGGCCAAAAAATGTAAGAAACGCTTTTTCCTAACTCTTTTATCTGCTGCCAAAACAGAGTGGAAAGATAAGTATTGGAGCCCCATCCTCACTCTCCAGACCGTGCTTCTTTTGCGCTTGGCTTCTTCACTCTTTCATGATGGTGGAGATACGTGGTTCAAGGGCAGGCTCACGTATTCATGATGCTCACCCATTGCTCAGGTTGCAGAAAGGATTTCCTCACACAGCCTCTCCTTGTTAACAGCAAAGCCACTGTAGCAGTTATAAAGTGCCCGTATCTAATGGCTGGCAAGCATTGTGCTCAAATTCATGTTCTGCTCTTGTCCTAACAGAATTATGTCATGACAATGAAAAACGCTAGGTTTGGAGGGAACGTTGAGTGTGTCAGAGACTGTACTTTATCACGGGTGGGTATTTTCTCCATAACCTAAGCCTGAAGTAGAAGAACATCACAGATGCATAGTGCATAGGACACGGAGCACACACTTGCATTTAAATCACGTATATCTTACTTTTTTACTGATGTAATTGTGAAATATGTTCTTTTTGCATTCATAATTAGGGGGTGGAACAGATGGTGAAGGCTTAGTTTAAAATAATCTGTCATTAAAATAACCTAGCCTACTGGTAATTCTTCACTCTAACTGGAGTTAGGTCATAGGAAAAGAGTTTGGGGTGATTTCTTTTTTCCTCTTCTACATTGGAATGTAGTAGAAAAAACCCACTAATTTCAGAGTAGTCCTACACATGAGAATTGTCTCTATAAGGGCACGATAGTAAGATTTCACTCTGAAATTTGGCTACAGTGAAATATGCAGGAAAAAAAAAGAAAGCAGAGATAAAACAACTTTGACGACTAGAAATCCATTTAGCACAATGCATTAAACATTAGTATACCTTCAATCATGAAGCTATAGTTAGTTTCGTACCCTGGAAAGAAATAGCCTCATTATTTGACAAATACTGTTAGAGGCACTCAGCTTTTGGGGTTAAGAAACTGTGCCTTACAGTTTATGTGTTACACTGATGTCAGGGGATATAAATTATAATTACGGGCATTATTATTCAGAGATGTTATAGCTCCTGACTTCTGTATCCAAGCCTTATTGCTGCACACATACCTCGTAGACTTACTGGGTTGTGACAAAGAAAATCTCCCAACAGCCCTGTCGAGATGGCTAAGAACTGGTTTTAGTAATAAGAACACTGTCTTGATGAATCAGACATTCGCATGCCTTGAAAATGTCTGTTTTACTGTTTCTTCTAAGATTTTTTTCTCCATCTGCTTTGAGGAAAGCAGATAGATTTCAGCGTGGCTTTATAATAAATCTTCTCAAGGAGGGACTAGCATTAACATTTGTGTAGATTCTTTTTCATCTTAATCCAACCTTAGTTAATAATCAGAAAATTCTACATACTGAGTAAGAAGATGTAATTAACCCTTTGACCCCAGAATCTTAATTGGCGCCTGTTGAAAACAGTGGGCAGTTTTAAAAAAAAAAAAAATTAAAAGGTAGCCTGCAGTGATTGAAACAGCTCAGTATATAGCAGTTTCTTGACTCAAAATTTTTTAAATTTCCACCAAACTTTAAGATTAATCGTATTTGGTTCCCAAGACTAACTAATTGAATGTTTCCTTCCTCCTCCCACCTTTTAAAATTAAGACACCCACATTAAACCAATATTGATGCCACTCTTAAAAATTTTCTAAGCGGCAAAATACAGCTAACTATAGACAGGGATGACCCTGAATCAGAAGGTAATGGCTACGCGAAGAGCGACCTTGCCAACCTGCTGGAGACCTGGTTTCATATTCATTCTTTATTTGAAATGTAATTATAACTGAGTTATTGATCTTCATCTCATACTATAGATATAATTGACTGAAATGATAAGCATAAAAGTGAACAATATGGTTAACTAACTTGTTTTGTTTATCTTTGCAATGACAAACAACTAACCTGACTAGTTGTTTCTTCCCCCCACCAAACTGGCTATTTTTAATTGAATTGACTGGATGTTTTGAGTCATGTAGACAGAGCCTCATTTTAATCTCACCAGGAAATTGGAGCATGTGTCGAAGCTTCTGTTTTTGCCAAACAAAACTGGCCAGCTCTTAGATTGCCACTGCTTAATAGTATCAGATGTTTAGCCTCCAGATACTCCTCTTCCCTGCTATGGTGCCCAAACTTCCTCTAGTATTTTAGTAAATACATGAGATATGAACCTACTTTCAAAAAAAAATCATAATCCCTTTCAGTGAGAAAGTAAAGGATGTGTTTCAGTGGCAAATGAATAGCACTGGGTATTTTGGAAGACTATGAAAGGATCCAGTCTAACTCTGATCTTCCAAACGTCAGGAGCTATCCCAGACTATGTTAGACATCTGTGGCATCAGAATCTGCAAATAATCTAATAGCTCCATAAACAGAACTCTTGGAGGAAATAATTACCATTTCTCTTACTCAATTCTAGCACGTGTGATGTGAGGGAAGGAGCTTTGGGCTTGGAGGTAGAATTGGATTTACTAAGTCTTAGTTGAACAATTGTTAAGTGTCGGCTAAAGATAAAGAAGACATTGCCTCGCTGTAGAGAAATTCAGTCTCCTTGGGAATTGAATAAGCCGACCAGGATGATACAACGTCATCAGTGCTTTAATAATACTATGGGAGGCGGCATATTTAATCCTGGCTCTGCCACTAGCTGGCTGTATGGTCTTACCCAGCCACTTAGCCTCTCTGTGCTGACATTTCCTCACTTGAAAAATGAGAGTTTAGACTACAGGGGGTCATCTCTGTGCCATCTCCATTAATCCTTTCTTCTGCTCTCATTTAGCTTTCTGATTGTCACTTGTCCTCATAGAAGTTCCCTTGTGATCTCTCTCTGTGTGTCCCTCTAATCTGATAGTGGCATTTTAGGGTTTGGGAAGATGGCTTACACAGCTCTCTGTGATTATATACCAGACCATGGCTCTTAGGTTGAATGGAAAACCTAACCAGGCCCTTCTCTCCCCTGGGGAAGGTCAAAAGAGGGAGTCTTAATCCTCATGAGTCATCCTTAGGAGATGTCTTGCTGGAGGTGAAGACATGTTGAAATGAGATGCTTCCCAAACTTCTGCAAAGGAAACTTCTATCCTTTTGCACTTTTGGTTCCGAGTAAGCTTCCATTGCACCACACCTGAAGCTTGAAAGTTTGGCTCTCACAAGGCTCCAGAGGGTTTGACAGTTTTGTCAAAGACATTGAGTGCAGTTCTCTTAGACAGTGTTTCGCTCCCTGTCCTCTAGATGCTTCCAGGGAGATATTACAGAGCAAAGGTAACCAGGTGACCTCTTGTGGAAGTGACTTATGAACTCTCTTGTCATCCCATTTCTCATTTGTCTCCTAATGGTAGGATTCTATCATTGGAACGAATCATTCAAAAACAAGGGATGATTTTTAAGAAGTTATAGGCTGCCTCTTAATACAAATATTTTAACTTCAGAAATGCTATCCGATTTATCTTTTCATTAATGTACTCGTATCAAGTAGAGAATCTTTATTTTTAGTGGAAGGCAAGGCAGTATAGTGAATGAGTCTGACTGTCTCATTCATGAGTTTGAATCGTAACTTCATCACTTGCTAGGGTCAGGCATATTGCCTAACTTCGCTAAGCCTCAATTTCCTTGTATGTAAAATGTGGATAATAATATAATTACCTCAAATGGTGCTTGTGAAAATTAAAAGAGACAATACACGCAAACTGCTTAGCGCATAATAAATGTAAGCTCTTATTGTTGTACTGTCTTGACCAAAACCTTGTCTATCGTGTAATTTGCTTTTATGTGGGGCAATACAATGTGACTTTTGAATTGTTTTCAGAAGCCACTAAATCAGAGGAGGTGGTTGGGTGCTACCCATAGTTTCTGACCAGTGGGGCTGTGAAAATAGATCAGGAAGCATGGAATCCAAATTTCATGCACACGCACACAAACACATATTCCCATAGCGATACATACATATATATAAATACATGTATTTAATATATACATATATATTAAATGCATATATATGTATGTTATACATATATAACTCTGAAAAAGTTCAGTATTTTAAGAGGCTGAAATTATTCCTGAGATTTGAGGCAGTGTATTTTTCTACCTGAATTTTACATGCTTCTTCCACCTTTCTATATTTAAAAATTATGACATTAGTTTAATGTTGCCCCATGCCTTGTTCCCAGTGAGGATTCCCTGTATTTTCAAATTCCTTTGTAAATACCACTAATCTTTAAAACTTCTTTTTTGGGGCAAGCAATACTTGTGCAACCTACCTGGTTAAAAATAAATAAATAAAGCAAAACACAAGACAGGAGGATGATGGAACATATAAAATGCACTTGGATTGCAAGAATTTCAAAACAAATCTATTCTCAATTTGAGTGGTATCTTGCAGTTGGAGTCCATGATGATTTACACCATTCATCAAACTGAAAATGAAGCCCTCCCTTTGAAAAGTGGACTAAAGTTTCAGGAGTTACAGATGATGTGCAGCATCCTTCGTCCTCCTCCCCCACCCCCTCTTCTTCTTTTCTTTCCACTTCAGGAGTTGTAGTAGAAACTAGATCTATCAAATAAAACTTTAATACAGAGTTTTGCAAAACAAGGATCACAGTTTGTAAGGCTTTAGCCTGTAAACATTCACCCATAATATATTGACTTGCCCTATTTGTTCTAACACAATAGGCACTGGGAGTGAGGAGAGAATAATCCTCTATTAATTAGCAAATTATTGATGTCCATAGGAGCTCAAGTGGTGATTTTACTCACTCTTCGTATAAGAACTCTTTTTTTTCTCTTATTCCATGACAATTTTCATTCCTGTTCAGCTATTTAATAATCATGCTGATTTAATCTCAGTAACTACTGAATCCAAAAAAATAAAGGCAACATCTCATAAAATCAACATGACTTGATTTTATATATAAATGTAATGCATCTTGATCAAAATGACAGAGACATAAGGAAGTTCCTGGAATAAGGGAGAGCTTGTGGTCTTAATTCAGACCTTTCATTTGTTCATGTGTAATGCAGTAAAGATCTTAGGATTGTGTTAAACATGAAGGAAAAAGTGGTCTTAAATTTGGTTATGTGTTACTTTGCATCAGATGCCTTATTAACTAAATCCCCACGATATATACTTATTAACCTATTTATATATTTATTTTTTTCTGCAGTCCCTGGATGGCTTTGTATTTGCACTAAATCAAGAAGGAAAATTTTTGTACATTTCTGAAACAGTCTCCATCTACCTAGGCCTCTCGCAAGTAAGTAAGACAATTTGATTCTTGACAGCAGTTGTGAAGGCTCCTTCAGCCTCATGTCTTTCCTTCTTCAGCAGATACTCTCTTTAGCGTGAATTACGCAATTTATTCTTTAAATGGCTCTACCTGACTCTAATCACGAAGTCAGTGAGAAAATTGTATGTCAGTTCGGAATGTTCAGAATCAACCTGTGCTCAAAACTTTAGTCCCCCTCCCCACCCCCCAAGGATCATTATTAATTTATCGAGAACAAATGAAGTTTCTTCCCTTGGTTGTTTTGAACTTTGAAACCTCTGTGCCCGGTAGGAGAGGGACACACTAATAGTGCTTCCCTTGTGTCCTATTACTGGATGTTTATGGAGGACCCTGCATTGTCCTGGGAGCTGACACAATGACAGGGAGTCATTTGGAGTCAAGAAATGCTGAAAGAGACCATTAAAATGTGTTGCAGGGAGGGTTCCTGCAAGGACGTATTTTGCTGCCTTTGCAAATATTTCCTAATGGGGAAAGACAATTTCATAAAATAGGATAATCTTTCATTATTTGCGGTTTAATTACCTACATGTGTCTGTCAGAGGTGAAAAGAAAAGAAGATGGAGGCAGATGGGGCAAGGGAAAAAATCCTAGATGTCAGTTCTTGAGATTCCCCTGGAACACAAAAATTTGACTTTCGTTGGATTCCCAGACACAGGCTGCAGCTACGGAATGCCAAAATACCCTGAAGAAAAGTTTGCAGTTCCACTAATTATCCAGATGTTTTCTCCATAAAAATGCTAAACATCTGGGTATGTGTGCCCACACAGGTGATTGGCTGAGCTTGACCCTTTTCATCTGGTGGTTTGGCACGAGAAAAACACAGCCTCGGTGGGAGGGATTTTGTATGTATGTGATGATCTGCCAAGCTGGATAATCTACTTCTCATTCAGTTTCCCCTTTGAGCTAAAGATGGAGATAAGATTTGTCTCTCTCCTCTTAGGCAGGACTCACCCTAAACTCACGGCTTCTGAGAGTTGGCACTGCTCTAAGGAGGCAGCCAGCATGGTTGGAACATTTTGGCCGTTAGTGATTTTGCTGGGTAATAGCTAAATCAAGAAAGACATTGGGAAATAATAGAGAGACATATCTGGCATTTGAGGAGGGTTGGGGGAGGAGGAGAAACACTGCCAAATTTAATTATTTGCTTTTGAGAATCCAAGCAGGGGGCCATTAACTCTTCCTTTAAGGACATGCAAGCTATTGGCTGTAGTGTATCTAGCAATTCTATTTTACGTAAACTTGAGCAAACCAAATGATAGAAGCTGGGCTGCCGTCAACTCGATGTTAGTATTCTTGCGTCTTGTTGAAATCTCTGGTTTTCTAATGGCTTTTAATAGACTGTAAGCCTTGTCTTAATCTGTTTGGGACCTAGAATTGAGAATCTCCAGTGTTGAAATTGGGGCGCCACCATATTAATGCTGTACAGAACTGGAAACCCCACTGTTTGTTGTTCTGCAATGCCCGTATTCATCTGTTTTGTGCAGACTATCCAACAAAGTTTAATAAGCCAGTGAAGAAGAAGGATGAATAATTAGTTTAAGCAGGTAAATGCTAATTAGGGAACTCCCGAAAAGCATCCATTATGTACTCGCTCAAAACACATTTTACAGCCCTGGTTAGTGGTGTAATGCAGATTCTGTCAAGGCAACTGCATTCTCTGTAATTGAGATGTGTACGTTTGCTTTGCATAACAGATGGCTCTGTATGCTTAGAGTGATAGCTAGGAAAATAATAATTGCATTATTCTGGCCAAAAGAATATTAGCTCTTGGGTCTTGGCCATTTCAGTCAGTCCTCCTGCCAGCACAGCATATGCACATATATGGATTGGATTTTCAAGGAAATTGATGCATCTGGAATAGTGTGGCCATCTGAAATATCATCTGTTCAAGAAAAATTTGGCTTTAACCCTGTGCTGGTTTCTCCTTAAAAGCAATAGATTCCACTGCTTCTCTACTGTGGCGTCAAGTCAGTCTTTTCCTAAAATCTGAGGCAAATCATTGAGGTCTCCGTAGAATAAAGCAGCTGTGTAGACATGGTACAGTAGCTGGCAACTTCCGTGCAGTCCTTCCCCACCTTTGCATGGGATGGGTTGTAAAGTGCATATCAATAGTCAGCGTCTTGACTCGCCCAGGGGTAGACGCTGGCCACAATGGGCTGTTGCCCTCTGTGGAGGTTGTGTCCAGTGTCGCCCAAAGGGTCCAATGCGCAGGTAGAGGCCACGTGGTACGGGACAGAAGTCTTCATCTGAAGGCGTTATGCAACTGAAATGATGAAGGGTGAATCACTACAAAGTGATTTTTGCATACACCAATGAGTGTATTTGGAGTTCAAAACAAATTTAGAAATAGTTCTGGGTTAACATGGAAATAATTTGATAGGGCATGGTGTGTTTTGAAATGCCTAAAGAATGAGGGGGAAAATCTATGCTAAAACTTTGGGAAAGGTTTTCCAACCCAATTAATGTTCTAAGTTCTAAAAAGGTAGTTGGGGGTCCTGAGACATAACTCTTCCCAAGTTTCTTCAGTGCCCTCTTTCAGTTATGGGGTATGGGCTGCTCACTGGTGACATACAGTGTAAATGTACTCAAAGTTATTCAATTAAGTACCTCCTTAATCTTTTACACACACACACACACACACACACACACACATCCTTAATTAAGTGCAAACCAAACACTCTGCTTTTGTCCTACAACTCTGACTCAGTGGTTCTTCCATCAAATTCTAGACAGTGACAAGCAATCTATATAGTTATTGTCCCTTCTTACCTTTTTAAACAGTGCCATTAAATCAAGAAAATGTGTAATTGTATCATCGTATCCAGTGAAATTGTTGAAGAATATTGCGAACGTGTCATTTTGTTAGCGCATAGCCGCGTCTGCATTTGTAACTCTCAAGATGTATCTTTCTCAGTTTTATTTTCTTTCAACGTGTAAATAAATGTGGTGGCTTTGAAACGGCTTATGTTCTCAAGAAAGAATTAGGAGTCTTTTTTGGCTCATGAGAAACCTAAGTAGAGAAACTTCTACCCAGCTCAGTTGTGCAGCATGAATATAGAGACAGCCAGAGCAGGTTTTTACTGGGTGGAACTCCGGGTGTCTAGGATGTGTGCTTGCCACTTATTGTCTCTAAGATATTTTCATATTGTCATGATGATAGGAATGAAGCGTTCTATGATGATACACCTTCAGCAGCCCTTTGACTTTGCCAGGCATAATCATTTAACACCCAAGATATGGTTTCAGGTTGTAGAAAAATGCAGTGTTGACTTGCATCCCTGGGTGCAAATGACTCCTAGGTACTCATTATGAGGCCTTATCTTAAAGCAAGAAACCCAAATATCGTTGCTGAGTTTGGTTTGCATGGAGATTAAATGACTTCTTATATCTGGTGATGGTGTCCAGAGCTGCTAAAGACAACTCTGCTCTTTACTTAAAATGGAATAGGCAAAAGTAAAAATGAACAAAGAAAACAGAGTGGTTTCCCTAATACTGAAAATGCGGCATGATGGGTAGCCAGCTTTTATGAAACCTCTTCCAATGTGTTAAGGGGCTCAATCACCAAAGAATCCAAAAGAGACTTTATATGGTAAATAAAAAGCATTTCTACTTCCATAGAGGATTTAAAGCTTACAGAAATATTTATTTGTTGGTTTATAGCCTCCTCTTTCCAAAAAGGAAATAGCTTACATAAACATATACAATAAAAAGTAATGGCAAAATAGAACTAGGGTCTAAGGGAAAAAAAGATAAAAGTAGGTTACCACATAGTAGGAGAACACAATAAAGGCTTATAAGAAGGGATATAAATGGTCTGATAAAGTGTCAAAATTCCCTATGAGCTTCCTGGCAACCAAAGCAAAAAGAGGAACACAGACAACCATCAAAAATAAGGAATGTATGGCTGAATCGCTTTGCTGTGTACCTGAAACTATCACAACATTGTTAATCAGCTATACTCCAATATAAAATAAAAAGTTAAAAAAAAAATAACAGTTGCACAATGTTCAGAATGCCTGGGCTTCTCTCAGTGATGGCCAGTGTTTTAACAACCAACTTCCCAGTATTCCAGTAAGAGTCAATTATGTTCTAACAGCGTATACCCTGTTTTTAACAACTAGATACCCAGCATGGTAGTTGTAGTTTTTATATCACCTGACACCCAGTTTCTTACAGTAGACATTTTCTAAATCCAATACTTTATCCAACTGATGCTGAGCATTTTTAATGTTCAACACAGAATGTTCTGGACAGTGGGTTACTCAATGGTATGAGAAAACAGTAAATACACTTGTTCTTGGTAAACCGCCAAGCCCAGTGCTTCAAAGGGCAGCCATTGTCCCAACATGCTCATGTGATTCAGGGCTTGAGCCCAGCTAGAGGGTGCGTTGAAAAAAATAAATAAATAAAAATAAGGAAGTATCACTTCATAAGGAAAGGAAAGTTCTTCTGGGACTGAAATATTAAAATAACTCTCATACAATTTCTGTGGAGGCTAACATATGGATTATGACATATCGATTTGCTTCCATTGGAGTCCACATTTCAGAACAAGGCTATAATGACCCATGAACACACAGATCGCCAATCGCATAAGCCGGCAGAAGATTCTTCTCTCAGATGTTGGTATGCCAAAGATCATTTTGACAATGATGACTTACAATAGCATTGACTAGTTTGATGGTTTATGTGCTTTTGAATCAGCTTTCCCTAATCCATACTCAAATCCTGCATTTTCTTTTAAATGCTGATGAGAAATTCAACATTTTATTTGCCAGAGGCAGAGGACATGGGTCTCAGTTAACCAGAGGATATAAATGGACCCTTTCTCTTCTGAAAACATTTTATCTTGAAATTGGAGGGAGAGATGATGATTCTGATGCACATCTATGCCAGCAAACTGTTCTCAAGTTAACATAGAGTTCTGTTTAAAACATAATGGGTCCTAGAGCAGACTGGGAAATTAACAGATTTTTACATTGTGATACCATGAGGAAATACCCTAGAGCCAATTAAGCCCTCTCTTGAGATATACACTAATTACCCCCCATGGCCTCCAGTGCCCAGCTTGCATATGAGTCACTTCTTTCTTCTCAGGAAGTCCCCATCCTGCTAGAAGATACCTCCTTGCCATTGTAAGCCAGCTGGAAGGTAGCTGTCTACCTTGTAGATATGCTATCTACAAGGTTACACATTGGCTTGGTTCAAGGCAGCTTGCTGAAAGGGGTAGGGTGGCTGCAGCTATAAGAGCTAATAGAGGTGAAGGCAAAAAGGGGTAGATGGTCATTTTAAATTTTGTCTTTTTTTTAAAGCCATCCAGATATATTTACCATAAACTCCTTTCCCCATCCTGTTGTTCATCTCCATATTTTAGGTTTCTCTGCATTTGTTATATAGAATGGCAAATAAAATTACAGCTACAGCACAAAAGTACAAGGTCAAATAAATGACAGAGCTCAGTCTATTTGTGAAGCTATTCTGAAAGGGAACCATGGTGCCAAATGTGGTTTATTTGAATAATAAAGAAGAATTAGATTCCCCTGATAACTTGGCTGAGGGCCAATAAATCACTAGAGGTTAAAGATGCTTTGCAACTGCCATGTCTTTCTTTTGCTCTTCCATAGTGCAGGCCTCAACTCTCCCATTCTATGTTTTTCAGTGCAAATCAAGTTGAGGTTAGTATGTGGTCAATGCTCTTTGCTTCCATGCTTGTAAAAGATATATATATAGATATAGATATAGATATTTAGCAGGGTAAAAAAAAAGAAGACATTAGCTTACAAGTTATTACTCTTGTTTGGCATCATCACATCCTATATAGCTAGAGTATAAAGACAAAACAGGTATTATTTCAACACGGCAGCGGGCTTATAATAATGGAGCCAAGTGTTAGCATTTCTTCAGTTGGTGTATGAAATTGATGCAACACTAGGATAACAGAGGTTCCTTTAATAAACGAATACACACAGCTCTCCAAATATTGCTTGGTGCCCCCCCTTTTAAAGTCAGTCAAGTAGGCATACCTTAATTTTTTAAAAAAAGAAAAATGTACCATTTTCTGCAGCTTGTGTTTTGTCGTTATTGTTGGTTTTTAACCTCAGCAAGTCTGCATTTTTCTCCTGTGCTAGTCGTAAACAGTTCACCACTTCTTGTGTAGCAAAGAAAAATGCCCTTTTGAATGTGGAAGCTCTGAAGGTTTAGAGACTATTGAGAAAAAATAAGTATCAAAATAATTCAGAAACAGGACAAGGCACAGTGGCACATTATCAATTTACAGCATTTAAATTGATAAATGCTTGGTGGTGAAGGCCTACAAGGGCACTTTGAAAAGCAAATAGCGACCTGGTGAAGAAATTGATTTCCACCCCCCCTCGAAAATGACTGCATGATGCATCATTTGACTGCGTGCTGTCCGAATGCTTGACAGAGATAATCTCAGCAATCCCACGGGTGACCTTATCGTTCTCACCAGGACACCTTTGTCTACGTTCTGACTTTGTGCATGTCAAGGTTCCTCCCGGCAGGATCCTTGGGGGAAAAAGTTCCTCTGTTCGATCCAGATATTGAACTGCTCGCTCTTTCCCCTATTCCTTCCACCCCACCCTCCCAAATAGGCAAACACGCCTCTTTATTTCATCCATAATTATGAACGAGCCAGGCTGAAGAACGCGGCAGCTCTGCACACTGGATCTTTGTGGAAACCCTCATTACTATTTAGTTTACAGAGTTCTAGGTGATAACCTATATTAGCGGGGATCTTTTTATCAGAAAGAGTAGAAAAATTCCCTCCTGTTCTTCTATAGTATGTTCCCGTCCTTAGCAAAATGGGAAAAGCTAGCCGGTTTCTTCCTGCCTTGTTCTTGCAAGGGATTTTTTTATTCCTCGCCTACCATCTTTACACAGAAAGCTTCTGAAACTGTTTGACTCCATACCACTTAGTTTCTAATAATGTTGTTCCCTCACCTTCCAGTAATTCTAGGTCTTTCTCTTGTAACTTTAAAATTATTTAATACTGACATAAGCCCCAGAGAGCACGTCACAGTGGGCTGCTGAGCTTTGAATCGTCGTGGCAGCCTCTGTGGCAGAAATCTGATGGAATCCACGAGACTTCATCAGGACCACTGGTGTTTGGAAAATATGTTTCTGCCAGGGAGGAATAATTGACAATTTTTTTATGCTTAAAATATTTCTGTTGGTATATGTGGATGTGGATGTGTGCCTGTCTATTTATTTATCAGTAATCTTCCTGCCACACAGCTCATCCTTGATCATTACAATTCTCGACTAGCCATTTCTTGAAAGCGGCAAATACCCTGCCCGGGTTGGCACCCTGAAGCTGCAGTCCCCACCAGCTCTGACACCCTCAGTTCACCGTATTCAACCCCTTTTACCTCCTTCTTTCATCCACAACATTAATTCTGAGTGAACAAGACGTGCTTCCTTGCTTTTGACAAGATTTGCTGCAGTCTCATGCGACAAAAACCCAACACTCATTCCAGATTCAGAAAGTAGGATTTATAACAGCATTTTAATTTAATGTTGGATGTCGAACATATAAAGAGATCACAGTAGTACTAGAGCTGAAAATTGATGCCTTTTTTATTAGTGTCCTCTCAGAAGTGGGTGAGACGCTGTTTGTGCAATGGAGCACAGAGCAGCACAGTCAGATGAATGAGGATATGCTATCTGCAAGGAATCATATTTCAAGCCACTGTCGGCCTCTATTGATGTGCTCAGAGTTGAAAGGTTATGCTAGTAAATGCCACCCGAATTTCCAGCATTAGAAATCGGTAGAATAATCTGCTGGCTGTCACTTTATGCTCAGCCTAAATGCACTGCATGGGAATGTTTTACTTATTTTAACTCCAAATTAATTTCTTATTACTGGTGCATTGCTTTCTCTCTTCCATGCTTCCATCAGTTCCCAAATGGAATTGATTTTTAACAGGCCTTCAGAGTAAACCAAAATCTCCAAAACAAAATGAAAGAAATTTGAGTCATCATACGTGAGAATTATATTCTTTTTATTTATTCCTTTGAACATGTTTTATCAGGCATTGAGGCTAAAACACAGAATGTCAGTGTGCAAAAAGGGCTTTTCTAGTTAGACTGAATTGCAGAATCACAAGACAATAAAAGGTAGGCTCACCTTTCTCAAATGTATAATTTGAAGACCTTTTACATTGCGTCTTAATTTCTGGAGGTAATACGATCAAGAGAAAAAAGAAAATGCAGTGTCTTCATTTTGTGGGATCAAGAAGTCTAAAGTCAGAAAAAAATACTTTTTGAGGCACTAGCTTGTTTTATTTATGTGGATAAAATGGTTTTTTCATATTCATTTTTAAAGTAGAGCACTAAGCAAAAGTAAGATGGAAGAGAAAATTTAGTCATCCTTCTAAGTCCGTAATTTATTCATTTCAAAATAATGAAACGGTGTTTTTCTGAATTAACCCATGTATTATTCATGCAGGCATTGGCAATGTAATGTCCCAGTTTTCTGGAAAGCAGTGTACATTTCTTTGCCTGACAAGCAGTATTTTCTATATGGTATTAACTTAATGGCTTATTCTTTTATGCAAAGTTGGAAAGTAAAGATAATTTCTGTCTATAATGTGGTGCTTATATAGGCAGTATATGCAAAATAATACCTCTACACCTCAGCCTTCCTCAGTTAGCCTGGCCCCTAGGAGAGTGATGAGTGAGGGCAAACTGCTCAAATGAAGAATAAGAAATAACTTGACCTCCTGGGAAGAAGGTCATAAAATCATTAAATTCATGTGAAATCCAAATTTCATTCCTACACACACACATTCAATCTGTATTGGGTTTTAGCTCTTACATAAGAAGACATGGTTTTCATGACAGGAGTGACATAGCAACAATTTCAGTGATAATATCAGTTGGAATATAATAAGGAAATCGACTTTAGGTTTTTGCATAAGTTCTAGAACTAGGCTGATAACCTGAAAACTTATGCTGGTTTTAGACAACAAATGCCACGTGGCTTTTTATCCTTCTTATTCCGTCTGCCCCCTTTGGATGACAGTCCAGAGATGCAATCTCTTTTTCCTAAATAGTCATTTTTAAAGAGACTGATAGCAGTTGTTCCAGTGATTCAGAGCATCTTTTGATGCGTAGTTGTGTAGATAGGTGTCTGTTCGCACGCCTTTATACATATATAAATGTATAAAATTGATTTCTTTCTGATTTGGTTTTTGTGCCTTCTGCACTCTTATCTACAGATGTAAATAACTTCCCAAATGAGTCGCTAAAACAGCAAACCAGGTTTTCCTTTGGTGTCTCCTCCCCTTTTCAGCCTCCTACAACTGCACATTTACCACATTCAATAATAAGACAAAAACTTCCGCTGATGCTGTTAATTTCGAATGTGCTGGCAGATTAAATCTATTACTTTCAAGAACTATGCAAACTTTTTGAGAGCAAAAGAATGTATGCAGAAAGAAGTTATCCCTGGGAAAGAAAAAAGCGGTTTGAGATTGGATGTTTTTAGGGCAAGGCAGGGCCCTTGGCAGACATGACAAAGAATACCTATGAGCCAAGTGTGGCGTTTTGGTAGACTTCAGAAGTATGTCCGTAATAGCATTTGGGTATCATGTAAAGAGTCATAGACTGTGTTTAGCTTTTCTTCTAGGTTTTAGAGAAGCAAGTTTTGTATCAAGCAGCCCCCTCCCTTTTGGCCTCTCTCCCCAATAGGAACCTTGCTGTAGAACCACAGGTAATCCCTTTAAGTAATGCTTTGCCAAGGAAACAATAGAAAATTGCCTCTTGATTAGGAAAGAGCTAAGGCTTTAAGAAGCAGACACATAAGGGATGGTTTCACAAGTTTTACTGTCATTCTATAGCCTGTCTTGACTTTCAGGTATTTGTTCCTACCATACTTTATTAGATGCTTAGATCTGGTTAACCAAAGTCCTTAATTGTTAAACCAGATACTTTCAGGAGCTTAAAAATTTTTTTTAAAAATTGCAGAAAATGTGCTTGGCTACATACAGCAGAGACCCCGCGGAGTGTTTCCAGAAAACAGGAATGGTAGCATTAGCTAGGATCTGGTTCTTTGCTATGAAAGGTACAGGCTTGCTTTGTTTTAAGAAATGTTGAGGCTAGCAAATTGCAAAATGACTAAATAAAGATTATTTGTATTACCAAGTGTTCCTTTAAGTGGTGAATTCCTTTCTTGCTTTTAAGTATCTATGAATAGAATCATTATCTACTTGAGAAATCAAAGTGGGGGGGCAGTGAAGGAAGGGGCAAGAGGCACAAAAATTAAAGTGTTCAGAGGCATTCCATTTGAAGATCAATCAGAAACAACTGTGTGGAAAATGAGATTCCGTTGTTGGCAGACAACTTTTTAAGAGCAAGCAGGGCTCAAGGCTCCTAGTAAGCATGGGGATCTCCTAGCCTCAGTTCCCAAACTTAAGGGGAATGTTGTTTGCAACCTGGTCAGACTGTTCATTCTAGTTGTCCAGGGTCACGTCGAAGTGCTTGCAGTGGAGGGTAGGAGTGCTTGTGATGTCCTGTCTGCATATCTGTTTGAATTTACAGAAGTCTGCACACCCCTCAGGACAGAAGATGAAAATTCAAGGAAAAGAAGAGGTAGACTGGGAACCAATTCCCTGAAATTATAAAAAGAAAAAGCATAATTTTTCCAGTTCATTCATTAGAATTGACATCACATGGTTTGCAAAGACCAAGAAAGGACCGTGCCATTTCACTACATTCAAAACGTTTTCACTTGAGCAGACAAGTAAATCCTGCACTGACTGGGATTCATTCAGCTCTTTAGTAAAAACACAGGCCTGCAACCTTGGGTGTAACATACATGGAAATTAGAAGAGTTGAACGGAAGATACTTTTAAAATGTCACAACTGCTCCCTGACATTGGATGATATGTTTATCCATTCATTATCACTGAGAACACCTGGGGCGGTGCTCAGGCAATCATATAGTGCCTTTTAAAATAATTGTAAAAGAAGCATAAGATTAGCAAGCTGAGGGGAAAATAGACAATCCTGAATCATGATGTTACTAATTTTGATCTGTTTAGGGGCATCACAACAGTGTATTAAGTGACTGCAACTGTCAGAGCTCCGAATAGAGAGAATGCCAAGTACGACTCTTTGTACAAAGCAAATGTTTTCCTGGAGGTGAAATCCCAGCGTTAGTTTTCTGTTTATAACGTTAAGACACTCCACTGATGGTGTTTTCTGTTGTTGGTTTCTGGCTTGGCCTGCCTTTTATGACGTTCTGCCTTGGGAGAAGCAGGAGAAAGCCCTCTGGACAGGGGTCCTGGAGACCTGGCTCTGGTCACCTGGCTCTGGTTTTGTCTCTGCTTCTGATCAGGCGAGTGAGCTTCGAAAAGCCTGGATCTTAATTTTTCTTAAGTGTGAAGTGAAGTGATTTCTCAGGCTCCTTCTTCTTTAAAAAATGTGCTCTGTGAAATTCATTCAACACTGGGCATTTTATCCTCAGCGCCAGGGTCGGGGTGGGGGAGGGGAGCCAGGAAGAAGTAGGCTATTTTATTTTTAACCTTCAAAGGAATTTAGTTGAGCAGATGCTACCCTGCACTAGTCAGAGTAGAAAAGAAATGATATGGCTTTTAAAGGGCACATCTAGCATATCTACTGGGGGTAAAGTAATTCTGGCAATGCTTCAAAGGATATAACTTTTGATGGCAAAGTAGGTAGGCTATGGAATGAAATCACATATGGCAGGCTGTCAAAGTCTCCTACACTTTCAGTACATTTATGTAAGTGCAAATGGAGGCTGCTTAGACAGAGTCCCGAGCAATTTCCTGCTAAGACTGCTTTCAGATTATCTGATATTATTTGACTAAATTATCTCTGTAGAAGCTGAGGACAACTTTTATGATCAAATATTTTGAAATTAGTTTTCCTCGTTGGCAGACTATCTGAAATATGAATTGCTCTCGTTTGAGCACTTGAAATTGAAAGGCTTTGGTAATAGCAATTATATAAAAACAAGGGTACTGAAGTGCTGTATATCATGCTGAAGGGGATATGTTTATAGGTCAGTGATGTCAATAACTGTAGTTCTCCCAGATACCTAGCTGTTACCCTTTCATTCTGGGCTGATGCAAAGGACAGACTGACTCTCTTTTCCACAAGGGTGTTGCATTTTTGAGGATAAATTCAGATTTTACTGACTCTAGACATTTAAACATAGTCGATTTATATTTATTACATTTCCCAAACATAGGGTGTCCAAGAGTATAAAAAGTGTGAACACACTGACAATGTGTAGAATCCTAAACAATTATGCGGTGATTGACTTGTGTGCTCCTGATGCTGTGTCTGTGAAGTATTCATATCACTCTGGACCTTTTCTATTCATGTATATAGCCTCACAGTAAACAATAATTATAACTAACATTTATTAAGCCAAGTAGTAGTGTGTGCCAAGTATTGTCCTAAGCACTTTACTACCATTAAAGTTTATAATCCTAACTATCGTTAGGTGCAATTACTATCCCCATTTTATAGATAAGAAAACTGAGGCTCAGAGAGATTAAATAGCTTGCCCAAAGTATTACAACTAGAAAGTGGCAGAACTAGCATTTAAACCTATCCCACTTTACTCCAAAGCACTCAATGTTAACCATTATTATTATTGCTAGCTGCCTCTGGGAAGTTGTAGGTAATTAACAAGTAGAATTTTTCAATGTGTATGGGTTAAGAGAGGCTGAGACTTGGAGCAATTAACCATCCTGTTCAGAACCATAAAATAGTTACTCTCACAATGCCAACATCCATAAATGAAGTTCTGAAAACATCAGTAAAGTTACATATATATATTCAAAACCTCTGATAGTCAACATTAGAAATGTTCCAAAATTCAGTAGCAGGGCCCAGTAATAAATAATAAGGGTCTAAACCCAGATTACCTAGGATAGTCCCCACACATTTAATATATATTCATGCATGCCAGCATTCAGCCAATACTGAGTGACCCACATGTGTCCAAAATATAATTTAAAAAACTGAGGCTATTAATAACTAAGGCATAGTTCCTGCCCACAAGGACCCAGTGTCTTCAAAGTGTCATAGACATGGTAACCAAGCTACAGTGTCCTATACATTGTAGGCCTCAAATATTTTAATAAATAATGAATGTCACATGTTCCAATAAAGAGATGCGCTATATAAACCACAGGAATAGAGAGTGTGGCTGACTAGCTCTGCCTAGAGAAGTTTGCAAAGGATTTACCAAAGAAATGGCGTTTAGGTCAGGTGTTCATGGGCATTTTCCACTTGGAAAAGGGGAAGGTGATATTCCAGGCAAAGGGAGGCATATCTGCAAAGTCATTTCTTAAGGCAAGAGATGAGTCTGGGAAGTTAGGACTGGACCATATTGTAAAGGATGTTAGAGGAAGCTAAACAAATTTGACTTTCTCTTCCAGACCCTGGGAAACCAACAGATGTTTTAAAGGGAAAAGTGAAATAATAAATCTGTGCTTCAGAAAAAAAAAAAAAGTATTCCGGCAAAAGAAGTTTAGAAGATAGATGTCAGTCTTCCAATTACAAGACAGATAAATAGCCCAGGAAAGAGACTTTTAAAAAAGAATTACAATAGGGCACATCAGTGGAAATAAAGAGAAGGGGATGAATTTGAGAGGCCTCTTTCGGGTGAGATCAGTGCCTTGGTAACTGATCAAGTGTAGTGGAAAGCAAGGAGGAAATGCATTTTTACAACTTAGTTCCAATTTAGATGTGAGACATTAGAGAAACTTGTGGGACAGCGGTTGAATAAACAGGCTCCAGAGCTCAAGAGAGAGGTTGGGTTCAGAGTTACAGGTTGGGGAAGTGGTTAGCATATAGATTGTACCGGGACCCAAAGGAGGTAGATGAGATTACCAAGGAGGAGAGAGTGGGGGCAGCTGAGAAGATCCCAATTTACTGACAGGCCAAGGGTGAGATGGAAGCATGTAAGATGAAGCACAAACGATCAGAAGGCAACCTGGAGAGTCTCCTCCTCAAGAAGAAGCATGGACGTTGCCATTAGGAAAGTCAAAGAAAGATTTTTCAAAAAGGATGTGATCAAGTGTCCTAAAGTTATAATATCATGGGGATAGAAAGCAGCCATTGTGTCCATCAGTTAGAAGATGACCAGTGCTTTGAGTATCATCAGAAGCACCACGAAGGCTGAAGGCAAAATTCAGGGGCTGTCGGGCTTCCCTGGTGGCGCAGTGGTTGAGAGTCCGCCTGCCGATGCAGGGGACATGGGTTCGTGCCCCGGTCCGGGAAGATCCCACATGCCGCGGAGCGGCTGGGCCCGTGAGGCATGGCCGCTGAGCCTGTGCGTCCGGAGCCTGTGCTCCGCAACGGGAGAGGCCACAACAGTGAGAGGCCCGCGTACCTCAAAAAAAAAAAAAAAAAAAAAAAATTCAGGGGCTGTTGGGCGAGTGGTACCAACGAGTGCAGTGACTGTCAGCTTCTCTGCCAGGCAGTTCAAGGGTAAAGAAGGTGGGGAAGGTGAAAGTAGTTTGAAGGAGGGCTGGGCTTGATGGGTCTCGTTTTTAAGCTTAGATGATGTTAACATTAGGTCAAGAAGTTGCATGTAGAGAAAGATACATTAAAGGTTTGAGAAAGGGAAAATCTCTGGACCCAGGTCTCAAAAGGATAAGCTTTGTGTGAAAGGCATGAACTTGGGAAATAAATAGGAATAGCTCTCTCTCTTCTGCTGGAGAGAAGTTGGGGAAAGGACTTGGAAGATGGAAGTGGAGAAGGAGAGAAATAAGTTTGGAAGGAATTCATTGTGTCTCTCGCCTGGTAAAGGTGAGGCCTGAAGATGTCTATGTAGTTACTTTTGCTAGGATTGATCAGCCTTGGTTCATCCACACAGGGGTGCAACCGGCAGAGATATGATGTAGCGGTGATGCCAGACATAAGGCAAGGTCAAAGCTGGAAACACCAGTCACAGACTAAGGCCAGGGTAACTCCCTTTCCTGCCAAATCTGATGGAGGTACCACCCGTGAGACAAAAGTTGTAGGACATTCTGGGGGGAGTAGTGGATTCAATTGTGGGCCAAGACCTAGTGCAATTAGCTAGTACCATTTGATGAAACTTGATAGCCGTCAGAATGAGGTCTGCTGCCTTTGATCTTTCCACTGTTGATAGATGATCAAGTCTACTACAAAGACTGCCAGATCTAAGACTCAGGAATTGTATTCATTGATCCCCCTATTGACATCTGATAATTTATATAGAAAGGGAAAAAAGTGGGGAAAATATTTTCTGTAACAATTTTAGCTTTGAAATCCCATCTTTGCTTCCTTTTCTGCTCCCCTTAAATCACATATAAGCAGCCCATATGATGGGTGATTTTGCAGGTCTCTCTTTGCATTTGTAGGTTTTCCAATTGTCCTATACATTCCCTCTGAATACTGAGGCTCCCACATTCCTTTTCAGCTCATCTGTCTCTCCGTACTATTAGTACCTAATTGGTAAAAGGAATATTCTTGTGGAGGTACAGTGCCTGAGTCCTTCAGTAAGCTCTTGGTAAGGGAAGTGATTTGTTTGTTTTGCTGTTTGGAGTTTATTTTATGGTGAAAGATCAAAAAAGCCTTTGGGCTTTTCAAATTCATTTCTAATTGTTCGTGTTAATTGTCTCTGACTATAAAACAGAAAACTCTTTAATAGTTATAACTAGACATATCTGCCATAGATGATTTAGTTCATGTCAAAGTAGGTGATAGAGATTATATAAATTCAAGATCTTGAGAATGTGTCTCAATACTGCTTTTCATTTCTTGAGAAAAGAGAATAGAAAGAAGGAAATAAGGAGAGGGAAGAAGAGAGAGAGAAAGCTAAGAGAGAATAAAGATATGATTTTTAGCCCTCTTCTCCCCCCGTCCCCAGAGCCCACCTCAAACCCTTGGGCTGCCGAATACAAACCTGTAGCAAACTGGAGTTTTACGAGTATTTAAATGGAATGCGTAAAGTAAGGCATGATATATGCCCACTTGCAAAGTGGGCCCATTAAATGAAACAAATGCCACCGAGTCTCTGTTTCCAGCTCAGGTTATAATGTGAGGGATGGTCGTGAGCGCCAGATTCCCTTTGTATTCGCTGTCATAAACCACACAGTTTATAGCGCCATATGAATTTGTAGAGCTGATTGTTTTATTATATTTGAGTGTAAATTTTTCATCCCTTTCCGTTCCGCCACCGTTCTCAGAGAATACAGGTTTTATGCTGATACGCTGTTTCCTAGCTCTGGGCCTGGCCTGGCCCTACTACTGACTGTAATTTACTTTTTGCTATCTGTCGCCTTGAGCTTGCCTTCTGACTAGCTTGTTGAATGATGTGCTAATCCATTATATTTTTCAGACAAGTGTATCGACCAGTATAAACAGACTGGAGGGCACAAACCTAAATGAAAACTATACTTCCCCGAATCACTTAAAAAGCTCCAGTTTGGTGGCAGTGCACAATAACTGGGCTCTGTACATAAGTAAAGGAGAGGGAGATTTCAATAAATAAAACAAAATAATTGAAACATCCCTGCCTGTAGGGGCTTAGTCCAGGTTTCAAATGTTCACCTTTATTCACCTCTATTTTTTTTTTAACACAATGATCAGAAGGGGCTACTTTAAAATGCCCTCTTCTAATACAAATCTGGAATAAAACACAGCATTTAGCATCTCCTGCCATTGGTGAGGCTTTCTTACCTGCGCTCCCATCCTGGGGTGTCTTTCACTTGAAGCCACCCATGTACATGATTGTAACATGTTTATACACATAAAGAGCAGAAAGCAGACACTCAGAGGAATTTCAGCTGAAAAGTTAAGCCTTACATCAGCCCCTTTTGAATCTTTCCCATTGTCAGAAATGTGGGAATGGATGGCCCAATGGGTTGGGTGAAAATACATTTCAAATTAATCTTCCTTTTAAAAAAGACTGCCAGGCAAACCCAAGCTCTTCGATTTGTAAGACCAAAGGCATGAGGTAAAGATTTACCTGTCACACCGTGAGTAAAGATACAGTAGCTGCTGAAACTTTTGGTCTGTACATTCAAATGTAGCCTGACAACCAGGAACATTGTAGAAATGGCGTTCTTCAACTCAAATTACAGCACAACCAAAGGGAAGCAATTTCCTGATGATGAACAGGGGCTCAGTTTGTTTCCTCACCTCTTTGATGCCTGTTACTTTTACAAATAGTTATACTGGGGCATTACTTAGGTCTTTTAAGATGGCCAATGTAAAAAATAGAAACCCATTCTTCCCAAATCTTTTGCTCAGCTTCTTGAGGTTTGCAAGGCATACTGTGTGTTTTTCACATTTGTTTTATCCTTAGGGACAGATACAGACCATCACAGACCTTTTGGTCTGCAGAGAGATAGGGAGGTTTCAGAGCACATTCCCGCACCTCTCGCTGGATGGTCACAGTCATCTTGGAAGGCAGCGTAGCGTATAAGGAGTTTATGCCCATTTGACAGATGCGGAAACTAAAATTACGAGTCATGAATGGCCAAGGTCACGGAACCAGCGAGTGGTAAACCAGGACTCTCCCTCTTGACTCCATCTCTCCCAACCACTTCCTTTCTAAGAGGTCCTCAGCCAGTGCTGAGACCTTCATCTCCTGCTAGGAAGGGGACGGGTGAAACAAAATGACATATCCTCTCTGTCCTCTGTCCTGACTGCCACAGCCAACGCCACCTTTCTACCAACAACACAGCCCCCAAGCAGCTTCACTCCTTTTCAGGATAGAGGAAGTTAAAACATTGTTGAACAAGAAAGCTTGTGGAGACCCTGAGCCATAGTCCTTATGATAGCTTAAAATGCCTGACCTGCACATGCATGGACCTGTGTAAGGAGAGTCGGTGAATAAATCCTTCCCCCGATTCCAATGACAAATAAAAGGACGCCTTGTGGCCACACGCAACCCTTCTTTGATCTCGAGTGCAGTATCTCTCAGCATTGTGCCAATTTTAAACATACCACATGAAGTCTGAAATGTATTTCTGGGCCTGAGACAGGCTGCTGGGTCAGTATCTTCCTTCTAGTTCTTTCTAGAGGAAGTTACTGCCCACTGATCTCTTTGTTGTTTTGAGAGTTCTAAACTCACATATCCTTTGTCTCCTTCTTGCTTCACAAGTCAGATGGATACCGACACCCGTCCTCTGCTCACTCAGAGGTTTGGCCAATGGGTCAGGTGATCTATCCTACATTTTTAAATAGAGCCATCAAAAACCTGCCTAGTAATGGGCATCAAATAAGGATTCATTATCTGACTGAGTGAATGTATATCCTCCAACTTCCAATAGAGTATTTTGCTCATGTGAATAATCCTGAAATCAGGGACTTTCTAATGGGTCAGTGAATTCTGAACTTTGTTTCAATCTTCCACTTTAACGGACCATGAGGAGGCATGACTAGAACCAGCCGTCAGGGAGACTGGGTTTACTTGCCCAACTTACTCATTATCTGATGAAACCAGAGAGCAAAACAGAGTTATCTTTTCTGGCAGAACAGCACATTACAATAATGAAGGGGGTTCAAACATTATCGGTGTCTACATAGCAGGAAGTGGGAATGAACTTACACTTAGGGAGAATAGTCTGTTTGCCAGGCCCAACGTCTGCAGTATTAGGAACAACAAGACAGCAAGTTATAGCTCTTTGAGCAAATGGTGGGTACCAGAAACTACCCTAAACTCTTCATACATGATTTCTCAGTTAACACTTACAACAACCCTATGAGGTAGATTCTGCCAGCACAGTTTTATGACGTGGAGTTCGCCATTGTCTCCATTTTATCCAGAGTTTCCAGTACCAGCTAGAAAGAGAGCTCTAAGCTCTTTGATGGAGAAGTGAAGGTGTTTGGGCAGGTTTTAGGGGGAAAATGAATTCCAGGGCGTGTCTCAGATGTGAGTCCTCTTATTCACATATCTCAGTAATTCAGACCCCATACCAAAATGAATAAACAAATACAGAAATAAATCTCTTCTGGGTTTAAGTAATAAACCTTTTCAATCAGAGAAGCATCATATTTTATTGGATGATTTGGGCTGGGCAGTTGAATGATCTACAGGATCTCAGTATATGACTTGACAGATTTCATCTCTCAGTTCCTCAGTATTTTCACCTGTAAAACAAGAATAATTATCCAGGCTCTCTATATATTATAATGAGAGATGATAAAGACTGATGAAATATGGATGCATAGAATGAAGGATTCAGAATAAAGGTACTCCTGAGTTCATAGATATGCTATTACTAATAATGGAATTGTCCTACTCAGAAACGATTTCCCTATTCAGTTGTGCATTTAATTATGAGTCATCTTTTTTTCCCCTCATTCAACCAAACAGGTATGAGGCATCTACTCAGTAATATTGTGGGGAATGAAAAAAATGAGGAAGTTAGCCTCAGTTTAGAAACAACAAAAATAAACAATGTAATGAAATATTTTCCTTGAAAATGTTTGAAAGCTGCCGGAGTTGGAAGTAAAGCTCTTGTTTTGTCTGCATGAAGCCAAACGTCGAAAATGGAAAGGTTCAAGCAGTAATACAGATGTTTCAAAACATCTGCATGTTTGCTATCCTGTAGATTTACCATGTGGATCTCCTACAAAGTTCTTCCATTTTCTTTCAGGCTTTCAAATTAATTCGAAGTCATATTTTCGTGCTTTGAAGACGAAGCATTTTACTGAAATCCCTTTGTCAATCATAAAATACTAAACCTTTTCTACTTGGTCGTCTTAAAGCTACGGTCACAGTGTTTATCAACCCCCTTGTTATGGCTGGCACTAGTTTTTTATATGTTTAAAATGTTCTGAGATCTAGGAGGTTCTAGGATTTGGCCACGGGACACACCAGGTAAATGCTGAAGGGGCTTATACACAAGACAGTCAGGGGTCAGGGGTCAGGGGTCAGGGAAGCCAGCTTTTTGGATGGAGATTTCAGAGCAACCAACTTCTTCTTTATTCAAAAGGAAGAAACTGACCAAGGTGTGATGTAAAAGGTGGTGTCTCAGATATATTTGGTAAAACATCATTGTTTGTTGTAAACCTAATTCTATGCTTAATCATTTCCTTCCAGGATGACTCCAGGGCAGAAAGGGGAAAGGGAAATAATTATAGGGGAACAGAGTGAGTCCGGATGGCAGATGTATTTGAAAGGCCTAAATGTGACCTGTGGGCTTTAAATGCTGGATGGAGGGCCTTTTACACCCCATCCACCCAGCCTGCAGACTCCCAGCTGTGGTGGTTACCCTCAGTGCCCCCAGGGCGGTGCAGAACCAGGGGCGGCTACCTGCTGCCTCCTTTCTTTACAACTGAGGACACCATCTTTATGACTATAAAACCAAATGGCTCCGCTCACTCTTAGTTTTCTTACTTAAAATAATCTCATTTTTATTCACATCTGTGGGAAGCTCCAACTCTGGCCTAGAACTACTATGCTTTGTTTCATGTTTTTGGTTTTATTTTTTTCCCAAAATGGCTCACGTTGTTTTAATTACTTTCCGTCAATACTTGGAAGAGCTAGTTTTGAAGAAGCCGTCTACTCCCCCTCCTCCCAAACATGTTAATCCATTGATGCTTCAAAACCCAAGTATCATCCACACATCAAAATATGTGAACCTTAGCAAGATAAAAGCTGTCCAAACCTGATTTTGTTTCTACACAGATGGCTATAAACATGACACTGGGATATTAGTCTTGGCTTTTCTTGACAGACCTGAAAATTGCCCATGCAGAACTGTTTAAAATTGGTAGGAAAAACTTACCCTGAAGTTTACTGTTGATGAACACTAGAGAAAGCATGTAATTAATGGAAATGCATGTCAGAATAAAGGAAAATGTGTTATCCCCTTCACTTCTGAGTCCTAGCAAAGGTGTTGAATACAGCTGATATTTCAGAGGTGAAAAGGAACTGTGCTCATTTTAGTGAAGTAAAAATGTGTGCTATAGTGTACATGTGCAGTAATTAATTTATACCCTGGCAAGTCTTCTAATTAGAAATACATTTTTTAATTACAAAAGTATCATACAGCAAAAATTCAAACAGTAGAGAGTAACAGAAAGAAGAGAAAATGCATACATTCAAAAGACTATATTGTAAACATTTTGATGTGTATCTTCTCAGATACTTCTCTATGGATCTATATTTACATGTGTTTGTTTTATATATGTTACCACTTTGTAACATTTTTAAAATTTAAAATATTACATTTTAAACACTCTTTTTTAGTGTTGATAAATACACTTGCAAAGTACTGTTAATGACTACACAGCATTTCTTTGTATGGATGTGACATAATTTATTTAACCAGCCTCCTATTATTTAACATTTAAGTCATTTCCAATTTTGTAATATTGTAGATTTTATTTATTTTCTTAAATATCTTTGCAACAAAATTTTTATGTTATGTACCCATTATTATATTCTCCAGATGAGTTTTCAGAAATTGAGTCCTGAGGGCAACGTATCTTTTTGTTTTGCTTTGTTTTCTTTTCTTTTCCATTATGGTTTATCACAGGATGTTGAATATAGTTCCCAGGGCTATACAGTAGGACCTTGTTGTTTATCCATTCTGTAAGTAATAGTTTGCATCTAACTGATCCCAAACTCCCACTCCATCCCTCTCCTTTCCCTCCTCCCCCTTGGCAACCACAAGTCTATTCTCTATGCAAAGGACAACATATCTTAAGGGATTTTCGTACGTTTGGCCCAACTGTCCTCAAGATAGATGGTACTAATTGACTTTCTCACAGCACAGTACTAGATTGTCCTTTTCCTCATACCCCTGCCAGCACTGAATTTTATTCTTAAAAAAAAAAATCTTAATAAATTGAGGGAGAAATGGCATAATCTTGTTTTACAAAAAGTTTTCTTAAGGTCTGCTCTAAATTTGAATAAGTATGATCCCCAAAATGTTCAGTAACTCTTACTGAAGAACGATTTGCAGAGAGGCAGTACTGATTTCATGTTGCTGTGGCATTCGCACAGGACTCTGCTGTGTTCCTGAAGTCCATGTAACATAAATATTGTTATCCCATGTTTATCTTCCTATGTTTGTAATACCCTCTGTCTGTGCTACTAGTTTGGTTTTGTGTTCATCCTGGAAAGGACAGAGCAACAATATGCACTATTTAAAGACTTGTCTTTGCTTTCTGAAATCATTGTTTGTCTCTTTTACATGTTTGCCTGTTTCTGTATAGCTCCTTTCAAATTTTCAAGATTCTGCTCAGAAAAAAATGCAAAATTCCCAGCAGATGTTAAGATAATGTTTTCCCGGACAGAAAGACAAAGCAGGCTTTATTTTTAATTAAATATAGATATAATTCCTATAAATAATGAGGAAACCCCTGTCTTTAATCAAAACTTCAATATAGTTACATTAGAAAGCACATAGAGAGCATAAGACATTTGAAGTAATAAAGGCATTTAAATGGACTAGTTGATTTTAGTTCAAAAATAATGGCATGTCTTCACTCCGCAGCTTCCCTTGGTGCAAGATAGTAAGGAAGTTTTTTGCTACTGGTTTTTTTAGTCCTAGGAGAGATCATGTGTCCTGCTATTGTCAGCATTGTTAATAAATGGACAAAAGAATCCTGCACTGAACCCCGGATGAGCTCTAAGCACTGCAGAAAGCCCCAGTCTTCTGATACCTCACTTATGTACGTGAGTCGATAGGATGAAAGTAAACAGTGGCTCTCTACCACTAGTGGTTCCAAACTACTGTTGAGGGTTGGAGGGTTCTAGATTCTAACACTGTGTAATTATAAGAGGTCATTTTCAGTTTTGTTTAAGGGCAGAGAAAGAATGAGTGAGGAGCCATGCCTTTTGTAGCCAGTGGAAGATCAAGCATTCACCCAAATAGACCTGCCTCGTTCAGGATCCAGATCGGTGTACAGTCAATGTACAGTGTGCAGTCAGCTCTCTGTATCCGCAGGTCCTACATCCATGGGTTCAACCAACCGCAGATCAAAAATATTTGAAAACAATTTGCAGAAAGTTCCAAAGTGCAAAATTTGAATTTGCCGTGTGCAGGCAACTATTTACATAGCATTTACATTGTACTTGCAACTATTTACGTAGCAGTTACATTATGTTAGGTATTATAAGTAATCTAGAGATGATTTAAAGTAGACAGAAGGATGTACATAGGTTATATGCATTTGCTGCACCATTTTATATAAGGGACTTGAGCATCCATGGGTTTTGGTATCTGTGGGGTTCCTGGACAACTATGTCTGGTTTTGGGTAACAGATAAGCTGCAGCCTGAGAGTGAGAAGACTAAGAAATCATGTGCCATGCCTCAAAATGGGAAAAGAAATATGGGTGACTACAAAACTGCCCCTTAGTGTATGTAAGGATTCCTGCTTAATGGTCTTTTAATAAAGATATGAAATATCTTTCAGCAAACAATTTATAAAATAATCCCCCAAGAGCTGACCTATGAAGGAAAGAGATGAACTAATGGCGTATCAATTATTAATACTTCATCTAGTGAATGTTTAGGTAGAGTGCAGATCTGCAGTTCCACAATGGAGGAAATATTCTTTTTTTTTTCTTCTCAGTCTGTGTTAAGATTTGTTCAGAAGGAGAACAGCACTGGTTTGAAGATAAACTTAAAAATTTTAAGAGACTATACATATGTAGTCAGTAAGGAAAGAGACAGGTGTCAAATAGCATTTTGAAAACCTAAGTAATAGCAATTTCAGAAGAATAGTAGATTAGTGTTAAAGAAATTACTTTATACTCCTTCCAGACAGCTGTGCCATAGTTGAGAAGAGTCATAAAAATATGGAAAGTTAACCCCCTTCATAATCCAAGGATTCTTAACTTTGGGTTCATGGACCAACATGGAATCTGTAGATGGAATTTAGAGTCAAGGAATTTGGATAGGGGAAAGAATCACAACTTTAATTTCACTAATCTCTAACCAAAATTTAGCATTTCTTTCTATTATGAATGTAGACGATAAGCCACAGTCATGTTAGTAGTACTTGTATTTGTCACCAGTAGAAATTGTACATGTTTTCATGTCATATTACTGTTCTTGTAGATATCTTGGAATATCACTGCTTCAATTTGTTTATGGTTGTCAAACCCAGCACTGTGTTGTTTTTTAACACATTAGCGAAGAAGCACCAGTATCTCCATACCATATATTTTGGATGGTTTTTTGATAACAGAATTTCAGTATAATTGGTTTCCTTTGTAATCCTACCATTTCATGCATTTAAAGATATTATTCTGAGAAAGGGTATATGTGGACTTCACTGGACTGCTCAAAGGGTCCACTGCAGAAAAAAGTATATGAACCCTCTTCATAGACGGGGTGTAAAAGTGGATCAATAAACAGGAGATAGAGTTACCAAGAGGCACTTTTCACATTTTAAGATTTTCAGAATTTGCTTAAAATCGTGGGTTGGTAATTTAAAAGAACTCAGGGCGTGGGCATTTTAATTCCACTCTTTTAATGTTTAATTCCCATTTCTAAGGAAAGAGGCTCATGGGTCAAGGGCTGAGACCTAAAGAAACTTCTAGCCAACAGAAGGAAATATTTTGATGGTCTAACTTGTCCTCATTGTACCCAGAGCTTCATGAAACATACGCAGATTGAGGGGTGGTTTAAATGACAAACTATCAGGAAGTAATTTGGTAGCACTTTTTGAGTACCTCCTGTATAATCAGAGTAGTCGTAGAGTCCAGCCCTGACCTTCAGGAGTTTACAGTCTCTTTAGAAAAAGCAAACATTCACTGAAGACATTTATGATTACCTATAAACATGCACAAATAAATAGGGTGCTAGCTGAGGATGTAGTTAAAGACTTTGGATAGCCTTGGAGCCAGTGTAGGTGAGTAGGGGAATGTGAAATGGTGGGAAAGGGCAGTGTGAAGGCACTCCAGATGTAAGGAATAAAGTGCTGGAACACTGAGCTAGAGAAGTAGGAAAGGAAGTTCATGTTTCGTAGTTATAAGATACAAACTTTGGAAGAAGAGGCAGGCAGGCTCAGAAGGGGAAAAGATTGAACACCAGACAAAAAATAGTGAGGTCTTTTTTTGTTCTGTTTTGTTTTGTTTAGGTAATATGCTGTCGGCATTTTGTTAAAGCGACTGGATATTGGATGAAAGGCAAGAAAGAAAGTGTCATAAGAGAACAGAATAGAGCTTGTAGTCTAGAAATACGCATGAGGTGGTGAGGGGGTACATGCCAGAGTAGGGTGGGCACTGTGAAACTCGAAAGAAATGGGTAAATCCAACAAGTATAGAAGTGGGAATAGAACAAAGGTTGGCCGTGTTGTGTGAGGGTTGAAGGGAGCATAAGGAAGATGATTTTGGAATTTCAGAAATTTAGAAAGACAGGGCTGTGGACCGGCAGTTGAGAACTTGGTTCCCATATCCTTCCCCTACCATGGACTTCTCCCTCCAAAAAGTAGTTATGTTACATTCCTGTGCTTCATTTTGCATCTGCCAAGTGGGGTGAATATGCAAAACAAAGTAACGCCTGAAGGAGTTTGACCCTTTGGGTTGAAATAACCTTATCATCTTTTATAAATTCTATGATTTCTTAGGCTGCAAACAAAAACCTACCTTGTGGATGAAAAACAAAAACAAACCAAATTAGAGATACAGTGCTTTTATAGGAATCTTAAGCTGGGTAATGCTAACCCATTATCAGAACTAATGTCATTGTTCTAAAGGGCTTACCTACTCATAATTTCTTTAACTTCTCCACTGAGAATCATGCTGGTGCTTAATGCATTTTAGATACAGCATGAAAGTCTCAGAATGTGGGCTTTGAAACTCAGGCAAAATTTTCAGTGAGATACTACCGGATATTATGTTCAGTGGCTTAAAAATATGATGGTCTCTTTGTAGTCTCTGGACTTCTGGTTTTTTTTCATACCTTTTTGTTTTCTTTTTCTGATAATATTTTCAGTTATAAATAAACAGTGAAGGGTCATATCCTGATACCTGTGATTATCAGAAATATTAAATGGTGATAAATTTTCCCGACGTTAGGGGGACAGTTGTAAGGCACCTAGTGGTAGACCTCAGGAGGTATTTATTAAGGGGCAAATAAATAAAATACCCTAAAAACAAGGCCTCAGGCACTTTCTTTTCCTTAGGGATGGGAAAATGTGACATCTTGTTTTATTCTCTGAAAGTATGCTTTATTTAAGAAAATGAAGTAACAGCAATCTTCAGTTTCAAAGCAATCAGATTCATTTTACCAACTGTTGGCATATATAATAGCTCTTCACTTTCCAAAAGGATTTTCTGGAGTCCCCCCCTTCTATAGAGTGAATTCTGTACTACTTTCAAAAGATGAATTAATTTACCCAATTTATTTGAAGATAAATTGTATGAACAGATACTTTTTTATTAAATAAATATGCGTAACAGGTAATCAAGAGGAAAAAACTGGAATATAGTTAACTATAAAAGATACCGTTAGGGCTTCCCTGGTGGCGCAGTGGTTGAGAGTCCGCCTGCCGATGCAGGGGACACGGGTTCGTGCCCCAGTCCGGGAAGATCCCACATGCCGCGGAGCAGCTGGGCCCGTGGGTCATGGCCGCTGAGCCTGCGCATCCGGAGCCTAGAGGCCACAGCAGTGAGAGGCCTGCGTACCTCAAAAAAAAGAAAAAAAAGAAAAAGATACTGTTAAATAGGGACTTCCTGGTGGCGCAGTGGTTAAGAATCCGCCTGCCAATGCAGGGGACACGGGTTCGAGCCCTGGTCCGGGAAGATCCCACATGCCGCAGAACAACTAAGCCTGTGTGCCACAACTGCTGAGCCTGCGCTCTAAAGCCCGCGAGCCACAATACTGAGCCCACGTGCCACAACTACTGAAGCCCGCATGCCTAGAGCCCATGCTCCGCAACAAGAGAAGCTACCGCAATGAGAAGTCAATGCGCGGCCACGAAGGATAGCCCCTGCTTGCCGCAACTAGAGAAAGCCTGCACGCAGCAACGAAGACCCAACACAGCCAAAAATAAATAGATAGATAGATAGATAAGATACTGTTAAATAAATTAAATGACAGCAAAAGTGATGTTTTTAAGGAATAGTAATATAATTATATCTAATACTATAAATGTATAATTACTTCCTAGTCTTCTGTTTTGAAATGAAACTCATTAAATGTTTGATGTTACAGAAGTCTGTAGGAAGGAGGTATAATAAAATTGTTCTTTCAAACTTAGAAACAAGGCTTCATTCTCATTTGTAAAAATGAGAGGAGAAACAGAAGAGCTCTTGCTTTTAGATGAAAGAATCCTTCTCTTAAGGGGGAAAAAGTATAAAATGAAAGTGTATTTCTAAAAAGTTACATATAAGTTCAATTTTAATAAATTATGTTGCCTTTTAAATACATTTGGAGACTTATCTTTAGTGGAACATCAGTGAATCCTTTTGGAAACTTAAGAATTACTTTGTAATGCCAACATATTTTCTGATGTGTCCTTACTTTAGTTAAGAGGTTGAAGTATATCATTTTATATAAGCAGTATTTGCCAGTAAATAAAATAAACAAGTTAGGTAACAAGTATACATATGTTTGGCATTTGGACTCACTATGTTAGTGGCCTTATTGGGAAGAAGAGACCGTGGTTACTACACCATGTGGTTTATAAACCAGTACTCAAATCGATATCTCTTTTTCAAGAGAAAAACTACAGACGCTCCTATAAAGCATTCTGGAAAATATAGTATTGGGCAGAGCATCAAGATACACTGAAAGACTAGAGGAGAGCGCTCAGTTCAGAGTTCAGGACTCAACCCCCAAATAAGGAACCCTTATTTGTAGCAGAGTGCCTGGGTCTCTTCTTTTCTACCCTCTTAAATAGTTTCATCCTTCTTTTATTTTCTCCATCTGTGTTTCCCCTAGATATATTAATTCACATGGTTTCAATTTGAAAACCATTTTTCGTGGCCTTTATTGTCCTCCTAAATAATTTTAGTCTGTTGGCAGTGGATCAAGATTGCTATGCATCTGTATTTAGTTTGGGCCCCAGATTTAATTCCCATAGAATATAGAAGGATCTTATGTCAATGACTGTAAAGGATAAATTCATTTAATATCATGCTTTACCCAGGGCAAGGAAACTAGCAGTTATGATCCATGTAGAAATTCCTTAAAACAGCAATCTAATGTTGAATTTAGTATTACAGATGTGGGAACCAACTGTCTAGGTTCAAGGTCTGGTTTTTCAAATTTAGTAAATCAGTGACCTTGGGAGGTTGTGTACTCTATCTACATGCTTCAGTTTCTTCATCTGTAAAATGGGAATCATGGTAGAATCCACTTCATGGAACTGCTGTTCTGATTACCTGAGATAATTCATATAGCACACTTATCACAGTGCCTGACACTTCTTTTTCATCTTTTTTTTTTCTTCTCATTATTAGCCCATCAATGCAACTCCTCAGTCCACTGAGAACAAATCACTAAGATTATTCTCCTTAAAATTCTGATTTCAGTATAAAAGATTTTTGAAGATAATTTGAAGACTTTTATTTGGATTGGGTCTCCTTAAAACCAACCAGTTAAAGAGTTCCCCAGATGATAAGTCCTCCCCCAAAAATATAAGTTCCGCAGCTTTAACAGCTAAAGCTGCCCTGGTTTCTTTTTTTTTTTTTTTTTTTTTTTGCGGTACACGGGCCTCTCACTGTTGTGGCCTCTCCCGTTGCGGAGCACAGGCTCCGGAC